>NW_016107407.1:12882776-13011297 GCF_001604975.1 Cebus imitator | reverse complement strand
TTGCCCTGGAATCTACTGTCCTGGTTCCCTGCTCAGTCCCCTTTTTAAACAGATGAATGGGCAACTTCCCGTGGCTCCTATTGCCAGGCAAAAGGGCCCCCGGACCGGTGTATTTTGTATGGAGAACCGCGGCTCTGGGACGCCGACAAAGCAGCCGCACGGGGCAAAGCAGCGGCTGCGGCCGAAACAGCCGCGCTGGCGACCGTGGAGCTCCTCCGCCTGGGAATTTCCTAGTCTGTGGGCAATAAAAATGCAGTGTCCACTCACCCTCTGCGCTCTCACTGGGAGCTGCAATCCTGAGCTGTTCCTAAAGGGCCATCTTGGATCCTCTGATTGAGTTTAATCCTGAGTTCTAATTTGATCGTACTGTGGTCTGAGAGACTGTTTGTTATGATTTCCCTTCTTTTGCATTTGCTGAGTGTTTTACTTTCAATTATGTGGCTGATTTTAGAATAAGTGCTATGTGGGGCTGAGAATGTATATTCTGTTAATTTGAGGTGGAGACCTCTGTAGATGTTCATTAGGTCCACTTGGTCCATTGCTGAGTTCAAGTTCTGAATATCCTTGTTAATTTTTCTGTCTTGTTGATCTGTCTAATACAGCGGAGTGGAAATGTCTCCCACAATTCTGTGGGAGTGTAAGTCTCTTGGTGGATCTCTAAGAACTTGTTTTATGAATCTGGCTGATCCTGTATTAGGTGCATATATATTTAGGAAAGTTAGCTCTTGTTGCATTGATCCCTTTCCCATTATGTAATGCCCTTATTTGTCTTTATCTTTGTTGGTTTAAAGTCTGTTTTATCAGACTAGGATTGCAGCCATGTTTTTTTGTTTGTTTGTTTCCATTTGCTTCATAAATATTCCTCTATCCCTTTATTTTGAGCCTATGTGTGTCTTTGCACGTGAGATGGGTCTCCTGAATACAGCACACTGATGGGTGTTGACTCTATCCAATTTGCCAGTCTGTATCTTTTAATTGGGGCATTTAGTCCATTTACATTTAAGGTTAATATTGTTATGTGTGAATTTGATCCTGTCATCATAATGCTAGCTGGTGATTTTGCACATTAGTTGATGCAGTTTCTTCACAGTGCCATTGGTCTTTATATTTTAGTGTGTTTTTGCAGTGGCTGGTACCAGTTTTTCCTCTCTATTGTTTCTTTCAGGAGCTCTCATAAGGCAGGCCTGGTGGTGACAAAATCCCTCAGCATTTGCTTGTTTTGTCTGGAAAGGATTTTATTTCTCCTTCACTTATGAAGCTTATTTTGGCTGGATATGAAATTCTGGGTTGAAAATTCTTAAATAATGTCGAATATTGGCCCCAACCCTCTTCTGGCTTGTCTGGCTTCTGCAGAGAGTTCAGCTGTTAATCTGATGGGCTTCCTTTTGCAGGTAACCTGAGCTTTCTCTCTGGTGGCCCTTAACATTTTTCCTCTGTTTCAACCTTGGAGAATCTGATGATTATGTGTCTTGGGGTTGCTCTTCTTGAGGAGTATCTTTGTGGAGTTCTCTGCATTTCCTGAATTTGAATGTTGGCCTGTCTTTCTAGGTTGGGGAAGTTCTCCTGCATAATATCCTGCAGTGTGTTTTCCAACTTGGTTCCATTCTCCCTGTCACCTTCAGGTACACCTATCAATTGTGTTTAGTCTTTTCACATAGTTCCATATTTCTTAGAGGCTTTGTTTGTTCCTTTCATTTTTTCCTCTAATCTTGTCTTCACACCTTATTTAAGTAAGTTGATCTTCAATATCTGATATCCTTTCTTCCACTTTATTCAGCTATTGATACTCGTGTATGCTTCACGAAGTTCTTGTGCTGTGTTTTTCAGCTCCATCAGGTCATTTATGTTCCTCTCTTAACTGGTTATTCTAATTAGCAGTTCCTGTAACTGTTTGTCAAGGTTCTTAGCTTCCCTTCTTTGCATTGGGCTAGAACACGCTCCTTTAGCTCAGAGGAGTTTGTTATTACCCACCTTCTGAAGTCTATTCTATCAATTTGTCACTCTCATCCACCATCCAGTTTTATTGCTTGCTGGAGAGGAGCTGTGATCATTTGGAGAAGAGGCATTCTGGTTTTTGTAACTTTAACCATTTACGTGCTGTTTTTTTTTTCCCTCATCTTTGTGGATTTTTCTACTTTTGTTCTTTGAAGTTAATGACCTTTGGATGGGGTTTTTGTGTGGTGGTCTTTTGTTGATGTTGTTGATTTCCATTAGTTTTTCTTCCAAAAGTCCCCTCTTCTGCAAGCTGCTGCATTTTGCTTGTGGTCTACTCAAGACCCTGCCCACCTGGGTATCTCCAGTGGAGGCTGCAGAACAGCAAAGATTGCTGCCTGCTCCTTCCTTTGGGAGCTTAGTCCCAGAGTGGCATCAGCCTGATGCCAGCCAGAGCTCTCTTGTAGGAGGTGTCTGTTGACCCCTGTTGGGAGGTCTCTTCCAGTTAGGAGGCATGGGGGTCAGAGACCAACTTGAGGAGGCAGTCTGTCCCGTAGCAGAGCTTGGGCACTGTGGCAGTAGGTCTGCTGGTCTCTTCAGAGCCAGCAGGCAGGTATGTTTAAGTCTGCTGAAGCTGTGCCCATAGCCGCCGCTTCTCCCAGGTGCTCTTTCCCAGGGAGATGGGAGTTTCATCTGTAAGCCCCACTGCCTTTCCTTCAGAGATGCCCTGCCCAGTGAGGAGGAATCTAGAGAGGCAGTCTGGCCATAGCCGCTTTGCCATGCTGTGGTGAATTCTGCCCAGCCCAAACCTCCCTGGGGGAGAGACAGAGATTGCCAAAAAAAGTTTAAAGCACTGTAGGGGAAGTCCGCCTACTCAAGCCTCAGTAATGGTGGATGTCCCTCCCCCGCTGCAAGCTCAGTAGTCCCAGGCCAACTTCAGACTGCTGTGCTGCCATTGAGAATTTCAAGCCAGAGGTTCTTAGCTTGCTGGGCTCCATGGGAGTGGGACCCGCTGTGTGAGACCACTTGGCTCCCTGCCTTCAGCCCCCTTTCCAGGGGAGTGAATGGTTCTGTCTCGTGGGGCTTCCAGCCGCGACTGGGGTATGAAAAAAAGAACAACTGCAGCTAGCTTGGTGTCTGCCCAAACAGCTGCCCAGTTTTGTGTTTGAAACCCAGGGCCCTGTTGGTGTAGGCACATGAGGGAATCTCCTGATCTGCAGATTGCAAAAACCATGGGAAAAGCATAGTATCCAGGCCAGGTGGCACAGTCCCTCATGGCTTCCTTTGGCTGGGGGAGGGAAGTCTCCTGACTCTTTGCACTTCCTGCGTGAGGCAGTGTCCCACTTGGCTTCTGCCTGCCCTCCAAGGGCTGCACCCACTGCCTAACTATTCCCAATGAGATGAACTGGCTACCTCCATTGGAAATGCAGAAATCACCTGCCTTCTGCATTGGTCTTGCTGGGAACTGCAGACCACAGCTATTCCTAATGGGCCATCTTGCCAGATCCCACCAAGTTTTTAAGATTCAATTTTGTTGGCAAGTCTTGAAATGTTTCTCAAACTTTGCTTTATATCACAGCTGATGAAAAACGTGAAGGCACTGTAGCTGAAGCCCGTGGTTTTGCAGAAACTAGGCTGTAATACTAAAATGAGGCTGTCTCAGGGATCAGTAATTCTTTGCTGTGAAGGGTTGGACGTAAATGTTTTGTGGGCCATAATGACTGCCACTGTGGCTTGAAAGCAGCCCTAGAAAACACTAAATGAATGGGTGTGGCTGTGCTTCAGTAAAACTTTATTTCCAATAAAGATCATGTACTGGGTGGGATTTGGTCTTAAGGCCGTAATTTTCTGACTCCTGCTCTAATCAATGAGACATTAAACTGTTCATATATTAGGAAAGAGTACAGAAAAGTGGGGAGAAAGAGGAGGCGGGAGATGAGAGGGATGGGGAGAGAGAGAGATTGCCAAAAAAAGTTTAAAATTAGTAGCCTGGGCAATGCAGTGAGACTCCATAGCTACAAAAATTAAAAACTTAGCTGGGCATGGTGGCATGCTCCTGTAGTCCTAGCTATTCTGAAGGCTGAGGGGGGAGGTTCACTTGAGCCCAGGAGTTCAAGGATGCAGTGAGCTATGATCAGGCCACTGCGCTCCAGCCTGGGCCACAGAGTGAATGCCTATCTAAAAAACAAAAAAAGAAAAAAAAACCCTTAGTTATCACTGGGAGGGTTTCACTACCTAAGACACTGGTTTCCAAATCTGGTCATTTGGAAGCACCCAGGAAGCCTATTCATGATAGATTTTCAAGTTCCATGTCCACAGACTGCCATTCAGTAGGTCTGTGAATATTTTTATATTACCCAGTGAGACTCCCTGATTCAAAAAATCAAGAGACTTAAAAACCCACAAAACAGACTAAGAGAAAGACACAGGAAAATGAGGTAATATAGATTAATTCTCATTAGGGAAATGGTGAGGTCCCAGGTCCAGGGTGCATGCATTCTATTTTCACTCTTGAGTTGGGGCAGAGAGCTGAGTTCTAACCTCGGCTTTAGCACTGACTACTGCCTGACCTTGAAGTTTGAAGTCACTTAGCTTCTCTGGGCTGAGGTTTCCTCATCTGTAACATCTTTTCTAGCATCAAGTTCTATAAAACACAGTTCTATAAAAACACGGATCTATCACGTACGTTCTGGGAAATTCTCATCTTTTGTCCCCTCTCTTATGAAATTAAACCTAGTGTTGAAGAGTGAGAGACAAGCACAGATTAGGGCATTTAATTGCCCTTTGGCAGAATTTTCACAGAAATGCAAAAGCAGAACTAGGACAAAATTCTGAAGGGCATGCAGTTGAGAAAAAGAGTTACTTTACTCCTCAGGATTTTTTGGATGAAATGATTTTTATTGATCCCTCTAGATTAAATTAGTAATTGTAATTTTCCCAGATCACTTCGTTGGTCTTCTGGGTTACTTTACCATGAGCACCCCTTCAATTTGCCAACTGTTTAAAGAAACCAGCTCACAATAACAAAAAGATGGAGTGAAGGGAGGCTGGTCAGAGGCTCCACAAGGTGATGCAGTTGACTCTATGGGAGAGGAATTCACTATTTATTACTTTTTTTAGAGACGAGTTTGCCCAAGCTGGAGTGCAGTGGTGTGATCATAGCTCTGCAGCCTCCAACTCCTGGGCTCAATTAGATCCTCCTGCTTCAGCCTCCTGAGTAGTAGTTGGAACTACAGGCATGGACCACTACACTCGTCTAATTTTTAGAAATTTTAATTGTTATATTTTTAGTGACAGGGTCTCTCTAGGTTGCCCAGGCTGGTCTCAAACTCCAGGCCTCAAGTGATTCCCCTGCAGGTGTGAGCCAGTGTGCCAGGCCTAGCACAGGAATTAAAAAAGCATGGCAGAGTTTCTGCCCTTTAGGAAGAATGACTTCTATGTTTTTAATACAGCAATCTATATTAATTTTTATTTTTATGCTTTTAATATATCTGTATTATAGGAAGGAATGGGGGCCAGTTATTTTCAGAGCTGGAAGATGCATATGTACAAAAGTCACTACAATCACTGATTTTGTGGTATTTAAAAATTTCAAGAAAGACTGTGTGCAGCAGTCTCATCTGTGTTCAGCCTCTCGGCCTCATTGTGTACATTTGTACACTATATACATCACCATTTCACAACACGTAGTTTGTAATCTCTTGCATATAGCTCTTAACCACTGTTTTTAAAGTGTTGTATTCAGGAGTAATGCTTCATGCTAACTTTTGCCCTTCTATGAATTAGAAATAATTTCCTGGAACTACTGTGGATTCTAATCCAGGAATTGAAATAACCAAAACGAATGTCCACATTTAAACCATCCACAAAGAACATTGAATTAAAGCTCCCTGCTGACCACTGTCAATTCTATAATAATGCAACGTGTATGTTCCTAGAAATCACTGCCCTAGGCAAAGTTGTACGATGAAAATCCCAGAGCTTCTGGGAAAAATGAGACTAGGGACACAACATCCCAAAATGTAATGAATTCCACACTGAAAAGAAAAATCCAATAAAAACAGCAGTTACAAAAACGCTAACTGGTTAGGAAATGTATAAATACCAAAACACGGCAGGTTACCCTGAAAAAGATCTAAGGCACGCCTGTGGTTGTGGGCATCAGAAGGATAGCAGCTCTTGGGTTATTGTAAAGAGGAGAAAGGTGATCTGATGTTAGGTGGAAACATGTAACTTCAGATATGACCGAGTGCAACAAATCACAGGCGCAGTGAAGTGAGGTGCTGGAGGCGTCTGAAGTGTGGGTGGGGTGTGTTGTGTTTCCTTATGCAGCTCAGCTGAGTGCAGTTCTCTCCATTCACCTAATGTTGCTTGCACACCAAACAACACACAAGCAATGTGAAACGTGCGTTATGCTCAAATTTTTCTCTAGTATGGAGGGTCCCCAATCTTTTTGGTGGCAGGGGCTGGTTTTGTGGAAGACAGTTTTTCCACAGACTGGCAGGGGGCTGGGAGGATGGTTTTGGAATGAAACTGTTCCACCACAGATCATCAGACATTAGTTAGATTCACATAAGGAGTACTCAACCTAGATTGCGCACGTGGAGTTCACAGTAGGGTTCGTGCTCCTGTGAGAATCTAATGCTGCTGCTAATCTGAAAGAGGCGGAACCCAGCTGGTAATGCTGGCCAGCTGCTCACCTCCTGCTGTGCAGCCAGGTTAACAGGCCATGGGCTGGTACTGGTCCATGGCCCAGGGGTTGGGGACCCCTGCTATAATACATCAGTTGCATTCAAAGATATATGAGTTATGAAAGCAAGTGCTACAGACAAACTGTGGTAACTTGGGACCAAGTGGAATGCTGTAAGTCTTCTATCCATTAGTGACATTCCAGTGAAGTTTCAAAAAATGCTGACACACGCAGAACTCAGGTGGCTCAAAAGTAAAAACAAAACACATGACACTGTAGGGTATTTATGGAAGAGATGATTTTCCTCTACTTGTTCATCTTGCAGTAAAGTTGTGGAAGTTTCTGTTATCACTGATTAAATAGTTCCCAAACTGAAGGCAAGGCTCTAGAAACTAAAAAGATTAAATTCCACTTTTGTTTCCTCAAGGATTGGCTAAATACACTGTCAGGACCGAGTATTTAAAATGTGTTTGCAACAGAGACACACAATTGGGACAGAGGAACAGAGGATTCATCTTGTGAGTCATCAAAGTGCTTTATTTTGTAAAGCCCGGCTCATGACTGGAGTGTATTGTTAGCACTAGAAGATAACAGGGCAAACGTCCTCACTCTGTCCAAATAGTTTATCAACAGAAATAAACGACAGAGACTGTTATAGACAAAAATAATAGCATTTTGTAAACTTCTAAAAGCATATACAGATTGGCCACCAAGGAAATAGTCAAATAACATATGTGTACCTTATCTTTACCTCAGGGTCTCACGGTTATAGTCTCGGGTCAAACCACAGTAGAACTTAAGGACTGATCTGATGCCAGAATTAGTGGTGCAGGGAAAAACCAAATCACAGTATGGATTACTTTACATACATAAAATACGAATGTGTACACTATGTTACAGTGGTGTTAACACTGTCTGCTGAGGATAACAAATCTATGTAAAATCAGTAGACAGTACAGGGAGAGCATAATCACTGGCTTTCAAAGATGCTGTGAACTAGATCCATGTTCACTGGGCACAGCTGCCATCTGGAGAGCCCTGAAGTCAAGTCCCTGGAAAAGGCAGGACGGCAGGGAGATCTGTTAAGTTGCGATTAATAATTAAAGGGAAGATTTTTTTCATCATCTTTTGTGAAGCTGCCCATAAAAATTGTATCATGTTTCAAACCAGGAGTTTCAAAGGCACGCCTTTAGCGCAGCATCATATAAGTTGATAACCTATTCTAAGCAAGACTAATATTTAAGCTCAATGCCTTTTGGAAAATGCAGAAGAGTTGGTAGATATCTGATCCAGGTTGGAAACTTATAACATGATTAAAAACAATCAGCACAGTTTAGGGCAATGAACTTACATAAACCAGATTGGGGTGAACTCTCTTTCTAAAAAAATCATTAGGTTGATAAATATACATTTGGAGTGGAAAAAAATCCTTTTCCTTTTACTGAGAAAGACTGTCTACCATGTACTTTGAATAAAACACTCACGTAAAAACATGACTGCAAGATACGTCTGAAAATATGACAAACATTATTTCACCTACACTGTAAGTGACTTTACATGTAAACTTCAAAAATCACATGCTATACATCAAATTTTTAGATTCAAAGATATCCCTGTTTTCCTAATAATGTAAACAGTAAAACTGAGGGTTTCAGTTAAAGGGACAGTTCCTAACAAAATCCCACTGGTCAAACATGAACATCTTATAATTCAGATCTGTATTCAGTTAACAGGAGAATCGAGAGTTTTGACGCTTTGCTGGTTTTCCCACAGTGGGAGATGTAGATACCATTGCCCCAAACTATGCACTTTTCAGGGAAGCTTTAGTTTTATTTTGCAGCATTAATTCCTATATTGCAACGTAAGGGTGTAACAATGAAGGCTCCAGGCAAGAAAGAAGTAGTAAGCAGTTTTCCTGGACATATTGGCCGAGGTGAAAAATGTGTAGGGAATCAGTGGGGCATCAGCTGCTTGTTGGGGGAGGGGTGGGAGCTCTGGACATGGGGGCGTCCTGACAAGGCTGGGGACAGAACCCTGAACCAGTACACATGGAGACGCCAGCATTTTTCCGTCTGGTGCTGGGGGCTCAGGTTACCAGTGTTAGGGAGTGTCTGCGTGCAGGTAGAAGTGGAACATTCGCTGTAGGTTTTTTCCTTGGAATCATCATCATTATTATTATAATCATTATTATTATCTTCATTATTATGAATACTGTCTCACATCTTTCAACTCAAAAAAAAAAAACAAAAAACTGATCCACAGTTTGATGCCAACATGGGTGCCTGACACGCACTTCCTTCTCCCCTCCCCCACACGTGTTCATCCATTCACTCATTCATTCGGCCACAGCTGGAATCAAAGGGTTTTTGTTGGGACACATTCTGACCAAAGTGGATCAGTTTTCATTAATGACTTAAAATGCACACGCACGCGCACACTCACAACCCCACCCCCCAAAACACACATACAAAGTCAGAAATAGCTAGAACGATGCTGGGAAAATCAGGTAGCTGTAAAGCGAGTAGCCCCCCCCCAAATCAGTCATCTTGGCCTGAAGATGTAAACAAGGAGGTTTGCTTCCTGCAAGATGAGTACGTCACCGAGTTTGGTTTTCATTTTTCCTACACCGAAGCCACCTCTGTCCATCCCGTGTTCATGTCCGCCCGAGGCTGCGCGGGAGGTTACGTCAAGATGTGGCCAATAAAGTCCAAAAAGCGCTTTGAATACTGTTCTGGGTTCACGGTGGAGATCTCCGCGCCAGCCTGGGCAGTTTTGAAAAAAGGACATATTCATATGATTATGATTTCCCCAAATTACTACTCAGTAGCTATAGCTATTTCCAACGATAGCTGAATATACAGCAAGTAATTTTCAAATCTATGCAATCTCTGCTTTAAAAATCATCACTCAAAATACCTTGGTGCTTGTGGCTGAATAATCGAGGTTCTTACGAATCTGTGTCAGCACATGAGACAAAGGGCGACAGGAACACCAGACGCTACCACGCACATCGGGGCTATTGCAATTCACAAATCAAACTGGCCACGTTTGGGATGTTCCTCTCAAACAGCGGCATTGTTCAGAAGCCATGGAAACAATACTTTTATTATACTTTTCAAGAAGGCAGACTGGAGCCAGCTTGAGAATGACATCAACATTTGGCGAAAGGGAAACCTTAATGATAATGGCTTAGGACTGTGTCATTTCTTCAGGACCCCCTTAGTTTCTGACGGGCACCCAGCTCAGTGTTCTAACATGAGGGGCAACAACCGCAGTCACAGGTTCTGGGACAGCTACCCCAGCCCATTCCCTGCACCGTACCCAGGTGAGGCACAACACTGCTGGCTGCATCTCACCCACGGGGGAAGGAGCTGGCTTCCCCTGGCAGCAGCTCAGAGGGGTGCCACTCTTCCTCCAGCACAGCGTTCTGCAGAGAACAAGCAAGCCTGGCCCCTTCCAGAAGCTCAGTGGGGGATTTTCCGTTACGAGATACAGGGTTGCAGGCCAGCACACTCAAGGGAGTCACTGGCCAGTTTCCTGAACCGCAAAGGGCAAGATCAGAGTTTTGCTGAGTGAGCAGGTGCTGTTTTTAGACACCCATGTTCATGGGGGAACTTGTAATTCCCAGGCCTGGGCTGCTGGGGTACTCCATGGAGAAGCCCAGGCTCGAAGGCAGAGAGTGGTCCCCAACAGCAGCTTGACATAGCATTCCTTTGCTATGAGTAAGGTTTTGTTCTTGCAAACTGCCTGTGATTGTATGCCATGTGGCACATTATGGGGGCGAACTGGTGACTTACTGGAGAGATGAACGTGGAGCCACGTTGGGGGACACACTCCAATTTCACAGGATGTGTATGTAATATGGAAACAGACATTTACAAAGCATTTGTCCAGACAGCTCATGTATCTCTAGCAAAATCCCATCAGCAAGGCAGTAGGATCTCTGTATGAGCTGAAGGAACAGAAGCTCAAGTGTCCTCTTGAGGTCATACAAGTGAGAAGGGTCACAGGGCGATTCATCCCAGTTCTCATTTCTACACACCATGGTTTTCAACCAGAGGTGACCATCAGAATAACCACGGGGCCCCTGAACTGGCCCCAGAATGAGCAAATGGGGGTGTACCTGGTACAGACAGTGTTTAAAAAGGGTACTCAAACGTTTCTGTTGGGTGGAAGCCACCATGCCCTCTAACTTCCTGACGTGCTCAGGGGCGGTGAGGTCTGCTCTGCACACAGCAGGACCATAGCTATTGACAGTGTGACCGAAATTTTTCTTTGGCAAACAGAATATGGTGTTAGGCTGATTTCCATTTTAAAACAGAAAAAAAGAGGTTTCAAGTGAGTTTTTGGTTCTGGTAAATCTTGGCTAGCTGTATACAATCTATGGGAGGCACCTCTCCTTCCAGGGCCAACAAGCCAGGGCACACATTCGTCTGTGTGGGGTGGGTTCTACATCTGCAAAACCAAGATGGTGCCCTATAACAAAAGCTTGAAACTCAGCGAGCTGTAAAGTTCAGCCACGCAGGAGGGTGGGAATGAACACCGAGCAGGAGGGGTTGAGTCCTGGGGAGGAATCCCATCTCTACACTTGGTAGTATGAGGCCCTGGCAAGTTACTCCTGAAGCTGTCCTCCTCAGTTTCTCTAACTGACAAAAGCAGGTATCCTATTGTCTCTTTCACAGGCTTCTCACCGGGGATTCAACAGCTTAATATATGGCAGAGCAGTGATAATTCCCATCAAGCACATTCAAGGTGAGTAATTAATATTATGCAACTTGGATCTTGCACTTAAAAGATTTCTGTAGTGGAAAAAGTACAACTCACTGAGAAAATAAATATCCTGTATATTTTGGAAGTGTCTTAAGCAGACAATCATGCATCGATTTTAACATTTCATACTAAAATACTCAACTATCTTCTTTAGCACTTTTACCTCGAACGTTTTTCAAACAAAAGAATCTGTATCACATCCTAGTGATGAGCATGCCTGTTAGTGTCCCCCTGGTGTAAAAAGAAGAGATGTTCGTGTTTAAGTGTCTCGCGGGAAGCCACAGGGAGCTGTGGTCAGAGCAGGGGTGAGCAGGAGCATTTGTGGGTTCTGCGTCTTATGCTCACAACACGACTCCCACAGGGCACAAGCGTCACTAAAAGCCTTTCATGGCTCAGTAGAAAGCTGAGTGGCAGAAAGGAGTGGTCCATGCATTACAGGCCGTAAGGAGGGGCCAGGAGAGAGAGAAAAACAAAACAGATACTCACGCCATGTTTAACAGTTTTTGCAGCATGGGCAGCTTTCTTTTTTGCATCATAATGAGTAAGGATGTCAATAATTGCCATGAAGTACACCTCCTTCCTAGGTGAGTCTGCAGAGAGACGAGAGTAATGACTGTAGGACATGTGCCAACACGGGGCCACATCGCTGCTGAGGGAGGGGATTCGGCAGGACGCAGATGGAAGGAGTCTAAGGACAAACTCCATACCACTCCTGTGTTTCCCAACTAAACAGACACCTTGCCTCTCTGATCCACTCCCCCTCCAATTAAAAAGAACAACAACAACAACAAAAAACAGCATCGTAACACCTGGGTATTTTAAAATAGCATATTTCTTCACACCAAAAACAATTACACAATCATTAAAGAAAATGCAGATCAATAGAAGACTCTGTTCCATCCCTGGACCTCCACCTCCACTGTTGATGCCCTGGTGTTACGATGCTGTTTTTTTTTTTTGTTGTTGTTATTGCTTCTTTGTAAATTGGAGGGGACTGGGTCACAGAGGCAAGCTATCTGTTTTAGTAAGGATATGGAGGGAGTGCTATGGAGTTTGTCTGCTATTTAAAAAGACTCTATAAGGCGGGGTGTAATGGCTCATGCCTGTAATCCCAGCACTTTGGGAGGCCAAGGCAGGTGGATCACGAGGTCAGGAGACTGAGACCATCCTGGCCAACATGGTGAAACCCCATTTCTACTAAAAATAAAAAAAATTAGCTGGGTGTGGTGGTGCGTGCCTGTAATCCCAGCTATTCGGGAGGCTGAGGCACAACAATCACTTGAACCCAGGAGGCAGGAGCTGCAGTGAGCCAAGATTGCGCCACTGTACTCCAGCCTGGTGACAGGGCAAGGCTGCATCTGAAAAAGAAACAAAACCTCCACATACCCTACAAAACATGTAGAATTATGCTCATTAATCCTTTTCTACCATTTGATGTACTGTTCATAATTCTCACTGGGGACAGTATCAACTGGAGAACTGGATAAAGGCATATATCCCTCCAATGTCTATTTTCTATCCATTTCCAAAAATATGAACAGTAAGAAAAGTACATTGGACTGTATCTAATTTTCTGTGTTGAAGAAAACATTTTGGTGAGCAAAGCAGAAAAAAGCAGAACCCAATCCCTTGGCTGATAAGCCATTTGGGATTAAAAAACAACTGATGAGCCACACTTTTTATTATTCAAAAAACAAGAGGCTGTTTCTATCCTATCACTAAAATATTTTGGTTTTGTCATGGATGCTGCTCAGGTAGGATATAATACTTAAATACCTCGAAGGCCCAATCACCTGGATACTGCGGATGAAGGTTTAACTGACTCCAGGGAAGAGGACTACAGGGTGCTCCATGGGGAGGATGGCGGAGTCAGACTCAGCAAATCAGATTCCCACCCCACACACGGGGCCCAGCCTCATACCTCTGAGAGGGACAGGGCTGTGGTGATGACAAGATGACAACCTAAGGGTCACAGGGCCCGTATGTGCGCCAAGCTTAGATTCAGGATGCTTTTGACTCAGATAAAAGAGAAGATAACTAGGCAAAAATGCATTAATATTTTAAAGCATTTCTGACGTCATCTGTCTATGCATGCGTACATCTGTACATGTGTGGTGCACGTGCACATGCACACATGTGTTGTGTGCATATATGTACGTGTTTATGCACATGTGTTGTATATATGCACGTGTGTTGTATGCCAGTGTATGTCTGTACAGTTGTGTATACATGTGTATGTGCATATGTACATGTGTGTTGTATGCCCATGTGCATATGTACATGTGTGTTGTAGCTATGTATATGTGTCATGTAAAGTAATCTGTGGTTTTGTTCTATTCCCTCCACATCGCAGAATTCAAAGGTTCGATCACTTATGTTTCAGCACTGAGATCGCGGTTACCTTTAACATACTCTTATCCCCAAATCCATTTCTTTGGGGTCTGGAGAATGAGTGCTGCCAGGCAGCACCCTTGGAACTGGGGTCACGAATACTGGTAAATAACAAGGCCAAAGTCAAACCACCTCATGTGCCAAGAGAGTCCACAGTAATAAAACTTACTTTCATGGCACTTAATTCCATAGACGTCGATGTTTGGATCGAACTCCCCAGGAGCCAGGGGTGGTGAGCTGTTCAGTGTATTCCCGGGGCTGTCTGGGGGCGTCCCCACCGGGTGGGTGCCATCGCTCTCGCCCTCCTCCTCCCCGTCATTCTCCTCACATTCTACCTCCTCCTGTTCGGCTCTCTCCACATCATGAATTCCCACCAGCAGGCTGTAGTCCATGAGCTTCAGCTGGGCCAGAAACTGGGGACAGAGGCGACAGTCAGTCAGCCACACCTTAAACATAAAAGCCGACATTTAAAGGAGACAAGCTCGGGTGACACCCAGAGGGAAAGCTGCAGGCTGGGGCAGCAGAGGCGCCAGGAGCCTCCTTTCTGATGCTCTTACACTCCTGGGCCGTTTATCTGAAGCGCAGCCTCACACTTCAGGCTGGCTCAGAGCCCAGATTATTTTCCCTAGAATGCCACATGGATGGGGAGAGGCGTGTGTCTATCACAGGGTGGCTGGATTTCACTAAAGAGAAGCGAGCACGACCAGCCAGAGATCCAGAAAGAGCAAGTTCCTGCCAACGATTAAGACTGGTTAATGAGGAAACCCAGGCACCTCCTAAGTACCTCCCAGCGGCATCTCCTGATATGGTTCGGGAAAGCACCTTGGAATTCAGCATGCTCTCTGGAGGTGATCATTATGCTGTGGCAAGTAAGTAAAAGCAAAGGCACTGTGTCCACATCTGGTGAGTAATGCAGTCCTGTTGGGGTCAGCAAGGTGCCAGAGGGGCTTCGCTTTCCACGAGCAGGGCACACCCAGGATTCCTGTCCTCCCCCTCCTCCAGCCATGGCTAGAACATAATGTGGGGGCAAGACCCAGCTCTGTGTGTTTGGCTACTCTTGTCTGCCCAGTTCTTTTTTGACTTTTAAGATCATGATTCTTTTTGCTTCTCTTTTCTTATTTGAGACCTTCAGCACAATGTTCCAATGTTGCCATAAAACGTGGACGGTTGTGCTGAGCGCAAACAGTGGAGCCCATCAGCGGGCTTGACCCACTCAGCTCCCTGACCCCCCGCTGCTGGCTCTGCACAGGGTCCTGTTCCGCTCTGACCTTGGGCTCGGGGTCCAAGAAGGTTCACGGTCCTGGCTCTGGAAGGACTCAGAACCACCTTGCTAGGGAATGCACACTGGCTGAGCTGCCTCTGGGCTACGCTGATAGAATCTAAGAAGCAAATGTCCACACGCAAAGGGCAAGCAGATGAAATTATAGGTCTTGAAGTTCTGGCTAAAGATGAAATCAATTTGCTGAGCCCCGCAGAGCCGTTTCTTTTGAGCCTGCTGGGAAGCAGTTCTGTCTTGAAACTTAAAGAGAAGCCCTGATTCCTTACAGATAAGGAGGAGAGGACCGGTGGGCAAAGGTCTGTCCCACTCTCCAGCTGGTTCCGCTGCCTGCAGTTCTCCAGCTGGCACCCTGCTCCGCCCAGCAAACCTGCCAGAGCTCCCACTTGGCTGCCTTCCCACCAGGAAACCCCCGGGGCCAGGTATACATTCTCCATTTGATTCAAGCTCAGAAAAGAAAAATCACACAAATCTTGCATTCAGGTATTTAAGCAAAGTAGGAAAACCTGTTTGTTTAAAAATAGACTGAGGCAAACCCCTCGTGGAAACAGCGAGGGGCTCCTATGTTCAGTTCTGGACCCCAGAGAGGAGAGGAAGCCACTGCTCATTGCCCTGGCCTTTCCCCAAATTCCCCCATTACATCAAACACAGGAACTGACTTTTCACCTGCACCTCCCTCTGCCAGACTTCCTTTCCAGCAGTCAGAGACTGCACATCCTCCCCTAGCATCTAGGCAGCTGTCAGGCTCCGGGGCACACCTGGCCAGGATCACCTGTCAGAATCGTGTTTGGGGGTGGGTGGCTGTCGGGGAGAACTCCGTAATATGAGGCTCACTTGAGACCTTCACCAGCATGGTGAAGCCAGCCAGGTAGCTGGGTCTTGGGCACTAGCTCTGCACACATGGGCCTGTGCATGTGGAAGAGAACTGGGCACTCCGGGGTACAGAAACAGGTGACAAGATCCAAGGCATGTGTGAGAGAGCAGCCAGGCTCAGCAGCTGGACAAGAGCCCAAGGATTCAAATCCAAGGAGGGTCTGAAGGCAGGGCCTATTCTGAGCCTGCGCTCCCTGCTCTGTATCTGCTACCTCTAGAGGCTGCCTTAAAGCAGCTTTCCTCCATCCTTTTCTTTGCAACCCGAGGCGGCAGGTAACGAGTTAAAATCAGCCGGCATCGGAGTAGGCCCTCCACCTGTGACGCAGCGCTGTGGGTCTCCAGAGGGTTGGGTGGCCAGCAGCATGCCTGGCACTGCTGTGATCATGAAACCTGTTACCCTGTCAGAATGCCCTGTGGGCCTGGGGTTTCGGAAGCCCATGTGGAAAATATTGCATTACAGGTTCCCAGTCGTGCTTTCCAACCCTTGAGGAGTATGACGGGGAGGTGCTCATGGGAGCCCCACTTGTCCTGGACCTGTTCCAGGGCCTTTGGGCTCCTGGAGGACTGGGCCAGGGTCTCCTTTGCCACCTCCGCTGTCCCTCCCAAGCCTAGCCTGGTGCCTGGCTCTGCTCCCTGTAACTAGGGCTTCCCGCCTCACTCCTGGAAGCCTCTCTAGGGGTCCGGGGGAGGGCACTGCTGGAAGCAGCAGGCTCCAGATGGCAGCATCTGCTCCCAGCGTGGGTAGAGGGTGGGTAGGGACGGAGCCAGGCTCAGCCCTGCTAAGCTGGAGCGGTCACAGGGAAAAGTGCCCCTCCTGCCCATCCCTGCTCCCTCTGGGTGCTTGGAAGGTCCCTGTGAAGTGGTAAAGGCTGAGTGGTGACTAAACCTCCCGTCCAGTCCTCTGCAAAGGGCAGCAGTTTTCAGAATGTGAACCTGATCACATCCTGTCCTGCTTAAGACATTGCTGTGGTGCCACGTTTCCCACGGGGCACAAACAAAACTCTCAAGGCCCAGATAGCTAGGCCCCATCCCCATCTGGAGCCCACTTGAACCCTGCTCCAGCCCCCTTCTGGACTTCTCCCCTGCCGGCAGGTACTTCCTCCTGCGCCTTCCGGGCTCAGCTGCAGGACACCACGCGACGCAGCACAGCCCTGGAGTCTGGGTACTTCGGGCACCGCATGCTCCTCCCCGATGACACACGGCCTCGCTGCACATTCATTTCGTTGGAGCATTTGATCAACTTCTCTCTCAAGCGGGGCAGCTCGACAAGAAGTCTCTGGTTTTGGCTTCCACTGCATTCCTGACTCCCAGCAGACAAAGGGCTCAGGAAAGTACTTGGCACTTGTTGGGCAAGTGAATGGGATGCCTGCTGCAGTTTCCCTACCCATCCCCCCAACTGTCCCTAATTCTCCCCGACCTGCTTCCACCAGGACATAAAACCAAAGCCAAATAACCAAGAACAAAAGCAACAACAGAAAACCTCTGTCTGAGAGTGCAAGAGGCAACACCTTTGGGAAGGAAGCCCAAGGCGACCATTTAAAAGGCTCTTCCCTGAACAGGGAAAGCAGGTCTACTGGTTGACCTTCAAATGCACTTTCAAGTGTGCTTTATTTACAGAAGTCCGGGCTGTCTGTGATTAATTTGCCAAAGGACAGAGAGGCAATAGGACAACCGGGACTGGCCCGCCGCACTCACCAGGGTAAGCCTCCAGGCCTCAGTCTCCCCTGGCACCCCATCTGAGATGCTCACCAGGCCGGGCAGCCCAGAGAAATTTTCCTGGGTCTCAGGCCTGTTGTCAGACCGCTTACTCTTGTCTTGCAGTGAGGAAGAAATAAAGGTGCAGTCAGCTCCCAGCACAACCCATGAAACCATCCGTGCAATGAAAAATGCATCTCTAGGTAAGAAGCTGTTCTGAAGCACCCAAGAAGACTGAGGAATTGCAGTCTCAATGGGTATTACACATTTTGTTTCTGAGATGGGGTCTTGCCCTGTTGCCCAGGGTGGAATACAGTGGTGTAATCACAGATCCCTGTGGCCTTGAACTCCTAGGCTCAAGTGATTCTCCTGCCTTGGCCTCCCAAAGTGCTGGGATTATTCATGTTTTCAAATCTCCGAGACTGAGGTAGAAGTGGAAAAAACCAAGTACAGCAGAGTGGCTAAAAGGACAGGCTAGGTTGACAAGGGAGCCCCCTTAAGAAACAGAGTATCAGCTCTAGAGAGGGGCGAGTTAGTCTCGTTTGGGCTCACTAGCTCCATGCTTGACGAGTTTGCCTCTGGGATCCTCAGTCCTTCTGACTTGAAAAGGAGACAATGCCACTTCCCTCACAGCAGGGTGGAAGGATTAAGACAATGAATCTGAGACAAAAAATGTAGTGCCTTGCACAAAATAATGGAAGCTGTTCTTTGTAACTGTCAATGTTGTTTTGATTATGGTAGACGTCTTTTTTCTAATATCAAGTTTCAAATTTAAACAGGTTCCAGTTTGTGGACCAGTGGGGAAAAGCCCGTCAATTCACGAGCTCTTATTTTCACAACCTTAATTACATTTCTTGATTTTTGAGACAGGATCTGGCTCTGTCACCCCGGCTGGAGTGCAGCAGTGTGATCATGGCCCACTGAAGCCTAAAACACTGGGACTTGAGGGATCCTCCTGCTTCAGCTTTCCTAGTAGCTGGGACCACAGGCAAGTACCACTGTGTCTGGCCGAGTTTTAAAATTTTCTACCGAATGAGGGTCTCACTATGTTGCTCAGGCTGGTATCAAGCGATCGCCCAGCCTCAAACTTTATTTTAAAGCTGTTCCGAGGTAGAGTGAACGAAGTATGGCAATAAATCCGAGATTTTCCTTAGGGAAAACTCCCGTGGGCCAGACAGTCAAGGGTGAAGAGAGAACACAGAAAGGGGATGTGGGCTCCACAGTGGGGTCTGCTTCTGGCTCACTGCAGGACCACAGTATATATTCATTCTTTAAGAACATAAGATTCTGAAATGTGAAGATTTTTCCTTTCCAACTTCTCAGAAATTACCTGCTAGACCTTGGATCTGCCTCTTTTCTGGCCAGAATAGCCCGTCTCATCTAATTCCTTACTGATTCCTCACTGTGACAAATCTGTGAGCCGGGATCTTCCTCAAGATCTTTCCGAGTCTAAGACTATCCTTCGCAATGGTTTTAAATTGATTTTTTTACACTAACACACTGTGTCCTGCCAAATCAACATATTCTAACATACCTGTGAAGTAGAACTAAAATGCCAGTCAACTGTTTAACAGTTGTACCTTACCACTTGTTAAAAATTATAATAATCCCCCCTTGGAGCAATTATCAGATAACAAAGCCTACACTGTGCTCTCAAAAGCATTTTTAACCTTTGTTTATGTTGGAGTACTTAAGGATTGTGCCCTCTGAGGGCCTGATGCCCCAGTCTGAATTTAGAAGCTTTGTGCCTTCGAGCAAATTACATAGTGTCCCTGGGCTTGGCTTCCTCATTCATCAAACTAGGGTAGTGACAGGACCACTCGCAAGGGGTGGAGAATGACAAGCGGCAATGACTGCATGGGAAGGACTTGGGCTCCACGTGCTCCGCAAATGCTGGCTGCTGCCCATCCCTGTACTAACCGCCCTTTCACCCATTTCCGGGGATGGGGGGCTATAAACCTCAGCCAGCTGAAACGCCCTGTGGTGGGACGCCACAGAGGGAGAACATAATTCTGCATCGTGTGAGTCAATGAGGAGAGACCCTGATTCTCCAGGGTCACTATCAGAGCTGGCAACAAACAGGGCAGAAGGAAAAAGTGCTTGTCACTCCTCATCCACTACTTTGTGTGTGCGTGCAGGAAAAGACTCACCTGTGTTTAGTTATGTGCAAAGCTATGGGGATGAAAGTGTCCGGCACAGCACAGGAATAGAACAGGGCTTCAATTATAGAAAATCAACTAGAATCTGGGATGAAAATTGTTTTTCTTCACATGTAGATTTCTTGAGCTGTAATACACTCAGATCTCCTACTTGAGGGATTAAGGAAAGACAGCCACAACAACAAAAACAACTGTACTGAAACACCAGTGGGTCAGTCAGCTAAATTAGAAAGCAAGAACTGATGAAAAAATAAAACTCCAGTAAATTCTAGCCTCATTATCAAGATCAGATGTCAAGCTACTTCACCATAATTACCTGCTTAAAAATTTAATGATGCTTCTGCATGAATTTCAAAACCACAGACACCGTTACCAGCTATTGAGAATATTTTTAAAGAATGTTTTATACCCTGCGCCCATTTCAACAAAACAGCTAAGTGCTTGAGCCATGTATGGGGATTAGACTATCAAGTCCTCTAATCAATTGGTATTATTAGAGACAAAAGAGCTAAGAGGATCCTTCTGTAATTAAACTGTCAATTTGAACTGCTCCAGTTACATTATTTCTGGAGTCTAAATATTAAAGTGATATGCTGCCAACAGAAACAATTTTTTTTTGGTAGGTCACAAATAACCCTAAGGGCTACTTACCAAAATTGCTAAAACAATACTCTCTGTATCAAAGATTTGCTGATTAAACAATAAAAATTCAAACGAGTATGTTTACTGAGAGTACTTAATAATCAGATCAAATAGATCCCAAAGCAAGGGGAAAACGCTTGACTAATACATTTTATTAATAACCACTGACAGCTGATGAAAACTAACCATTTCTTAATGAAAGACTGGAGGAAAATGTTACATAAGAAAAGCAAATTCTTCTTTTTGTTTGAAGTAGATGCTTATAGGCCAAGCACAGCGGCTCATGCCTTTAATCCCAGCACTTTTGGAGGCTGAGGTAGGAGGACTGCTCGAGGCCAGGAGTTCAAGACCAGCCTGCACAACATAGCAAGACTGTCTCTACAAAAAAAAAAAAAAAAAAAATTCAAAAAACAGCCAGGCACCAGGGTGCAAGCCTGTAGCCCCCGCTACTATGGAGCCTGAGGCAGTAGGACTGCTTGAGCTGGGAGTTCAAGGTTGCACTGAGCTGTGCTGATGCCACTGCACTCAAGCCTGGCCAACAGAGCAAGACCTTGTCTCCAAAATCAACAATGGCAACAAAAAAGTAGACGCCTATACCCTACACAGATAACACACAGGTTCTAATCCAAGTATGTACATCATAAAGGGTAAAAAAGTTACTAAACTAATTTATGATCTAAAAATAGGAACTATTTATAACTTGGTCAGAGTTTCTTACAATAAAAAGAGCTGTCAAGAAATTACACTTTTTCTGCTTTTATGGGAAACACAAATGTATGACATTCTTTGGCTTTAGTCATTTTCTTTTTGTTTTTTGTTTAATGACATGAAAAAAATCTTCCCACAAAACCTCCAAGTAGCAGGTCTATAGTGGTGTGCTGGTAAGTGTTTCAAAGTTTTTTAGAAAAGTGTACACGAATGAATGAAAGTAACAGCTAAGAAAAACTTAGAGGCTGCTAAATTCTAATTCCCACTGCACTGTCTTGTAACTCAACATTAACCTTTTCTCCTGGATTCATTTACAAAAGACTTAAAAGAGCAAATCCAATGGAAAAGCTGCAATGCCTTTATCATAAACTAAATGACAGAAAAAGGTACACTTTAAATGTTTACAACAGTGTTTAAAAGCAAAACTCCATTATGGACTAAAGCCCCTTGGATGCCATTTTATTTCTCTCCACTGTCACCCCATGACCTAGGGTCCTCAGCTGCCCCTGTTCTAGTCCCATGATGTGTAAGGGGGCCTCATGACATGGTCTGTGATGACTGGTGGAGATAGGAAAGCATTCAGCGACCCAGCACTGACATGTGCTTTAGCGGGAAAAGTGCCAAGACTCTGATAGTGACTGAACATTTGTTTTTACAATGCTCTGCTGGTGGACAGAGTCCAGTACTCCCCTGGCCCCTCCCAAAGTGGTTGGTGTGTGCAGATCAGCCTCCATGGGCCATCCCAATTCAAAACACAGGAGCCTGGGACCGGGGATTCCCAGCACATGACAGCAGGTGCTTTCTTGTGTTTGGCGCCTAAATGAGAAGAATGCTGAACTGGCATGGTTTTGCTTTAAACCCTGTCACATGACACCTTCACATCTGACTGTGATAATGTAGAGTATACATGATTTCACCTTGGTTGCAGATTTAAATAGATGGTTTTAAAAGCTCCTAAAAACTAACAGGGCTGACATTTACACAATGGGGCTGGCCTCTACACTGACTGTTCTTACCTCAACATCCTTTTTCAGTTTTTCCAGGAAGACTTTCTTGTTGTTGTCATCAATATAAATCTTTTGGCCCTCATTAATGAAATCATTATCTTTCAGAGTTGGCAGTTCTTTGGCCTAAAACAAATAAGAAGAAGAATGACTAGGCTTGAGTAAAATATAAAAAAACCACATACAGCTTCCAACCCTGGACACTGAAGTTTGCCCCCCCATCACCTCCGCAGGGGTCTTACCCAAACAATAAAATGGAAGGCCTGAATACCACCGGGGGGCACCATTGAGCTGCAACCTCTGGAAGCATTCCCAGTAGCAGTGAGGTGGGGGTCAGATGGACTCCACGTTATAAGGCTTTTTGTAACACATTTCACGTTTTTCAGAGGAATGAACTTGACTGCTTTCTTAGATTCCCTTTCTTACAAGAAGTCTTCTGAGTATGGAATTTGTATTCTTGGACTATTTTCTCAGGAACCCTCAATTTTCTTACTGGTACAATCCAACTCCATCCTTCCTCCCACTTTTGGGTAGCTGTTGCTGGGCTCACATTACAAATAACATGTTATCTTGTCTTGCAAATGCCCCATCCATAATCATATCTACTTTCTGTACCATGGAGAACATGCAGCCCGAGGTTAGCCATCTGCCCTTCCAGGCTTTCCTGTTCACCACTCAGCCAAGAAGGAACGTCTCATTTGGACAATACCAAACAAAAAAGGCCTGTTTTAACATAAGCGTGTTAAAATGAGAGGTCTACCTTTTACAACTGAGCAAGAGGGTGAGCAAGTAAACCACACTTACACCAACCAACACAAAGCAATGGGCGACTATCAAAAATGGGTTATGAGCAGAACACACTGCAGCAAACAGGACAATATAGGCATATAGTTTCAAAACAGTGTAAACTTGGTGCCACCTGCATTCAGTACAAGCCCAAAATAAATCTCCCATCTCTTTCAGCTAACCATGGCTTATTTACTTCAGTGGAAAGAAATCCAGTGTCACATACTGCCCTTCTCTGTATGCTGATGAACCTGGAATGGTCCTCTTTTCCCTAAGTGTGAACCAAATGAAAACAAATTAAGCCAAGGAAACCACATGCTGTCCTTCCTGGCTCCCACGCTGTTCATCTTCCCTCCTTACTCACAGCAATACAGGAAAACTCCCTGGGTCCATCTCCTGAAAATCTCACATGCTCGAACTGCTCGCTTCCCCTCTTATCTATAAAGTATAAATATAGTCACATCTATGTACACCCACACATATGTACATAAATTATGCATTTCTAAATTTGTCCCTTTGGCTACTAACTTTGAAAAAATCTGAACAGTTTTGCAACTTTAAATTAGACAAAACCACAATCTTTATAAGCCAAATAGAATTATCCTTACAAAGCAGGTACAGCAAAGCTCAGATGTCAAGCTTCAACTCAACAGGCAGGTAGTGAGTCAAGTACAAAGATGCAAATATGAACAGTTCACAATTTCTACTGTAAAGGAGTCTGTAATCTCATATGGGAGAATTATACGAAAGCAAGTAGGTACAAGATAAAGTAGGATGTATATGTAACATGTAAAGATAAATATTAAGATTCTGGGGGAGACTGATAAAATTTCAAACACTTTTATGCTGAGTTATTGAATCTTTAAGAAAGGAAAATGCAATGCCATTCTTCACAAAATTGTAGGACGGGCCTGCTAGACTAACCCCCTAAACCTGTCAATAATTATTTTAAAAATAATATACATACATCCCCCCAACTCCCACACACCTTGAATATGAAGGCACCACACTAATGTTAAGTGTTTGAGATCATCACACTAGATTATAAGGTTTCTCTCCTATTAGAATGGTAAACATAATGAAATTTCACCAAGAATGAAACTCAAGGTTCTGAAGTCAAAAAACTCACTGAGAGGGCAGTGAGAAGATAAACACTGGCCAAAATAGAAAATTGGAAGCATGCTAGAAAAAAGGGTTGAAGCCAGACCTACACACAAAAACAGGAGAGACCAAGAAGGATCATAATTTTCCAGGCAGACACATTGGGCATTTGTGTCATTATGTGTTGGCGATGGGAGGTGTGTGGGTGTTAAGAATTAAGACATCTGCTTCAATTCCACAACTAATTTTATACATGTAAAAAAAGGGGAGAGGGTGTTTTTTCGGGTTTTGTATAAATGTGAGAAACCTGAAGGCAGAGATGACAGATCCCAGACAAGGCCGTAAATTACACGCTGGATGTGTGTTTGTAACACAAGTCACATTAATGAAGATGAATGCCACTTCAGGTTCACCCCAGCAGAATTACCTCATGTGACAGGGAAAGTATAATCCTACCTCATAAAACTCTGGACACCCTGTACTCTATGACTAAGCTGACTTGTGAATTTCACAGGCACTAGGGACGTATTTAGATTGGATCAAGTTCAAAAAAGGGCACCCAGATTGGTTAAAAGACTTAAGGGCTTATTGAAAGGATCAAGAGGAGAAGGCGGGTCCTGGCAGGGCAGCTGTAAGCACGGAATCTAACACTGGTCTACAGATATCCACCTCACAAACGCTTACCACAAGACAGTGTGCAGGGCATGACGGTTTTGGAGTCATGAATCCCGAGGTTGCAAACCTGGTTCCACCCCTTACTTGCCAGGGACCAGGGGCCAGGTTCCTGGACATCTCCAGCCTGTATCCATGGATGCAGAAGGGGGAAAATACTGCCGCGACCACCCGCAGCAGCCTTAGATACCCTGCTCAGTGCTTTGCATGAGTCATTTCATTCGCGTCTATCATCTACCTTTAGTCTTTGCAACAACCTTAACTATCATTCTTATCCACGTTTTACATTCAAGGAAACAGCTTATGTAATTTAAAGTCCCAACATTTGGTGAGTGATGAGCTGAGATGGGAAGCTTAATCATTCTGCTAAGGCAGAGATGTACTGGGAACTTAACCAGAAACCATGCGACAGATTCAAATAGTGAGCGGTGCTTGTAATCACCACCATCATCATCCTCGTTGAGCGTTTAATAAAGCACACAGATTTAAAATGGGTATTACAGGTTGAGAGACTTTTTTTTTTTTTTTTGAAAACAAAACTGTTCTTTTTTCTACTAAGAACAAGATAGGCTGGGCGTGGTGGCTCACACCTGCAATCTTGGCACTCTGGGAGTCCGACACAAGAGGATTACTGGAGCCCAGAAGTTTCAGACCAGTCTGGCTAACAAAGTGAGACTCCATCTCTACAAAAAAATAATAAAACATGTAAGACAGGCATGCTGTATGCCTGTCATCTCAGCTACTTGGGAGGCTGAGTTAGGAGGATCGTCTGAGCCTGGGAAGTCAAGGTTGCAGAGAGCCATGACTGCACTACTGCACTCCAGCCTGGGTAACGTAATAAGACCCTATCTTGGGGAAAAAAAAAAAAAAAGATAACAAAGCTTAAGTCACCTGACAATGATTCACTATCAAGAAAATCTTATTGCTTAGCTTTTAAAAATAAATTTCAATATATCCCTCTGATAATGAGCGTGCTTATGTTAGAAACATCTTTTTTTAAATGTGGAAAACTATTATACTATGATTTAGTGAACTTAATAAACTCTTGGTGTAAAACTGCCTACCAAGATGACGTCTACAGAGCAGCAAATTAACTGCGGGCAGCAACAGCTTAATGTAGCAACAGATTGTACCCTTTGCGTTTAAACACTGGATTATTTGCACTTAAAGTTTGTAACTGGGTCTGGTTCTTTAACGAGTGTCTTTGATATCTTTTCTAGCTCAGTGCAGAAACAGCCAGAAGGCGGAGGAAACCCCTAGGGCTAACTAAAGGCAGCTCAGAAACGCTTCTTGGTTGTGGACTCTCCGAGGCTGGCTTCCAGCCAGCAGTCAGCAGCCTTTGTCAAGCGGTGGCAGGCTGAGCCTTTATTTGCTCTGAATTCAGCTCTGGCCAGTCTTGTGGAGATCAGAGCCTCTAAGTGAGGCGGGGCGATTGCTGTATGACCCTCGGTACTTGCTGGGTGGGGACACTGGGGAGCCGAGGGTAAGGAAGAGAACCACTCTTCCCCACCCCGTCCTCCTCTGTGTGTCCAGCCCTGAGCTGGGACTGCTCCAAGAGCTGCTCCGAGGCCCTGGCCAGCTGTGGCCCCACGAGTAAATACAGCCCAAGGCAGGGCCAGGCCAGCACAGGCAGGGCTGCTTTCTCTCTCGCATGAGGTCATCTGCTGCGGTGGATTGGATTCCAAGTGGCATTCATCTCCACTACTGTGATGTGTAAAGGCACAAACACAGCCACAGGCATCAGAAGGACGCCGTGCCCCCTGCAGCCTGGCTGTCCTGCTTCCAGTTCTGATAAAATGAGCCCTTTACTGTCCTGTGTGGTGATGCCCAACCCCAGGTAGATTCGGCATGGCCCAGGTTTCCACGAAGGAGACAGACTGACGCCCGTGGTTATGAGAACACACTGGATCCAGGCTGCCTGGGTTGTAGCTCTGCAACTCCAATTATTAGCTGTGTGACTGCGCAAGTTACCTAACCTCTCTGTGACTTGGTTTTCCATCCTTAAGGGGGATTCACAAACATAGGGTTGTGAGGATTATATGAGCTCACACATGTAAAAAGGCCTAAAACGGTGCCTGTCACACAGTGTGTTATATACAAACATTGTTATTTGCTAGGCATGTTCTCAAGTATGGCTTATGGATCTAGAAAAAAACTCATCACTGATCAATCCAGAGCAAGATTTTTCTTTTAAAAAATGTATTGACATGTTTAACATTCTAATACGGGCTGCGATGTTGTGGGCCGGTTGCTTAACCTGCACAAACCTCAGTTTCCTTGTTTATATAATGGGAAATTAGTTAATACTGCACCTGTGTAATAGGGTTAGCATATGAATCAAATGACACAAAGCACATAGTGCCTGGAAATAACTTACTATATATTTGTTTCTTCTTTCCCAACTTTCTAATAAAATAGGCTCTTTAAATCTAGGATATCTTCTCATTGATACCTGAATGATTTAAAAAACTGACAATTTAGCATGTCCGTAATCTAAACCAGGGTGTCCAATCCCATGTGGCCAATTCCAGTGTGGCTTCCCTGGGTCACACTGGAAGAAGAATTGTCTTGGGCCACACATAAAATCACTGAACACTAACAATAGCTGATGCACTAAAAACAAAAACAAAAACAAACAAACAAAATCACAAAAAAATCTCATTACATTTTAAGAAAGCTTACGGATTTGTATTGGGCCACATTCAAAGCCATCCTGGGGCACACGCAGTCCATGAGCCGTGGGTTGGACAAGCTTGATCTAAAAGATGTTTAAAATTTCCTTTGTTTTTAGGTTTTATCTGCTAGTCACAAATATGTCACATGAATTCTCTACATACTGCCCTCAAATTTGGAAGACACTTTTGTTACTGCACACAAACCTACGACACACGAGCGCAAAGTTAGTATTTCATTTCACTGCACAGGACACACAGGGTACGCAGGGTACACAAGACAGGATGCATCAAAGGTGACACGGCCCGAGGCGCTGACCTCCCTGCCTTGGTGGCTCCAGTTCCCTACTCTGTTTTGCAAAGCTCCACTGTGAATTCTCCTGGCTAGAAAAACCTCTGTGATCACCTGCAAAAGCTAACCCTAACAGGAAACCTCACTGAAAAGACTTTTTTTTTTTTTTTTTAACTGAAACGTAAATGAGAGTAACACGTTCCTATCTTATAATAAAAATTGCACTAGTTAAGTTCCTGGAGTAATAAAGAATCTGAAATTTATGATATTTATTCAATGTATGGAATAAATGTAATGATTTTACATATCTGGCCAAAGATAGAAATTTGTTGACTTTTGTCTTACCTTAATTTTCCATGGGTTAGTTCTTCTCAGTGAGGACATTATAATAGTGGGTAATTTAGTGAATGCTATTTTGCTGACCTAAAGCAAAAATCCACAAGCTGAAATCTTAGTAGCCAGAAAATATAACCAAAATACTAGGGAACAGTGAACTCACTGGGAACATTTAACTTGCTATGAGCTGTAAAAAGAAAATTTATTATAAACATATGTATATATACAATACATTTATTACGGACATTTCTCCCTCATTTTGAAAAGTTTTTGGCTTCTTTTAAAGCACAGAATCACAGTCCTCAGCGAGTCTACTATAAGTCAACAGCAAGAAACACACTGTGTGACAATACAGGTCATGGTCAAAAATAGTTTGTGTGTCATTAAGACGCAAATGAACATGAACGTGAGAACTGAGATGCATGCTCAGCTGCATCAGAGCCTGAAGATAACCAACATATGCATAAGGCTTTTAGCATATAAAAGCTTCTAAACAGAATTACTTATTCCCTAGGGTTCAATAAAAGATATAAATGATCTCTAAGGACAGATTTGGCCAGTGGGTTGGAATTAAAAAAGGGAAAACCTATCAGGACAGTTAGAAAGTTTAGAGCCTTCATTTTTAGAATTTCTAAACACATGCCTCCCTTTAGCAGAGACCTGGGGTACAGAAATTACAAAATTCCACAAGAGCAAAGGAGACGCAGCACTGTTTGCTTCCCAGAAGAACTGGTAAAAAGGAGCTGAAAAGCAACACCTAAAAAATTCCCAAGTACTTATTTAGTACTTTTATGCTTAAAACTTCCAAATGACTAAGAACTTTTACAGAATCTCTGAAAATGAAACCAAAACCAAAACAATAAATGTGTTTACCAAAAGGAGTTAAATGCTTTGTTTCAAGTGGAAATTAACTGATTTGTATCTGTATATTGTACTTATTTCATTAGGTTCTGTGATAGGATGTATAACTGCTGTAATTCATACGGAGTTTAGCAATACTGGATATTTTAAGGTTTAGTAAAGCCAGAAGTTATATGAATATTTTAGTGAGGTTTTTTTAAAAAAAAATCTATCTTCTAGATGACACAAATTTTGTTTTTAAAGCAAAAAATTTCAAACTACAGTTTGAAACATAACTTTAAACAGAATTCAAACTAAAATATCATTGGATTTTTAAACGATCATTATAAACTTTATACAAAAAGAGCCAACTGTATGGGTAAATGGCCATTAATAACTGGAAATAAAAAATACATGAACTTAAAATGCACAGAGCCAAATCTTTAAAATACAGGGCCAAGTTTTTATTTTATTCTGGATGGAAACTTTACTGGGAAGACGAAATGCACTCAGTCACACTTGAGGGTTGAATCCAAACAGGATGCTGGCACTAGATTTTAATGCAAAGGACAATACATATCATAGGACTGTGATTAATGGACTTGTATTTCAGAATGAAATGAATTTTTGTTCGATATGCTCATTTGACAACCTGTTTTTTTAAGTCTAATTGTAGGCCTCAATGTCAAAGACTGCTGCTGAGGGTCCTTTTGATGCACTCTTTCTGTGACACCCAAAGCTGAATGCTCAACATAAAAAAACATGCAGTAATTGTTTTATGTTAGGGACTGCCTGTGTTCCTGATTCACTTGTCATTCCAAGCTCACCCAAATGAAAATCAACTTGCAAAATTAACATCCCTTTGGCTGTGCCTGCAAAAATCTTCGTAAAAATCAGAATCTCTGGAGCTGAAAATATAATTCACAAGTATTTCTATAGGGTAAGATATTTTAGGTAATCTTTACGCTGGAGCTAGGATAAAAATAATTGGATGAAATAACATCATATATGTGTTATCAATTTTTGGGTAATAGGACATGCTAGGGATTTATAATGACATCAGTTCTGCTTCTCGAAACATCTAAGCCACAAACTTGATACATGAAAAGGCAAATAAGTGAATATGGCTAAAGTTCATACAGAAGTAGCAAAGAAAAAGGGTGGCTTTGCACAAACAGAACATATGTGCACATCTGTGACCAGCATCCAGATGCGAACATTTCCTAATTATTTTGAATCTGTACTGTATGAATGTGGAAAGAGAATATACCTCAACAAACTTGTGAAACAGTGCTGTAATTAGGCAGAGCAACACTGGAGAAGCGCTATCTTAGGGCTGGTAAGACCTAGGTGTTGGCAATTTTCCCTCAAGCTAATATGTAAAAAGTGTAGTTTATTCCTTTTTTTATACTGTCATATTTTATGACCACAACTCTGTGGTGATGTCAAAGGTGATGGTTTGTTGTTCCTCCACAAACTGGGATATGACAGCTGAACTGCATACAAGACCTACAAAACAGGACCTACAGAATGGGTTTGTTCCAGCCGGAACAGAAGATTATGGTGTGCAGATGTCTATGGCGATAATCTAAGAAATGTCAAAGGCTGAACACTCAAGATGTTTGCTAACTCCTATAGATTTCTGGTCTAATACTAACCTATTAAAGATCATTATTTCAATGATTATACATCTGTAGCAGCTTGGCTTAAATTCAGACCACATATTAATTTTAGAAGTCTTCTCTCCACCCCAACTTTTTCTAGAACCAATTCAGAGTTGTTAGCTTAAAATCATTCCTTTACCTAACAGCACTGTTCCATGTGTGCTTGTGATACTCCGAGTTGCTTTCATTCCAGTGAGATAAAAATTAATCTGAGGCAGCTGAGCTAATGCAGCACTGTTAAGTCATAAAGCCTTGAGGACCTCAATGCTGTCTTCTGAGTGAAAATGTGGAAGGTGCTCACAAGAGTCACTGCATGTGATCTCTCTTTTTGTCATGTGCCATGCTGTTCAGTTAGAAAAAATTCTAAATGAAGCTTTAAAACTTAATTCCCAGAATTCCCTTCATGGTTTACATATGGGGTTCTTATCTCTATCTGCTGAAGAGAACTTTTTTTTCCCCCACCAATCATATCAATCACCTTCATCTATATCTAGAACAGAGAAGATTTTAGTGATGGTCAGGGCCAGAACTTCTCCAAGTGGGGCTGACCACTGAACCACATCTCTGGAGGAAGGTCCAGGAAAGCTTCATTGGAAACAAGAGATTCTCACCAACACTAAAGCATGAGGACCAATGATGCAAGCAAATTCTTTAATTTTACAAATGGGGGCAAAGTCAAACGACCTATACTCAAACCCCATTAATGCAACCCTGTACCCCCAGGGTTGGGACTCAGATCCCCTAACCCTCTGTTTGGAGTCCTTCCCCCAAGCCTCTCTTTTATAAAACATCTCTGGTCCAGAAGGTAGATGTTACTGGTGCTGCCTTTTAAGGTCTGAGAAAGACGCCCTGCTTCTGCCCTAATGGGAAACTTTCCTCTGCACTTTGGGTAGTAGGATTGGTGTCCCTAACTAACACTGGCTGGCAAAGGAGAATGATTCCCTTCCATCTCAGGAGAAAAGGAATTCTACAGAAGGAGGTGAAAACATTAGCTGAATTGAGGGTCTAAAAAGCTTGACAACCCCCCTTTAACTGATGATCCACTCACAGTGGAAAAGGAGGCACTTCTTAGCCGAGCGGCAAAGAAAGATTTCTAGAAGGACATACTGCTGTGCTTTTATGTCATGTTTGGGGAGCCTGCCACCCTGGCCACCTCGATTCAACGGCAGCCCAGATGACCAGATAGAGGTAGTAATTAATTATAATTTGTTACAATTTAAACACCACAAAAGAAATGCTGAAAACTGGTTTAGAAAGAAAGCATTTTTAGATGTAAGGGTATTAATGATTAATCCTCTCGAACCTTCAGTTCGTAATAGGTAAAATGTCGGAGACGGTGACAGTCACTTAATTGCTGGTGCAATTCACAGTGCCCGAGAATCGACAAGGCAGCTTTTTGTGGCCCATTATCAAAGTGTCAACAATGATTATTGCCAATATAGTTACACAAATGCCAACTGCAGGGCAGCTGTTTTCTTTCAAATGGGTTTCAGGGAGAAGGCTGTATGTTGAAAGGAATCTTCTTATTGTGACCCTACGGCTCCATTACACATGCTTTACTATACCTAATAAAATCAGACATGAGTTTTGAGAAGAACTGTGCAGGATGATGAACAAAATGCATATTTGTGTAAATCCCCAGGACTCTCTCTCTCAAGAACATGGGCTTTTTAAAGAGTCAGGTCAAATCCCCCAGAAATCAAGTGAGTCCAGTTATGTTTTCTTTTACTTCCCCAGGTCCCCTGCTGAGTTGCTAGCTAGCAGGCAGCATGCTAAGACTGTCATTTGTAAAAAGCAGCCTGCTCAGCTATAATTACTAATTTGATGTCACACTGGAATTGCAGCGCAGCTGTGAAAAGATCGACCACCAGGGAGGTTCGCATTTCTCTGTCTCATTTAGAGGAGGTGAAACTGCTGGAGCCATGAATGGGAGATGCCCTTCCATTAAAAAGGAAAGAATTAAAGAATAAAACAAGTCATAGCAGCTGTCAGAATTTGACAATAGTTTTTTTTAAGCACTGTTCTGCTCTTTTAAAAAAAAAACAAACCTCAAGACATCTGTACATGCATGTTCTGAGACTTGTTGCCATGAAAGTGATTCCATTATTGTTAGAATATAACTTCTTTATTTCCTTCAGTTCCATCTTCATGATTATGCTAATACAAATCACGCTAATTACGTGTCAAGCTGTAATCTAAGGGATGAAACTTGTCTGCACCTATATCGCTAAATATTTGAAATGACAGTTTCAAAACTTGTCATCAACAAGTTAAAAGCCTGGGAAATTAAAACAGTTATAATGATTCATATGAAAGAAAACCCAGGAAGAATAAGAATTGAGATTACTATGTCAATAGAGATTCTCTATGAAGGTTTTTTTTTTTTTTTTTTTTTTGAGACAGGGTCTTACTCTGTCACCCAGGCTGGAGTGCAGTGGTGTGATCATGGCTCACAGCCTCGACATCCTGAGTTCAAGCAATCCTCCCACCTCAGCGTCCCAAGTAGCTGGAGCCAGAAGTGTGCACCACCAAGCCCAACTAATTTTTCTATTATTTGTGGAAATGGGGTTTGCTATGTTGCCCAGGGTGGTCTTGAACTCCTGAGCTCAGGCTACCCTCTCAGCCTCCCAAAGTGCTAGGACTGTAGGTGTGAGTCACCATGCCCAGCCCTCTAGAAAGACTTCATTGTATCGTAACAATCATTTGGAAAGGACTATAGTTACACGTAATAGCCATGAAAATAATATTCTTGCGAATCATTTGATTTCATTTATAAAGGCTAAAATGTAGAAAATAAGTATTTTTAGTCTTCCCCAAATATTTCAAAGCAGAGGTACCAGTAGATTGTTTTGAAAGCATTTGTTGTTTTTTTCTCCCAATGTCTGATCATTAAAAGCGGCATTTATGCTTTGTGAACACAATGAATGGTATGCTTTTTGGAAGAGTCAAAAATCCTAACTGATCATGGAAAGAAAACTCTAAAGTTGGCAGAAAAGGGAAAACAAAGACTTTTTTTGAAACTTAAAAAAAACAAACAAACAACAATGCTTTTAAGAGTTCAGCCCTGTTAATACATTTTCTCTGATCTCTTATAGTTTAATAAAGGTTTCTAGATTATACAAAACACTGCCTGATCAGAAACAGACACATGATCTCCACTGAGCCATGTGTGATGACTTTCTGCTGGGTCTGTTCTAGATCTACTTCTCTTCTCCACATGCTCCTCCTGGGTGACCTTACCCACTTCCCTGTCTCTGCCTGCCGTCCTTCCAGGGAGGATTCCCAAGCCCTTTGTTGTTAGCGGAGACCCCCTGTGCAGCTTCTCACGCCTACTGGCTATCTCTGTTCTGACGCCATCCTGACATTTCAAACACCTCCTCCCTCTCTTGTCTGGGGGATGTAGTTACAGGGAAATCGCTGGGGATGAGGTCCGAGGTCCATGAGGGTGAGTGGGAGCCAAAGCCAGACAGCAGCAGGTGATGAAGTGATGAGGAGAAAAGGAAATGGTAGAGGCTTCTTTGGCCATTTGCCCTTTTACTGTGCATGAATGAAGGTACATTTTAATTTCTACCCTACTGTCAAGGCAGGCACACACGCCATCATTTACGAATTTCTATTACTTTGACATTCCAGGTCTTCAAGCTATTTCCTCTCTCTCTTCCCAAGTGAGCATTTCCAACACAGAAGGGTAGGTCGGGTAGCTTTATGCAGCCTCTGTCTTCTGGAAGAAGAGCTATCATAAACCTCAACTGCAAAAAGAAGGCTGGGGCACTGAATTCTTCCTCAGGGCAACAGTGCAGACAATTCTAATGTTTACACCGCGAAAAACAGTAATAAAGACTGCATTCTATGTACAAGTTATACAAATATGTATATTTGAAAATATGAACAAAAATGTTCAAGCTCTTCAAACAGAAGAAATACAAATTGGTTGTTTTGCCAACAAAGTATGAAACCAAATATCTTACACTATTTTAGAAAAAAAAGTCTAGTTTTAGAATCAACTGTTTTAGCACGATATTTAACTCTGAAACAATGTTTTTTGTCAACCTAGTAACTTTTTCCTCATTCATTTTCATAATTAATGGGATTAATACGACTTTTTGATAATACTCCCTTAAAGGAAAGGAGAGAGATGAATTCCCAAACGTTTAGTGTGGCACAGTCGTTAGAAATGTGCACTCTGGGGCTGGTGACCGCAGGCTCAAACCCTGGCGCTGTCACTTCGTAACTGTAGGACCCTGGATGAAGTTACTAAACTTGTCAGTTAAGCAACTTCATCCACTGGAAGCAATAACAGCACTGATCTCATCTGGTGACTGTAAGGATTACATGACATAATTCATGTAAAATTTAAAACGGTCTGGCATATAGTTTGTACCCAACCAGTGCCAGTTATTCCTTTCTTGAAGCCCACCTCCTAGGGAGATGTCTTAAGGAATGATGGCTACATGTCATATTAGATTCAGGATACAACAAGCATCCTGGCAGAGTCCTAGAAAAATGAGTTCTCATTCAAACCAATTCTACATTCTCTTTTCACAAAAAGCTACACCAATAAAGGGGCTAAACATTTTTTTGGTGAGGAGGGCAGTGAACTGTGGTTCATGCCATGGGTTTCTGGAAAGTATGCTAAGTCCTATAGGGGAAAGGAAGATAGGTAAATTAACGTCCTGCTTCGCAGGAACCGTTACAGCTACAGGAAGTGAAATACACGTGGCTTTCCTTTCTGTGTGCCCTTGTTTTATAATTTAGGCTTCAGCAGCAACCACACCATTAGCTGTAACTGTCCTTGTTGGCAGTGTTGACTGTCACAGCAGACCAAGCCTTTGTTGACTACACCTGAATAAATCAAAATGAAGGAAGGAAAAGACCCTGCTAGTGGTAGTCCCAAGGAACTTGTGAAGAAAGTAAAAACGGAGCCTCCGACATGGGGAGGTGATATCATCCTGTCCCCAGATCCCACTCAGGGGCTGGCCTATTGTGTGATGCTGAAGAGTATGTGTGGCTCTGTACACGCTCTGGTATTTCCTCCGAGGAGGAAATCTGAATAAAATTTAGCCTCTGAGCTTCTCATCAGCTAAAGACCTGCTGAGTCTTCAGCACCTGGAGAAACATTCACGCATGGCAGTATGAAAGTCGACAGTCAGTTTCTGCCTCTTCTGGGCAAAGCCGGTGCCTTAGAAGGGGTTTACATGAAGGTTGAGTTCTCAGAATGTACATTCGCTGATGCACAGTACAAGGGCAAATGGCCAAAGCAGCTTCCACCATTTCCTTCTCTCCTCCTCACCTGCTGCAATCTGGCTCTGGCCCCCACCCACCCTCACCGACCAGGTCTCCAGCAACATCCCTGTGGGATGTCCCCAGGCAACTCTCTGTCCTTATCCTACCTGGCCTCGCGGAAGCATCCGACGCTGAAGTTCATTTCCTCTGGTTCCTGGGACATTACTAGAGTGAAAGTTTCATGAGGATGGGGACTGCCTCTGCCTTGTTCCCCGAGACATTTTTTACAATGCTTGGCAGAGTGTGTGCTCATCAAACACGCTCAATCAATTATCTGAGCGACTGACCCAGTGTCTCCTGGCTCCTGCAAAGGATGACATTCCGCTGGGCTTGTTCTAGTTGTGCTTCTGTTATCCACACGCTCCTCCTGGGTGACCTCACCTACTTCCCTGTCTCTGCCGACCGTCCTTCCAGGGAGGTTTCCCATGCTGTTTTTTCAGCTAAGAGTCCCTGTGCACCTCTTGTGACGCTGCAATGACATTTCAAACTCCACCTCCTCCTGCTCTTGTTTGCAATTTCAGGGAGCAGAATGAATGCCTACGCATTTGCCTAAACCAGAAACTTGTTGGTCATCCTTAAAACCCCTCCCTCTATGTACACTCCCTGGCACCTCTGGCATTCAATCCCTCAGTTCAGTTCTGTAGACTGGTCTTCCCAAATCTCTCTGTTATCCGTCTATCTCCACCACACCCCAGCTCAGGCTAGCATCTTCTTGGGTTAATTCATCAGCCTCTCTGACAGGTCTGGCTTCCTTCCATCCGTGGCCTCCTTTCTCCCTGCAGCAAATGCACCAAATGCTCCCCACCCGGACTCTCATGCCCTTGCATCTGCTGCTCTTCTTCTAACTCCTATTGATCCTTCAGGTTTCCAGATGTCACCCACTCCGGGAAGCCCTTCCCTGACCCTGCCCAGCCTGAGCCAGGTGCCCCTGCTTTGTGCTCTAGAGCTCCCTGAGTATTCCATCCGAGTGTTCACCCCATAACAGCATTTCCTTTTGAGGTCTGCATCCCCTGCCAGAGCTGCCTGTGGGGCTTGTTATTTTAGCCCCTGAAGCTAGGATAGTAACCATGAAAATATTCACAAACACCTCTGAATGAACAAATGAAAGTACATTTGCAAATTTATAAAATTCAACTGGAAATTGCTATCATTCTAAAAGTAACAAACAACAACCTTGAGCTCTGATTTCAAATGGAATACTTAAGAAAAAGGCACTTCCCAAGGTGACAGGCAGCCATAACTAAGAGCACAGATGTACCTTTTATATAAGCGTGTGCTGACTTGGGTTAGTTTACGTTTACATCCAGGAAGCTACTTCCTAAACTCCTATTCAAACCAATCCTTCAAGCTGACTATGTCTATAATCTTGCATAGTAAACTAAATGTCCTTCAAATACTACGTAAGATCCATTAAGACAGGAAAGGAAAAAGAGACGTGGTCGTCTTATCCCCAATTTTTTTAAGAAAAAAGTATTCTAATCATGTCTAATAGTTGGAAAGGAGTTTGAGGCTCATCCAAGCCAACATTCTACAGGTGAGAAAGCAGACTATGAGATACAAAGAAACATATTCAGGGTCACATCCCGTTTGGTATCGGTGAGGCGGCGTTAGGACCTGGTTCCCTAAACTGCAGGAATACACTCTCAGCTGTCACTGCCATTTTTGATTATAAGTTTACTACACAGGTGGCTGTGTTTTTCAAGAGCAAGCTTCACGTAGAATGTTCCCTCCAAGCATGCTTACAACAAATAACTTTCATTTTTCAACGATTTGATAAAGAGAAATAAAGTAAAACTCTCATCAGGTCAATCAAGTGTTTCTTGCTGGTGGCAGCAGACAGGGGAATGGAAGAATCGCAATGGCAGAGGTGGCAGACTAGAAAGAAAGAATAAATGTGATCGGGCCTGCGTGAGCGTGCCCCGGGGGACGTGGGGAGACATACAGCAAGGTACTTACCTTTTCTTTGTCACTAGCTTCTCTAGCCACTGTAGAGCCCTGAAACACAAGGAAATAATAAAAACATACATATGGGAGGCACTGGGTTTCACACATGGAAAATATGAGAATGGGCGGGGCAGGGCAGAGAGCCAGCTCAGTACCCACTCTGCCTCGCAGCCCACACGGAACGGGCTTCTCACCCCTCCCGGACCGTGGCTCGCAGCCAGGCCTGTCTCCCCTCACTGCAGGTATTCCTGGCCACTGGCCACTTCTCCAGCCCTGACTGTGTCATGCTCATCTGTGTTTCTGTGGTTCTTGTCCACCTGCTGGAAGTCAGAAAACCTGACCACCACTTGAGCAACAACTTAACACTGGATCAGCCCCACACTTTCCTCCTTTATCAACTGGCAGAAACAGTTGGTCTTGTTATCCTAAAGAAGAGTCCCACTAGCTGGCTGCAGTGGAACCATGGGGGTGTTAAGAGCCTCTTTCCCCACATCACGTCTTCCAGACATGGGCACATCCTCGCCTGCTGTTTTTTCTGTTACACAGTTTTCTCCCCTGTCTTAGAGTTACTGATGAATACTCTTTCCTCACATGCTATATATCAGTCCCCCATCGCCACTCTCTGACCCCATTTACTTTGGAGAGTCCTTCAAAGACACATGGTTATTTGTAACTCTTTTGTGCCAAGCCCTATGCTGAGTGCAGAGGTACAAAGTGGAGGAAAACACGGCCCTTGATCTCAGCAGTTTGTGCTCTACTGCAGTGGGGTTCAAAACTCTGGCTCAGAGTTCTGGGTTGTCTAAGATGACCTGAGTCTACCTCGGAGGCGGATGGGAGCCTTTAGGTGTAGAGTCCAAGCAGAGAAACTTCCCTTAGCTTGTGGAAGATTTTAATTCAAAAGAAAAGCTGGGAAACAAACGGTCTAGTGAATTCCTAAGAATGGATGACAATCACAGTGTCTCATACACAGCAGATGTTCTATATTTACTGTATAAATGGCTAGAGAAGAATTACAGAACAATTTCCTGGGTTAACATCCCGTCCTGCACTGGACACCCCTAACTACCATGAGGTCAGCCAAGCCACTTGCTTCTTGAACACCTAATGAATAGACATCTATTGCCCTGGATCACCTGAGTTAGCCATTCATTAAATGAACTTACAGTTGACCTGGGAAAAGCAAAAGTGCCCTTTAGATTGGCCATCTGCAGAGAAATCAAAAATTTTGATTACTGGCTTTCATTGAGCAGCTCAGGCATTGATTAGGATGTATGCTGCCTGTAATTCACAGATGTGGAAACTTGAAAGGAAGAGACTCCCCGCACTGGGGAAGGGAACCAAGACCAGGCTGGGGGTCTCCCCAGGGCCGATCTTCCATCTCCTTGGTGCTCAGTGTTCCCAGGACTGGAAGATCCGAGGGACCCTGCTGCTGGCCCAGGGAAAATGTTCAGTGTTTCTTGGGGAGAGTCAGAGCAGCACAAAGCTGACCCATCAGATGGAGATGGATAATGTGAACCATTCATGAAGGCAAACCTGAGAACCCATTCTACGACCATGGCCTGCGCCCCCTCATAGCCTCGCCCAGCAGCTGTTACTTGCCATGGTCTACTTTCCTTCCTTTAGGGATTCTTGTATATGGGCCACAAATACCTTCCTTTCTTTACACACCAAATTTTAACAAAGAATGTTCCCAAATTTTTTTTAAAAATTGGGACATTTGTAATACTTGAGTACTGCTTATGCTGCTGGGCAGAGGAAGAAGCTATTCTACTTTGCATTCTTAACTAAGTTGTTGAGGGGTGGGTGGGTAGGTGTGTGTGTGTATGTGCATGTGTTTTCCCTCCTACCATATAATCCACCCTGCATCTGATTCTCAGGGAAGCTTCATCTTTATGTAAATGCTGATCATTAGCTTGGGAACAACAAAACACAAAACTCATCCAAGTTTAAATTAATTCAGAATAAAAAATTCTAACAAAGCTAGAAAAGGAAGGCCAAGAGTTTAAGCCATGAAATGAACAGGTTCCATCACGACTGAGAGCACTGGCAAGAACAGAGCTTAGCTATGCCACAAGCCAGAGAGGGAGAGATGAAATTGTGAAATGCAAGGCAAATGAAAACTAGAATATCCAATCTCCAAGTATAATTTACTCCAAGATATGTTTACCAGATGTCTACTTGTCCGAGGTACTATCTTAGTCACTGCAGGGGGATTAAAAAAAAGTTAGAACAAAATACTTCCTCTTGAGGCACTTACACATCAGGAGAATGAATGAGGCAACCAATATTCACTGACTAACTCCCATTCACCATGCCTCATGCTGGACATGACACATATGTATCTTATTTAATCCTCGAAACATCCCTGCAAATGTAGGTAAAATTATCCCTGTTTTAACAGATGAAGAGACAGAAGGTCATAGAGGTTAAGCAACTTATACCAGGTTAACAAGTCATGAAAGAAGAACATGTGACTTCAGAGGTCCCTCTGGCTTTCTTCCCTGGGAGAGTCAGACAGAGTCCTGTGTGCCCTGAGCAGTACCGCCAAGGCTTCGAGAAAAAGCTGGTACTGGCAAGGGCCATTGAGGGTGGCTGGGATTTCCCCAGGGGCAATTCCAGGGGCACAAAATGGGTTGGGCTAAGACTTGGAGGCAGGACAGGACAAGGCTGTATTTGGGAAGTGGATCCAGTGGGTTGGGACGCCAGAGGGTAGGAGACAAGCCTAGCTCATTTCCTTCACTTAGACTAGCATTTCTCAAAGTGTGGTTCAAAACCCTGGGGTGCCGAGATGAAAACTATTCAAAGCCAAAACTATTTTTATAATAGTACTGAGACATTTTTTGCCTTTTTGACTGTCTTGATATTTGTAGGAATACGGCAAAAACGATGGTGGAAAGAACTGCTGGCAGTCAAGCGTAAATCAAACGAAGGCACCAATAAGCACTAGTGGTGGAAACCCAGCGTCATGCAGAACAACCTCTGAAGCCATACATCCTTGTTTTCATGACTTGTGAGCCGTGTATGACTTGCTGAACCTATGGCTAAGACGGTATCTCCTACAAGTAGGCATCTAGTAAACATATGAAAGCATCAAATTAAATGTATCAAATCTAGACCCAGGAGGACATGTCTTTTCAATATTCTGTGCAGGAAGTATACATAAAGTACTTCTGTTTATAAAGAAGGAATGGTTTCTTAACAACTGTTTTCGTGATGGTTTGAGTTATGAGCTGAACTAGCCGCCGTTTTCATGAAACAACACTTTTACTTGAAAGAACAACTGACAGTCCATGTTTATCCAGATCTGGGCATCTCACAGATGTTTGCTACGAAGTGAACGAAGCTGCTAGGCTTGCCTATGTGCTGGGGTGCTTGATACATGCTGTCATTTCACAGACAACAACTGACGGGGCTTGTTGCCAGTGATAAAATTTGAGATTCCCAGTAAAAAACTGATTTTTAAAAAACTTACATCCACCACCCTGGGCTTGACAGCTTCCCAATATGTAGAAGACTTTTCTGATGACATTGGTGGTGACAGTGTTATGACTTTTTGATAGTGTATAATGAAATTTGCCAATATTTGGAAGAGTCACAAAACTCAGTAAACCAATATGTTCCAAATGGCAAGTGCATGCCTTGACAAAGTCACACATTCAGAACAATGCATGCAAACTAATCAATGGATTTTGATGAAGAGTACAACAAATTCATTGATGTGATTTCAGATTCCATAATGTCACACTAAGCTTTGAGAAATTACCTCTTGTCAAGCCTTGGTATAGTATCAAAGAAGAGTATCTACAATTATCCAAAAACGTTAAAACATGCCTGTCCCACCTTCCAGACTTCATAATTTGTGTAACTTCAGATTTTCTTCGCATACTTCAATGGCATAACACCGCACAGACTGAGAGCAGAATCAGATGTGACATTCCAACTGTCTCACATTAAGTCAGACATTATGGAGATTTGCAAAACAGTAAAACAATGCTACTTGTCTCACAATGTTTTTGCTTTTGGAAAATAGTTATTTTTCATAAAAATGTTAACATGTAATGGTTTTCTCATTTTTAAAAATACATATTCTAATTATTTCTTATATTAATTTTTTATACTGTAAGTATCCACAGACACAACTCACATCTGCAAAAGCTTCTGAGGGTCCTCTTTTAAGAGTGTGAAAGGGTTGAGACCAAAAAACTTGAGAGCCAAATGTCACAGACCAGAGTTTGGCAAACTTTTTCTGCAAAGTGCCAGAGGGTAAATATTTTAGGCTTTGTGGTCCCAAATCGTATCTGTGGTAACTACTCGACTCTGCGACTGTAGTGCAAAAGCAGCAACAGACAATACAGAAGCAATGGGCATGGCGGTTTTCCAATAAAAATGCATTTATAAAATTGGCCCAGCCAGGCGCACTGGCACATTCCTATAAGCCCAGCACTTTGGAAGGCTGAGGTGGGTGGACTGCTTGAACTCAAGAGTTCAAGACCAGCCTGGGCAACATGGTAAAATCCCGTTTCCACCAAAAAATACAAAAAATCAGCTGAGCATGGTGATGCATGCCTATGGTCCCAGCTACTTGGGAGGCTGAGGTGGGAGGACTGCTTGAGCCAGCGAGGGTGGAGGTTGCCATGAGCCAAGACTGCACTACTGCACTCCAGCCTGGGCAACAGAGGAAGACTCTTGTCTCAAAGAAAAGGTCCTCAAGTTGGATTTGGCATGGGCAAGTCAGAGTTTGCCAACTCCTAACTTGGACATTCTCCCCTGAGGTGGTGATGTCAGAAGCTGGATCACGTCACTCCACTCTCAGACTTTCCAGGGGGCCCCCTTTCCCTCCAGGCCTTTGAAATGGTCTCTGTACTCACTGTTCCCTCTGCCAGCAACATTCTTCCTCAGCTCATTTCCTCATCTCCTTCAAGTATGCTCCAATATCATCTTCTCAGGGGAACCTTCTTTGATAGTCTATTACTTTTACTTACTGCTGTCTTTACCCACTAGAATGTCAGCTGAGGGCAGGTTTGGTTTGTTCATCCTGTTATTTCCAGCACCTCTTAGAACAGGGCCTGGTATGTAGTTGGTTGAATATTTAAGTAGATGTGATTCTCTAACACACGCAAGTTTTTTTTGGTGAAGCCAGCAAGCACTGATTGCCTCACTGGAAGAGGAATACACTGCCACCTGCCTGGTAGCTTTCAGCGCTGAGTGAGTCTTAAGCATTTTTGGTATCAATGACAATCTTTATAGTGTAGACCAAGCTTAAGTTACTTTACAAAAACTAATAAAATCAATCTCACCTTTAAGTCGTATTTTCTATACACAGACAAACGGTGGCTGAACACATTTCTTGTAACAATCACATATATTTCAACTCCATCAACATTAAGCCGATACATGCCCAAGAACTGAGGAAGAAGAGTGATCCCATGACATTCCACTATGTACTGCATAGGAGAGAAAGAAAAAGGAAAAAATCCAATGAAAAGACTGCTTCCTTAGACGTAAACTACATACAACTATGGTGTTTATACAAGGTGAAAACCTCCAGCCATTAGGGTCCTAGTTACAGAAAATGGCCACATTTGTACTGCTTACCAACCACATCTGTGTTCACCATCTCTACATAGACAAGAATATTCAATTTTATCTCCAAATAGACGTTTTCCCCCCAACGTTCCAAATGAATTTGTAAGGTCAAACCTTGGATACAGTAGTGTAAGGCAAGAGGACATGTGATTGTCTGTCTCAAATTACTTTTAAGGGATACTGTACTCCACCTAGCGACTCTGTCTATCCCCAAAGCCCTGACTCAGGGTTGTGGCAGAGCGACGTGGCCGTGGCCGTTCAGATCAGCTTCTCTAACAGCGTTAAAGACGAGATTAAAGAGGAAATTGTGGAGAGCCCAGTGTTAGAAGCTAGGAGGGCTGAGCTAAGCTTCCCACAGAGCAGGGAGAAAGGGGCAACCCCTGCCACCACTGCGCCCTCACTACTGCTCTACTGGCAGATGCGGACTGCCTGGTCCCTGCTGGTTTCCACTAAGTTTACTGGACAAGCCGCAGGGTTGACACCATTTCCAAGGGGAGTTGCAAAAACACAACACGACCTTGGCTGTCTTTCATGACCACACTCCAGAGGGCCACAAGATGGAGCCACTTCTCCCTGAGAGCAGATTTTCATAAAACAGGGGTCCCTCTGCACTTCCCAAAGGAAGCTTAGGTTTTCTTTCCTTTAAAATGAGGGGGAAGGATTATTTCAAAAATATTCTCCTATGTCCATGATATATATGTGTAATCTCCGGGATAACAAACAGCATAAATGGTGAGATTTCATTATTGTAAACACTGTACACGTTGGGCATATTCAGAGATGCTAGGAAGAACATTCACTAGATGCTGATGATGCAACTGGAGGGAATTCTGATACTTTTTTATTTCTATACTGCTTGAATTTCTTTTTTTTTTTTTATACGATGAGCATTTTGTAAAAAATACAAAAGTAATTAGAATGTCCTTTCTAACTTTTCATTGTAAATACTATTAATAATCAATTCTGGTGATACTTAACCACCTTAAGAATGAAAAGGCCTTCAGTTTTGTTCACTAAAGATAAACTGCATTGGCACCTGACTTTGATTTTTGTCATCTAGTATTTTGGCAAGTTTTAAAGATGCCTCTTCCCTTTTTCTTGCTGACAATAACTGAGCTATGTATTTGAATCTGATGTAATTCCTGGGTAGAGTTTCACCTTGTTATTTGAAATCAGATGAGTGAAACATTTTCTATTTCTTTCCTTTCAAAATATAATAAATCGAGTTTTGCTAATGCAAAACAGGTAGTAGCCACTGGGTGAAAACATTTCTCACATCTGAGCTGAAGAAATAAAAAGGGTGGTTGTTCTTGGCCTCTGTTGAAAGATGGCCTGATAAGGCTTCAAACATGGAGACTGGGGAAGTCCAGCGTGCAGGAGAGAGAATGTACGTTTGCCAGCCAGAAAGGCGTGTATATGTGTCCTGGCACCTCTGTTTACTAGCTCTGAGATCTTGGGCCAGTTACCAAATCACTCCACATTTTACTTTCATTTTTCCAGAAAAAGAGCCCAATTCCTACCTTGAAGGTTCTTTTGAGGATTACAGATAAGAGTATGTCAAAATATTTCACACAATGCTGTGTACTACACTGTACTGCAGATGATAATGATGATTTTCATTCATTCAAAACTCTGTTAAGAAATTTTAATGTTACACCTGTTTTGTGCTCCAAACTGACATACACACATGTCCTGGGAGGAATCTGCTCCAAGGCAGTTATTTTTGGGGCCCACAAGACATAGTCCCTGTCCCGGGGCACACACCAGTTTTGCTTTTGCTGCTCAACCCCTCTCTGCACTGCCTCATGATGGACTATGTTTACAGAGTCCTGCCATGTCTCTTTGATTCAAGTTGCTGTGCAGAGCCACAGACAGCTATGTTTCTTTTCCTCACAGTGGAAAAGAGCCATTATTCATGCTGACAAACATGGTAAAGAGATCTTTTGAATATTATACAGGAAATCATTGACTAACTGCCCACCTCTCAGGAAAAAACACCCATACAGATCACATTCTATATCTCTCCTATCTTAAAGATGAGCTAAATTAACACACCGAGAAGAGACAGATCACATCTGACTACTTTAGCAGCAAGTCTACGCGAAATTGTTCTCAAACCTATGGTTCACATATGGGGCTCTTTGATGAACACCTAAAACTCCTGAGGATATAAATATGTACAAACCCACAAGTCAAACCAACATTTTTCTATTAGATTCCAGTATTACCAAGCTGCAGGTGGTACCAAAGGTTTAGAAAGCATTAATAGGCTAAAATTTTGCAGCAGAAAAAATTCCACCCATTGACTAAATTCCACCCATTAACTGGGTCTTGAATGCCTGCGCTAGGGACCTCTGTTTTCTAGCACGACGCACTGTTGTAGGTAGATGTCGACACAAAGAGGGCGCAATGAGAATCCTGGTGGATTCTCCCAGCTGACCCAGAGAATGCTGAGCACAGATCTGTAACACCAGTGGGCGTAACTCCAAGGATTCCTAAACACACCAGCTGCTGGACGTCAGCCCCGAACCAGGGAGATTGTAGATTCACACCTGCAGCTTTAGCTGGAGTCTCCTGATCCTTGGCCACATTACACAGCTAGGAGCCCTGTTGGTCCAGTTCTGTGTTCATTACCTGTGTGCCCCTGGGAGAGCTATTCAACTTCTCAGTCTGCATTTGGAAAATGGGGGATAGTAATAGTACTTAACAATGATTATAACATTTTTAGAATAGAGCCTACCACATAAAAAGTAGTATGGAAGTGTTATGTATCTTTTGAACCTTTTCCATTTATCAAACCTCAAAACCCCCTTATCACACGCAGTATCATTCATAGAGGCAGAATATGGTGGCTCACGCCTGTAATCCCAGAACCTTGGAAGGCCGAGGTGGGCGAATAGGTTGAGGTCAGGAGTTTGACACCAGCTCGGCCAATACAGCGAAACCTTGTCTCTATTGAAAATGCAAAAATTAGCCAGGTGTAGTGGTGCATGCCTGTAGTCCAAGCTACTCAGGAGGCTGAGTGAGGCATGAGAATCGTTTGAATTCAGGAGGCAGAGGCTACAGTGAGCTGAGATGCGCCACGGCACTCCAGCCTGGGTGACAGAGCAAGCCAGCTTACAAAAAAAAAAAAAAAAAAAGTTCACTCATAAATTCATTTAAAAAATATGTACTGAGGCCGGGCGCGGTGGCTCACGCCTGTAATCCCAGCACTTTGGGAGGCCGAGGCGGGTGGATCACGAGGTCAAGAGATCGAGACCATCCTGGTCAATATGGTGAAACCCCGTCTCTACTAAAAATACAAAAAATTAGCTGGGCATGGTGGTGCGTGCCTGTAATCCCAGCGACTCAGGAGGCTGAGGCAGGAGAATTGCCTGAACCCAGGAGGCGGAGGTTGTGGTGAGCCGAGATCGCGCCATTACACTCCAGCCTGGGTAACAAGAGCGAAACTCCGTCTCAAAAAAAAAAAAAAAAAAAAAAAAAAAAAAAATGTACTGAGCATCCATCATATGCCTGGCACCATGAGTGGTACTGACTCTGCATCAGGGAGTGGAGACGTCTGGGTCTTGTCTGTGTGCAACTTATCCTACTTCAGGTGGAAAAAGGTGCCATGGGAGGGGAATCGCCTTGACTTCCTGTTGCCCATCTCCCAGTGGGCAACAGGTTTGGATATTTGTCTCTTCCAAACCTCACGTTGCAATGTGATCCCCAATGTTGGAGGTGGGGTCTGATGGGAGGGAACTGGGTCATGCGGGAGGGTCCCTCATCAATGGCGTGGTGCCATGGGGAGAACTGCTTGTGGAAAAGGGCCTTGCACTCTCCTCTCTGCTGCCCCACCTTTTGCCAGCTTCCCACTACCTTCTCACATGAATGGAAGCTTTGTGAGGTTCTTACCAGAGAGAGATGCTGACACCATGCTTCTTTGTCCAGCCTGCAGAACTGCAAGCCAAATGAACGTCTTTTCTTTACAAATCACCTAGCCTCAGGTATTCCTCACAGCAACACAAACAGGCAAAGACACTCAGCACCCACACGGTGGGTCCCCTTCCAAGACCAATCTCTCCAGTCACTCTGGAACCTGACTTGTCGGTTTCTTGGGCGTTCTCCCTCTCAGTCCAGAATCCTCAACCTCTCTCCCTGCACTAGCAGCTTCTCAACAGTGCTTAATTGTGCTAAAGTTTCTCTCACGAAAGCAACAAGAACAAAAAACAAAACACCCCTCCTCAATTGTAGAAATGCACTGTCTGGCACTGCCTGGATCCTGGCTTGAATGTACATTTTGAGGGCAACTGGGAACACCTGATTATGCCACTCACTAGATGTCTGGTGACAGTAAGAAATTTCTGTGCCATTTTCTCAGCCCAAGAAGTCCCTATGTTTCAGAGAAGGATACCAAAGTTTTACAGAGGAAATGTGTCTGTGATTTACTTTTGAAAAATTTCTGCAAAAATACAATGACACAAACATGGCAAAATGTTAATAACTGTTAAATCTAAATGACGGGTATAAGCTACCAACTTTCTGTATGTTTGAACACTTTTATAAAAAAAAAGTAAAAAGCAATGCAAATCCTTCTTTAACTCCATGTCTTTCTCCGTCTCCGGCCTCTCTCCTGACTGGCTTCTTGGCAGAACTGTCTATGTTTATTTCCTGTTGCTCCGTAACCCTCATCCATTCTATAGCTCATTCTGCTCTGGATTTTAGCTTCCTATCCCTTCAGAGCAACTGCTCCCCCGGGCTCTCAATGACCCTTGAGTGGTTACGCTGGACAGATGCTTCTCCGCCTTTCTCTGTCTTGAACCCCTTGAGCACACAGCGCTCTCGTCCAGGGATTCCTCCCTTGGCTTCCGAGATGCCGTGTTCTCCTGGCAGTCCTCCTCCTACTCCGTCCACCTTTCCTGCCCTTTGGCCAATCCTTCTCCTCTGCATGCCCATCGTCAGGGCTCTGACCTAGATGTCCTCTTATCTTTTCTTCTTCACCATGTACAGGTTACCTGATCTACACCCGTTGTTTTCCTTTCTGCGTCTCAATAACCCCCAAACTTATGATTCCCAGTCCACGGCCTTTCTTTTCAGTTTTACATCCACATACATATAGGATTCATCTAGTTTGTCATGTGGCTTCCTGACAAATGTACGCTCCATGAAGGTGGCAAGCACTGCTCTTAGCAGGGCCTCACATGTAAAAAACATTTAATATACAACTGTTGAATAAAGAAATGAATACAGCAAGTAATAATTCTAAAAAACCAAGATGTTTCCTACAGATGCCTACTCTCTTGACTATCTTTATAATCAACACCGTGACTCTTACTGCCACAGGTGCCATAAATAGGAAAATTCTAGATTTTGAAAGCAGAAAAAAAAACCCGTCATTCATGATGAAAGGGAAGCCCTAGATTCCTCACGTGATGGCCATGACAAATGAAGAATTTTACACAAGAAAAAGTAGGAAAAAAGCAGGCATGTCAGCCGTGAAATTAGGAAAAGGGAGTACCACAAAATAACTGTTTAAGGATGTCAATCCTAAAAAAAAAAAAGGCAGTCACATGGTTAACTTGGGGAATAATTCAGAAATGGTCGTGGTTTATCTGTTCTACGATTATTACTACACATGTAACCCGTACCACACAAAGGATCCTCATTCTCTAGCATCACGGGAGGAATACAGGTTTGAGGGTAGAGAAGAAGTATAACCCTAGTGATATCAATCTGCCACTGAATATGAGTAAAGAATCACACCCAATGATTGATACAGGATTCACACTTAAAATTCTCTCAACTTCCCAAAGTTTCTGTGCACTAACAAAGCTGATAAAAGGCATTCTCTTTAAACCACAGAATCATGTGCACAGCAATTAGAAAACGCCTGCCTCCTTCCCCTCCAGCTCCTCTCTATCCTCACCTCTGTAGGGGAGGTGATCTTTGGGCATAACACTGCTTAGACGTGATGCTCCCATACAAACAACAGAGGAACTTGCTGCCTTAAAGATGCCCATTCTGGCTGGGCATGGTGGCTGCTGCCTGTAATCCCAGCACTTCGGGAGGCTGAGGTGGGTGGATCGCTCACTTGAAGTCAGGGGTTTGAGACCAGCCTGACCAACATGGTGAAACCCATCTCTACTAAAAATACAAACATTAGACAGGCATGGTGGTGGGTGCCTGTAGTCCTAGCTACTCAGGAGGCTGAGGCAGGAGAATCGCTTGAACCCGGGAGTTGGAGGCTGCAGTGAGCCAAGATTGTTGCACCACTGTACTCCAGCCTGGGTGACAGAACAAGACTTCGCCTGAAAAAGAAAAAAGAAAAAAAAGGACACCCCATTCTGATGCATGTGGAGATAAGGGAAACAGGGCCTGATGATGACTCAAGCAGGGCCAAAATGCAGCCAGCACCCTGGGGTGAGGGGTGCAGAGGGCAGAGGCAGGCAGAGGCAGGAAGGGGTCAGGTAGGGAGACTTCCATGAGCACCTAGTATGCGCCCCAAATGCTCTCAGAGACATGAATTATATCTTTAATGCATGCCAGGGATTCAAATTTCAAGGACTCTCCATGATGAATAATGCTGCAATGTCTCTGTGTGTATTTATGTATAAAGTGAGATTTTTGTAAACATAAAAGAAACACCAAAAAATTATTTCTATCTTATGTTGCTTCTAGGATCATAACCCTGAGTGCATTTTTCTTCAAGAACTTAAACATCATAGACAAGTTAACAAAATAATTTGTAAGACAATACTTCAAAAATAGCAAGAAGAGGCTGGGCATAGTGGTTGCATACACCTGTAGTACCAGTAATTTGGGAGGCCAAGGCGGGCGGATTATCTGAGCCCAGGAGTTTGAGACCAACCTGGCCAACATGGCAAAACCCCATCTCAACGAAATAAAAGACAGCAAGAAGAGCATGCACTGGGGTCACGACTATGCCACACTTTTGATAATCTATTATTTGGCTCAGGCATTCTCTTCTTTGTAAAAGTTTTAAACATTCTACCTATCACCTTTTGTAAAACACTGTTGGCTCAATCACAAGACAATCTAAGGAGGCTTTACTTCCTCTCTTCTACACATTTAACTTCCAGATTATAATAATGGCAAAGTTCTAATTTAGTCCTTGGGGCTGCTCTTTAGGAAAGGTACATTTCTTTCACTTTCAACCATGGTCTAGATGTGGCTACAAGGCAATCCTTCCCCACTGGCAAAAGGACATCATCAACACAGTTGTCCCTATCTGCGATGGTAATGTCTCACTTTACAGACTCAACAGGTGCAGTGCTCCAATGCGGCCCGGGAGGCTCCTTTGTAGAATGGGTAAGTCTGCCAACTCCTGTCTGTATTCACTTTGAACTCCCAAGGCAGACGAGGCCGCAAATGGACCAATCACTGAGCAACGCTGGCCGTCCCCTGTGTGGCTCAGAAATTAAAAGCACAAGCCAGATAAGTGGGCTTATTCTTCTGTGAGAGCACAGGCAGCATGAACATAATACTGAAAAGTGTTCCTTTCAGTGGTTCCTTGAGCAGGGCTTTTCCCTGAGGCATTCTTCCTGGTGGTACAATGCTCACCTGTCATTTCCACCTGTCTGGGCTCTGCAGGTTACCTGTAGCCAAGCCCTCTGCTCACATCGAACAGCAGCTTTGCCTGGCACCTGGAGCGGTGGCTTCGACGCCTGCAATGCAGCTGTGGCACTGAACTTCCATCTCAACAGGTGCTGAAAATCTACTCTCAAACTTTATAAAAGTGAACCTGATTATCATCAATTCTTCCTAGGCTTATATGTAGCTAAATCAATCACGCTTATTCTTGGGGTCAGCTTTCCTATTCTCAGTGTTAAACTCACTATATTACTTATGCTTGCATTTTAAAATATTGTTTTTGCCCAACTACTTGGGAGGCTGAGGCAGGAGGGGTGCTTGAGCCCAGGAGTTTGAGACCAGCCTGGGCAACACAGACAGATCCTATCTCTTAAAAAAAAAAATTAAAATAGTCCTTTTATTAAGTACTGTTCACTTCTGCACTGTCACAGCTGGTCACCTCTTTGTCACCTCCCTTCATTACTTCCACATAATAGCTTCTGTTGCTTTCTAAGAGTACTCTTAGAAACTTTGCTATTTGCTGACTTTTTTTTTGTCTGTAACCTGCATTTCCAACACTAACAGTTTTTATTTTCTGTCTTTTTAAAAAACAGTTTGCTTATAGCTGGGCATGGTGGATCATGCCCGTAATCCCAGCACTTTGGGAGGCCGAGGCAGGAGGATCGCTTGAGTCCAGGAGTTTGAGACCAACCTAGGAAACATAGCAAAACCCCATTTCTACTAAATAAATAAATAAATAAATAAATAAATAAATAAATAAATAAAAGAAATTAGCCAGGTGTGGTGGCACATGTGTATTCCCAGCTACTTGGGAGGCTGAGGCAGGAAGATCACTTGAGTCTGGGAGGTTGAGTCTAAGGTGAGCCTCACCACTGTATTCCAGTCTGGGATACAGACCAAGACCCCGTCTGAAAAAAAAATCGACTTATAAACGATGTCATCAATAAAGGTAAAGTTTCTCCCTTCCTATTTATTACTCAGAACTTTTTCCTGTACTACTGTGGGCTTGTTAGCAATGTAATGCACAATGATAAATTAAAGTCATGGAATTAGGCTTTCAAAAACATAAAATGTAACAGCTACCAGACCCAGGTTTCCTTTGCTCTTAGGCACTCACCCAAAATAACAAGGGTTATGAAGGACTGATTTGTTGCTCTTCTCATGGAGAATGAAATGCCATTAAGAGATTCACAGCTGAGTGAAGGTTGCAGCAGAGAGGGTTCTAAGTGATGTACTGCAACAGATAAATATTTATATCTCCGCGTGATAGTGTGAACCTGAGCTCTGACTTTCAGAAATTGCTGTTATTATCATGTTTCGCTCATTTTTTTTTAAAGCTTTAAGTGACAATTTAATACAGCATCAAATTAGTACTTCAGTGTAAAGTCTTGTTTCATTTAATGTTTCTGAAAGGTTAAATTATCTATAATCTTCATTGTGCCTCGGGCTATGTTTATAGACTACTCCTACAACATACTTTACATAAAAGGAAAAGAAAGGGTAAGGAAAGTAAGGGAAGAAAAGAAAGAAGTCTAGGCAGCCAGAAATTATGGATTGCTTTGGTGTACAATGACCAAATAAATAACTAAGACAACTTCCTCTGAGTGGATGTCTTGGTATGTTTGGGGATAATGGTCTGTGTCAGTTAATATGATTTATTTTGATTTCTAATAGTCTTGAAGTGGAAAAAAAAAAGTGAGGATGACTACATTTAAGCAAATATAACAAATAAAACTTTACTGCTTTTCTTAAGCTTGACAAAATCAGGCTTAAAAGAAACAAGCATTCTTCTGTAGTGTTTACACAAATTCTTAGTACTGAGATATGCAGAAATGCCTAAATGCACACAGGGATGTGCCTAATTCCATTTGTGACACACCATAATGAAGACCCATAAATAAAAAATTCATTAAAAATGAAATAACTTTGTAAAAGATAAAATAAAGTGCTTTATCATACGTACAGATGCCATTTGTTACAAGAAGTACAGAATGGCTGTTCCACGCATGACTGCTGGCGGGGGGCTTTGACAAGCCCAAAGCCTCTGGAGAGCCGCATCCCAGGCAGGAAGCTTAGCTGGTATCAAAGGAAGGAAGATTCCAGAATGGCCTCTGTACCCCACACACAATGGGGAGCTGGGCCCTGAGTGGCCTATGCCTGTGGGTGGGGGGCTGAGCATTTGAGCAGGTGCACCCAAGAATTGGTGTGCCAGAGGGCATGTGAGGAACTGGGATCCAAGCCAAAGTGTTGGAGGTGCTAGACAGAGCCTGTCAGGAACACATGGGTGCAGGGACACTGAGGACATCAGCATGGTCAGGGAGTAGGTCCAGGGGCTCCTACTCCCACCAAAACCCTTGAAGGGTGCTGATAGGGTCCAGGGCTGAGATTCCCCACCCTCCTCTTTTGCAGAAACAAAACTCTCTGAAAAAGAGCTTCCCTAAATTAGAGTCAGAGGCCTTCCCAAGCATTCCAGAGGTGAAAATGAAGCTATGAGTTCAGCAAGACTCTCAGACACTGAGAAAGCAAGTGTAGCTAGGGATAGGATGCCCAGATTTCCTTCAGGGAAGGCCGTGCTGCCCAGCAGAGGGTGTGCGGTTAGCAGAAGGCCTGCAGATGCAGCTCCTTCTAGGTCTGCTTCTGAGGGCAGCCTGTCATTCCAGCCCAACATAAGAGCCTCTGGGGGCATGTTTCATAGTGCCCTGTCAGGTGAGCCGAGGCTTGACTGGGCCAGCATGGCAGTCTGACTTCTCCCTCTGCCCAATCTCACTTCTTTCCTCTTCCCTACATAAGCTTTGGTCCTGATCAACATGTTAACCCCAAACTGTGTCAGCATCTGGTTGGGCGAGTCACTGTGTGTGAGAGTCGGCAGACTGAGACAACAAATTCAGGCTCCCAGGAATTACAGAGGTGGGGACTCTCAGGAATAGGTTTGGAACAGTGACGCACAAAATGTTCCAAGAAACCAAAGATGCAATTTCAGAGATGACTGTAAAACAAGAAACTATCAGGAATGAACTGTCAGATTTTGAAAAATCTTCTGGAAAACATCTAGAATAAAAAAGCTAATTGTTGAAATAATTAAGTAAAGAATACAGTTGAAGAGAGACTTAGGACTGGATGATATATTTTGAGGAATTCACCTAGAATTGGGCAGAGATGTTTGGAGATGGAAAATGGGAAAGAAAAGTTAAAGATGGGAAGCCAGGATGAGCATGTTAAAGATGTAACGTTCAAGAAACAGGACAGAGGTGAGGCTGAAAGACAAAAGGACTGCAGAACTTCCAGACCCTGGGGAAGAAGTGGTGCAGGAAAAGCATGCTGGGGAGTGCGCTGGGCAGCACCCCGCGAAACCTGGGAGCAAATGGCTGACCATGTTGGGAAGAGAGGGCTACAAATGCCGCCATCAGCAAGCTGCGATACACTCACTGCTCAGGCCACAGGAACTCCCAAGATGACAAATACCTGCCCCGTTTCTTAGAGAGAAGCAAAATGTGTCTGCAACTTCGGATGGCAGCAGGGGGTCTACTGGGAGCTTGTGTTTATCTCGTAATCTGATGGTACTTACAGCACTGAGAGTATCCAAATACTTTCCAAATTTCAACTGATCACTCCTCCAGAAAAATGGACAAAAGAGCCGAAGAGCAGACTCAGAACTGAGTGCTCAGAATGTTCTGTTTCCCTGTTACTCACAGGGGCACATGAGCATCACCTGGAAGCCTGATAGAAAGGCGGCCTCCACGGACTCCCAGACGCTCCCTGCCCCATGGCCCCTCCAGACCCGCCCAGTCAGAGACAGCCCAGATGAAAGTCTAGGAAGCACTGATGCCACGTGGAACCTTTTCTCTTTTGGTGCTGTAACCCTCTCCACTCTTTTGCTTTTGTTTTTTTCCTTAGCTTCTACGGTCTCTATTTTCTCAGTTTTGCTCTACTGAAGCCTCGTCCTTTGAGTAGTAACACCAGCATCTCTGACCTTCAGGAAAGGATAAGCAGATGTAGTCTGAGGTGGTTTCAAAGAAGTCACATGCTTACCCTAAAATCCTTGACTGAAATTTGAGGTGCTTAGCTTATTTAACAGGGAGTTCAGATTTTGGGGTGAAACTTCTGGATTCAACTAAAGGTATTAATTGTTCCCCAAATAAAAGGATAAGAAAGGAATTTCAGTTATATTGATCAATTTTACGCATTTATTGATTCAGTCACTTTGAAATTAAAAAGTAAATTAAAACACTGTGTTTCAAAAGCTATTAAAACACTCAATTGATTCAACTGAAAATAAAATATTCAAGTGATTATCATGCCTCAGCCTCCCGAGCAGCTAGGACTGGAGGCATACCCCACGACCCCTAGCTAATTTTTTGTAGTTTTAGTAGAGACCAGATTTCACTGTGTTGGCTAGCCTGGTCTTGAACTCTTGGCCTCAAGTGATCTGTCCACCTTGGCTTCCCGAAGCACTGGGATTACAGGTGTGAGCCACCGCACCCGATCAATACCTTTCAATTTTAATTAAAGTTGAAGCAGTATGATAACAAAGCTCCCAAATAATTCAGGTCAGTGGGGGGAAAAATCAGTCGATTTAAGAGAAAACGACATTCAAGTTGGTTCTTTACCAATTTTGTCCTTTTTGAATGTTCTAACATTGTTTAGCTAATCAGCTGATAATCAACATTTATAAGACCTGAGTTCCTTACAGCCTAACAGAAATGTGAAAAGGATATTTACACCACAACATTATTTTCCCAACTACAAGTAAGAGAAAACCAAATGAAGTAAGTGAAATTTATGAAAGTTTGCTGTGCTTAATATAAATTCTCCATTGGTCTGAGAGATGATGCTTTCCTTTCTTTGCACAGAGTAGACATTGGGGTAGAATTTGGGCAGGAAATAAAGAATAGAGCATGATACTGGAACTTGGGGGGAAAATCTAATTCCTTATGGCTGAAATCTTCGTAATTCTGCATCAGTGCCACAGCCTACCAGAAACCAGGCCCCTAGTGGATTAACAGAGTTAAGGACCTAACGCCACATTAGAATGATTTCAACACTGAGGTGTAGGAAATTGAATACAAGAAAGATATTTAATTAAAAATCTGATTCAGTCACTCATTTAGCCCTTTGTATTTTTTCTTCTCTTAATTTTTTTTTTTTTTCTGAGACACAGTCTTGCTCTGTTGCCCAGGATGGAGTGCAGTGTCACAATCTTGGCTCACTGCAACCTCCACTTCCCGGGTTGAAGCGATTCTCATGCCTCAGTCTCCCGAGTACCTAGGACAACAGGCATGTACCACCAGGCCCAGCTAATTTTTTCTTTTTTGTATTTTTGATAGAGATGAGGTGTCATCATGTTGGCCAGGCTGGTCTTGAACTCCAGACCTCAGATGATCCACCCGCCTCAGCCTCCTAAAGTGCTGGGATTACAGGTGTGAGCCACCACGCCTGGCCCATTTAGTACTTCTTATATACCAGACATTGCTCTGAGCATGTTATAAATATGAATTCACCTAATTAACACAACACCCAAAGGAAGGGGGTACTATTATCCAAACATTATAGGCCAAGAGGAGTGCAGGTGCCTTGCCCAAGGTCATGCCACTGGCCAGGGACATGGCTGGGACTGCAAAGTGTCTAGCTGGCTCCAAGTCCTTGTTCTTGAAACACTTGCCGCACCACACTGCTGGGAAGGGTGGTTTGTCAGAAAATTAATCTCTGGAAGAGTGTTTTCAAACATTCAAATAACTAGCAATGTTCTACTTCTCCAGAGGCTGGCCCTGGGGTAATTTTAACCCTCCAGAATATAGTTGCAACTGTGGCTGCATTGCATTAAAACAAAAACCAAGGAAAAGAGAAAAAAAAAGGGCTGTAGGGTAACCAAAGCTGTCAGAAAGTCCAGCAATTCACGCTACAGGAGAAACCCTCTATGAGAACCTCTCAATGCCTGATACGCAACTGAACAAGCTGCATTACTTGTCCAGACTTGGAAAGTTCAGAAGCCCAGAGAATTCCAAGGTAAGAGCAACAACAAGCAAGGAGAAAGAAGTAGGAACTGATGATCACTACTGAAGCAGGAGAGACGGAAAGTTTCCAGGATAAACCCTAAAAGTACTCTAGGCCCACATAAAGTGGGATGAAGGCCTGACACATGCCTCAAACACCTCTGACCACCTCAGACCCTAGGGAGAGGAAGACAAAGCTTGATAGGCCTCCCTGGGGTTATCAATGAGAGGCCTATGTCCGGTCACACAGAACCACACGAGGGCGTGCCAGGCTGAGCTAGCTACCCTGTAATGTTCATTAAAACCCTGTAAGGAAGTGGCATACGAGAACAGCCTGAAGAACATTCCAATAGAAGCCAGGTAGGCAGAGGGCTAGGCAGCCAGTGTGCACTGTAGCCTTTCTCTGCAGAACAGCATTTACTAAATGTACAATACACGTTGGTGTGGCCTTTGCTAACTGCTGGTGTGGTGTTTGATGACTCGGCGGACCTGAACTTCCTTCAGGAATTCCGCCAACCTAAGTGAGGTCCCGGCCCTGCCCTCAGTGAGCCTGGCAGGAGTCACCCTGAACAGGTCAGTATCAAATAAGCTGTGTGGACGATAAGCCTTTTATGAGGTTTCTGTGGAATTCTCTGATCATGGAATTAACACGGTTACTCTTCACTCTTGCTGCATTTTTAAAAACCTCTTCTATATGAGATTTTGCTGAGATGTACACAAGTGGCACGTTCATCCTCAATGGTCAACGTTTGTGTCACCCATACATTTCCTTGTCCTTTTTTTAAATGTAATTTTAAAATGGACACATTGGCAAAACCAGAAACGAAAACAAACAGTGCGGCAACTGTGGCTGTATTTATACATGGCCTACATTGCTAATTAGCAGCCTATATGGATAATTTTTTAAAGTTCTCTGGCATTCTTGTACGTATTGCAGGTTGTAGCAAGGATGTTGTTTTGTCAGGTCAGGTGTCCTGTGTCTTCCCTGTGCGGAACTCCTTAGAGTCAACTCTGTTGGCTCTTAGTACCAAGACCACTTACATTTTTCCTTGGCAACAGACTCAAAGTATCAAGCATGCTGGTCATCTTGACATGAATGTCTACGCTCATTCCAGGCTCCATTTTGTGCCTTTATCTTTCTGCCTCTTCCTTTTCTTTTTTTCATTTATTCTATCTTGTATTTCCAACTTCTTTGAAGGCCACCTTAAATCCTTTCTGGAATAAGGTCAAGAGTGAATACACGAATGAATGAATGAATGAATGAATGAATGAATGAAATGCAGGTACAGAAGCTGAGTTCAGAGATCATCCAAGAGGCAGTTCATAACAGGTTAGGATCTCTGTCTCCTGACTTCAACTTAGTGCCCTTTAAATAATTTATATTAATAATGTGATTCGCAGTTACTAAGACCCTGCAAATTATATTTAAAATATTCTGTTTGTAAAAAGAAAAAAAAAATATAGATGTTGGATAAAGGAGACTTTTCTGAATAAAGAAAACACCAAGAAGACAACAGTTTTGTAGCACTGGAACAAAAGGAAGTCTTTATACTGTTAAAGCTCCTGGGAGGTGTCAATAGACTTATTTTGATCCCACATTTATTTTATGTAACACTGGAGATATGTCAAATCCCTGTGTTAGGTTATAGTAACTACCCCAGAGAAAACATCTCAAATTGTGATTTTTGTAAAGTCAAAGGATGCTAAACTCAATGTTGTCATCAAGAAGTTGATACTTCAATTGTGTGTCACATTTTATTAGCATGGTATCACAGCCACTTATCAGAACAATATGTTTTCATCCGTCATGAGGTATCACTTTGCTTTGAATGTTCTGAGACAACTGAAAGAAAGTATAAAAAGAATGTATGAGCCTCACATCAATTTCCAGAGGGGAAACAAATGAAAAAGTAGACAGTTTAAAAGGTGAAGAGTTAAAAGCTGCAACCTGTAATTCAATTCATTTAAATAACAGAGCCTCATGTCTTCTCCCTCACAGGTACTGTCCTGCCACTTTAAAATTTCCTTTAGAATAAGAGACAGCAGCATAAGCAGTACAACAAATTTCAAAAGGAATACCTATTATAAAAGATTTATTAGATATTAAGTGAATTTAGAGGCTAACGATTTTAGAAAACAAATTAGAGGCGGTACCAAGTTTCAAGAAACAGAATACTGCTCAAAGGTTTTTACAGACTTCATTGCAAGCAAAATGCAACTGATCATATTTTCAAAGACTGCAAGAATAGGCAACTGCCAAGGAAGAATCCACGATATCAGAGCATCACGCATGACCGTAAAGTAACGCTTTTAGAGGGATGTTTAAACAGACATCTAGGAGCTCACAAGTCCAGACCAGTGCTACCTTCAAAGCAGATACTTAATAAGTGTGATTGTTTACACTCTGAGAATCCTTTTATTAATGTAGTCAGGGCCTGCAGCATTTTATTTTGAATACTCTTTGTGACAACCAATTTTTACCTTTGGGGGAGCGGGAGCTATTTAAGTTAAAAACACAGTGTGATTCTGCTAAGAATGGAAGTTTGTGTCCCCCAAAATGCTTATGTTGAAACCCTAATCCCCAAGTGACAGTATTAGGCAGTGGGGCCTCTGAGAGGTAATTAGGTCATAAGGTTAGCACCCTCATTGTGAGATCAGTGCCCTTATTAGAAGTGACAGAAGAGTGCTTTCGATCCTGTCCCACCCACTCTGCCACTATCAACACACGTGAGGATACACTGGGAAGCTGGCTGTCTGCAAACCAGGAAGAACCCGACCATACTGGCATCCTGACCTCAGACTTCCAGCCTCCAGAACTGTAAGAAATACATTTCTGTCATTTAAACCACCCAGTCTACGGGCTTTTATGACAGCTCAAGCTAAGATCCTAAAAGCAACATGTGAGTTTTAAACACTAGTTCTAAAGATGATTCCTGGGGTGTTGCAATAGCAGACACGTTCATACCATATGACTATTTCTCAAGGTGACTTAGTTGTTATTTTTATACCATAGATGTCATCTTGATGATAGTGACGCTATGGCCACCACCACACATTGAGTATCTAATGTGTGACAGACACTGCTAAATACTTGACATGCATTTTCCCATTTAATCTTTAGAATCCATATTAGGTATTATTATTATCCCCATAGTATAAAGAAAGAAACTGAGGCTTTGAAGTCCAGGCAAGGTGTGGAGGCTCACACCTGTAACCCTAACACTTCAAGAGGCCAAGATGGGAGGACTGCTTGAGCCCAAGAGTTCAAGACCAGCCTGGGCAACACAGCAAAACTTCATCTCTATAAAAACATAGTTTAAAAAATTAGCCAGGCATGGTGATGCATACCTGTGGTCCCAGCTACTTAGGAGGCTGGGGTAGGAGGATTGCTTGAGCCTGGGCGGTTGAGGCTGCAGTGAGCTGTGATCACGCCACTGTACTTCAGCCTGGCAAAAGAGCAAGACCCCGTCTCTAAAAAAACAACCAAGTTCAGAAGTCACATGGTTAGTAAGTGACAGGGGGACTGTTCAACATGAGTTCATGCTCTTATACGACATGATAAAGGAGGCCTTTTACAGCTCGGGCTGGGCCTTGGGAACATGTGCTCTACCAGGGAAGCTTGTGCTGGAATTTATTCCATGAGGGGGAGATTGCTGCTCCCAAGGGTAGTCTATTTTATCTCCAGTGATTACCAAGACATAATGCTCAGGGATGAAAAGGGGGCGAGAAGCAGACCAACACTCACCTTCTAAAATCATAGAGTTTGCTCTGTAGCAGAATGTGAGTGGGGCTGGCCCTGCTGGGGCCAGGACAGAAGAGACCAGTGACAGCAAAATGGAATTTGGAGGTGTCAATTGGATGTATGCTCAGAGGTCAATATCTAATCTCTGGCACAGATAAAATCTTCTGAAAAGTTGCCAAATCTTAAGCTGAATGATTTTAAATTCAGAGCAGTGATAACTGAAACTACTACACAAGAGTATTTAGGTTAAAATGTTATATAGATAATGAATGACCTTTATAGCATAAGCATGCCTAAAGGTTAACAGCCAGGAATCTGGCCACTGTAATTTTAGGACACTGGGTTAGAGGAGATTTTTATGCGAAATGTGTTCTTCTTGTTCTCTAACTGTATATTTAAATCTTTGGCCTTGGTGAGAAATCGTTATGTATGGTAATCTTCTCAGAGTTTCAAATAAAGATCAAGAAAAATTACCTGGTGGTACTTCTTCAGGATGTTGTGCATTTCGGCCACGTCTTCACTGGTAATGGTCTTGATGACGTATCTTTTGTCATAGGAAGTGTGAAAACGAGCTCCGCTGCGGGCCTGGGAGTCGTTGGGGAGGGGTGCGCTCCTGGTCAGGGAATTCTTCCCGGGTGGGGTAAGAGGGGAAGGAAGCGGGGAAGATAACTAGTTAAAGGTGTGGCTTTCTGATTCCCAGAGCATTTGTTGTCACTGCAAGTTTTCAAAAAACATTTATGTCTGGAATAAACTGATAAGTAGGATGACAACATTTTTAGATGCATCATAACTCACATTGCAAGCCTTTCAGATGAAATGAAAACAGCTTGAATTGTACTATGATTCTAGTATCCTTAAATTGCAGGCAGGCTAATGCCTAGAATTATAATCAAAGTAACTTTAATCACTTTATTCTTCTTTTCACAGTTGGACAAGATCTCAAAGTTTTCTTCTGAATAAAATTAGGTTCCAGTCATAAAAGAAAATTTTATAGTCACTGAGCATTTCCTTACATGACATGTATCGTGCCAAGCATTTTGCACAGATTATTTCCCCCGATTCTGGTAACATTCTCATGTAATGGTTACGATTGCTATCATCATTCTTTTACAGATGAGGAGATGGGGGTAAGAGAGGCCTAGCATCTGGGCAAAGGGCACACAGCTAGTAAGGGAGGAGCTAGAATTCTGACTCCAGTGTGGTTGGTTCAGGACCCAAGCTCTCAGCTAGTAAACTACTCAACTAGTAGAGTACTTAACGTGCAGACTGTACTACCTGTGTGCCGGGGAAGAGGAGGCAGGAGTCTAGACAGTGTCTTCTAAAACAGTTCCTCCTTAGGCAATTTGAATTCGGCCCATCCTCCACCCCCTACCACCAATTTTGAGAACTACTGATCTCCTGGAGGGTGGACAAGGAGGGGCTCTGAGTAGGGGCTCTTCCGACATCATTCACTCCAGGATCTGGTTCATGCTAGCGACACTGGCTAGGTAGGTCTACCCTTCTCCTCCCATGTGACTCTTCCATTCAGATCTCCTCTTTCTTATATCCTCCAGGGAGCCTCCTCTTGTCCTAACCTCCCAACACTGGCTGTCTAGGCCACCGGGTCTAGCAAGCCCCTGGCACCCTCATCTCCATCCTTGCTGATGGCTCCTGAGCACTGACTTTCGTTTCCTGTCTGGCCCTGAGGGATGGCCTGTGCGGGTTTCAAACACAAACACGCTTTCTCTAACTTCATCTCTAAAGTGGGCATTCAAAGGCCTCAGTGACAAAATGCTGTCAGGTTAAAGGAACATGGATACCTTCAGAGAGGCAAGTGATAGATAGCTCTGCCCATGGATTTGCAAAAAAAAGAGTCCTTTTCTGTCTAGTATATTCCAGTCTCCTTATCCTTTCCTTCCTTTCTAGATGAAATCAACAGGACTGAACCACTTCAGGTAGAATCAGATTGCAGCAGCGCAGAGGCTCACGCAGGACCCACCTGTGCCTGAAGAGGAAAGTGCCCCATGAGCAAATCCTCATGCTCCAGGATCATCACCTCACCACCCTGGCACCCCCTGCTGTGGATCACACATTCTGCAGTAACACACCTTGATCTAAAAGCAAGCAGGTGCACCTGCCAGATGCAGAGTCAAGGCCACCAAGTAACTGAATTTGCTTTCCTTAGCTTATTAGAAATCTTGAGAGAAGGAAAAAAAATCGACATAATCCTCAGTGACTTTACATAGCAGGACTTGGCAGTGTTCAAATTATGCTTAAGACAAGCAAAATTTATTAGATAGACTGAGAAAGAGAAAAATGACTTTCAGGATGAAAATAGCTATATAAACAAGAGTTTAATTCTTAATTACATTGTTTTTTCCCCCTAAAACATGAACAAGACTCCTTTACACTACTTCCCACTTAGAATAAAAAGGAAGAAAATCAAAGTGAATTTCCCCTTGTAGAGTTTTAAATGCTAGCCCCCAAAAAGCAATTATTGCTCTTTGTTAGTGGTCTTACTTTTTTCTCGCAATCACTAATTTGCAAAAGGGTATTTCTTCCAAATAAAACAAGAACTCCAGGAACTGTAAGATTGCAAATTATCTTCGGGCATAAAATCAAAGTGGGAACAATCAAGTTTATGAAAGCCAGGTGGGGCAGACCAAGTGGAACAGACCTTAAGTTTTGTCAAACTGACAATACGTGTAAAATAACTTTCGGGGGGACGGGGAATAGTAAAGGAGAACTGTTTTCAGCACAGGATGAAATTCCAGCAGCATCAGTTTCATAGATCGTTTTCTTATGCATATTAGAGAGGACAGTCTTAACATTCTCTCATGGGCCAATGAGGTGAAAAAGAAAAAACAACAGCTGCATAGTCAGTGCTTCTCAAACTTAAGCAACTGAATCATCCAGGGATGTGAAAATGTAGGTTCTGATCCAGCAGGTCAGGGGTGGGACATTTTCAGAAGCAGATGATGTTGCTGGAGCCGGTCTGCAGACCACACGTGAGAACCAAGGTATATGGAATGGTGTTTCTGCTGTGTTTTGCCGGTGTGCAGCATGTTCAGTCTAGTACGTCATAATTACAGACTTACTGGGACTCATAACTTTCCCATGATAGTCTTTACACCTCTAGTTCAATTAAAACGGGAAACTTTAGAGTTCAGAAGAGTAACTCATGACACTTACTTTACTAATTAAATAACTGTTTAATAATACTATGTACAAGTAGTCATACAATGTATGGAGTTTTATATTTTTATTTTCTGAGACAGGGTCCTCACTGTGTTGCCCAGGCTGGAGTGCAGTGGCACGATCTTGGCTCACTGCAGCCTTGATCTCCTAGGCTCAAACGATTCTTGTGCCTCAGCCTCCTGAGTAGCTGGGATTATAGGTGTGTGCCACCATGCCCAGCTAATTTTTGTATTTTTAATAGTGTCAGGGTCTTGCCATGTTAGCCAGGGTGGTCTCGAACTCCTGGCCTCAAGTGATCTGCCTGACTCAGCCACCCAAAGTGCTGGGATTACAGGCATAAGCCACTGTGCCCAGCCCAACGTATGGGTTTACAAAGGGCTAGAAATGTAAAAGCAAATAATGTAAGAACTCCTTAGCTCAGATACTACCTCTTCCCCAATTTTTCGCCTTTCCTTTCAGTTTCAAAGGCATTGTTATAGTCATGTATGCAGACATTGCATTAGGATACTAGCCATGTCTTCATCCTGGGATATAACACTTTAAAAATTCTAATATTGAATCTGTCTCAAATCACCATCTTCAATAATCACGTGAGTAGCCCAACCCACACTATCTGAATATTTTTAAGATTCATGGATATCAAATAACCAACGAAGCTAGGAACACTGTGTCAAAACATAGAATGCACCTTTCATATCACTATGAATATAAAAATACATAAATCAAATGTATTAAAAGCCTTATCTGATAAGACAAGCAGGAAATCAAAAGAGTTAATGCAATTCTACACAAAATGCCTGATCCTTGGAATGATTCTAAGGCCTGGAAAATTCCAACTCATTATTTTACATTTATTTTCACAATATTCCTGTGAGAGAGGAAACGCCAGGTCCATTTTCCTACCTGAAGATAAAGAATCTAGTGTACAATGGAGCCAAGCAATACGTCTAACATTCTATGTCTAAAGCTTCCTCTGAGCTAACCAAAAAGGGGAAGTCACAAAGAAAAGACTAAACGTCTGCCATTATAATCATGATCATGACTTTCTATAGCCTTAAAGTAAAATTGTTTACGTATTTTTATTATTATTTACTTTCTTGCCGTCTTCTAAGGCATGAAGCAGATGTGTTTTTAAAGGCAACACAAGCCAAGTGCAGTGGCTCATGCATGTAGTCCCAGCACTTTGGGTTGCTGAGGCAGTGGGATCACCTGAGTCCAGGAGTTCGAGATCAGCCTGGGCAACATGGTGAAACCCCGTCTCCGCTACAAATACAAAAGTTAGCCAGGTGTGGTGGCACGCACCTGTGTAATTCCAGCTACTCAGGAGGCTGAGGCACGAGAATTCTTTGAACCTGGGAGGCAGAGGTTGCAGTGAGCCGAGATCGCACCACTGCACTCCAACCTGAGCAACACAGTGAGGCATTATATTCTCTACACCTCTAGTTCAATCAAAATGGGAAGCTTTATAGTTCAGAATAATAATTCATGGCATTTACTTTACTAATTAAAGAAGTGTTTAATAACACTACGTACAAGTACCCATACAACGTACGGGGTCTACATATACATACATATATATATATATATATATATATATTTTTTTTTTTGGTCTCAAAAAATAAAAAATAAAGGCAGCACAGTGTAATGGTGAGGGTACTGGTCTGGGATCCAGAACATTCACTGGTTCTTGTACACAGGATTTAGCCTCTTTGAGCCTCAGTTTCCAGGTCTATAAAGTGATGGAGAATAACCCTGGGGAGACAATGGGCTGAATTAGACACTACCTTGGATCTTTAATACTTTAAAAAGGGATTTACTCGAAGACACGACTCTCTGCTCTAGAAACTGCTGTAAAGCATGGACCTCAGAAGGTGACTCAGGACAAGAATCCCAAGAAAAAGAGTCCAATCAGAGGACAGTACAACCATCACCTCAGCCGAGATGAAAGAGAAGATGCAGTGAAAATCACACTTCACAGATTCTAGATGTATGCAGGATGACGTCGGCTAGAATGAGCACATAAGCTGAGGGAAGGAGGTCTTGTATTTTTAACACAGTCACTATGCTGCCTCAAAACAGTCTACCTACTGACACTAAATAAGAAATTCCTTGGTGTGCTTAAAGTTTTGTCACCAAAAAAAAAAAAAAGACACAGCATGATGTTGGATGCTTAGCCAAGGTGGGGAATCCCCTGAGGGGAACAGAGCTTGGGAATGACCTTCAGGTGCTCCTAAGGTGTCCCTCCATGTATAAATAAATCTCAAAGAGCATTCAGTTTGGAAGCAACCTTGGAGATTATTCCAAAACACACAATATACAGACAGGAAAACAGACCCAAAGAGCAGAACTGACTTGTCCAACTCAGTTCTCCACATCAGGTGGGCTGATGTATATGGAGTGCCCTGCAGGGGCCCCGCCCAGAGCCTCCATCTCCCCCTGCCATGCTGCTTCCTCGCCTGGGCTCTAGAGTACAATGGGCATTATAAAGGGACAGTCGATTTCTCCATAGTAACAAATACCTTCTAATGCCAATTTAGAGTGTGAGCCACCTGGCACAAAATCAAACCTGTCTCCAGGTTTTCAGTTTTGCCAAGTAAACTGTGTAGAAAATATCATCAATAACAGCCACAGTGCTAATGCAGTCCTGAATTTGTTATTTACACTTTTATTAACATGTATACACAGCTATCTGAACTCATTCTAGGACTGTTCACTACTTTACATTAACTGAGCAGGAAGAGTAGGAGCTGTCTTCTCTCCATGCAGGAGCTGAGGCAGGTGTGTTTGTGGAATCAGCCTTTGAGACAGGACGACTGTGCTGCTAAGCCCTGGACCCAGGGTCAGACACTCACACAGAATAAACACAGGGCTCAAGAAGGACAAGCACTTAGCACTTCCTTTGAGTCCTGTAGACTGTGGTGACGATGTCAACCCTAAGAATTCTTCACATTTCTGACCATGTGGCACACTGCGTCATGTCTATTTAAATTCGTTTATGTGGTCTGAGATTGCTGGAGGTTTTCATTTTCCTCCTGTCACGGGTTTCTGCCTTTAGACGACTGTCCCATCTGCTTTTTTTTTTTTTTTTTTTTTTTGCTTAAAACTGCACACATTTTCCTCAGAAAGAATGCCAAGGTTGAAAGGAACAATCTTTTATACTGGGAGGGCTGAATTCTAGGTTACTCTATAAATGCACGCTATATATTACTAAGCTGGGGGGGGGGACCAGAAAAAAAGAAATTAAGATGAAATGTGCAAGACCAGCTCTGCATGGAAAAAAGAAGGCCTAGTAGAAGGTACCACTTAGAAAAATTCTTTCTCATGTCACCTCATTTAAAAGGGCAAGTCTGAGATGAAGCTGATCCCACCTAAGGCCTTAAAAACACCTTACAGAGAGTTAGTTTAGTCCTCTTCATCTCCAAAGTAAAATATTCACTTTCTGAAACACTTACTCTTATCTACCCATCTGTCTTCATGAGAAAGCAGCCAGATAAAATTACCCAGTGAAATCCACCCAGGCTTTGGAGAGACTTACTCTCATTAAAAAGCAAATTCCTTGTCATGGACATACTTAGAGAGTTATATGGTCTACAATAAAGTGACATTATTTAAATTCAAAATTGGGGCTGAGCGCAGTGACTTATACCTATAATCCTAGCACTTTGGGAGGCCAAGGTAGGAGGATCACTTGAGGCCAGGAGTTTGGGACCAGCCTGGGCAACACAGTAAGACTGTGTATCTACGAAGTATTAAAAAATTAGCCAGATATGGTGGTGTGTGCCTGTAATTCTAGCTACAAGGAAGGCTGAGGTTGTAGGATCACTTGAGCCCAGGAGTTTGAGGCTGCAGTGAGCCATCATTGCACCACTGCACTCCAAGCTAGTTGACAGAGACTCTCTTAAAAAATAAAAAGAGACAGACAAAATTGGGGATTCTGCATCTATTAGTTCAAAAGGGACAGTAACTTATTTCCTAAGGCCTCAATAGTACCTTAGATGTTAAAAGGAGAATTTAAAATTTCACAGAGAAGTTTCAGGTTGAAAATTCCCACCCCACAAGGTCCTTCTATTTCTGGCCCCTGATCACTGCCCTGTGACCTCTCAAACCAGAGATGCGCAAAGGACAAAGATGATAACAAAAGAGAATGGACCCAGGAAGCAGTCTGGGAGTGTCAGGGTGACCCCTCCCAAAAGCAATGGGCTGAAGCCAAGGCTCTGAGTCCTCCCCTCCACTCTCCCTTCCCACCTCCCTTTCTCTGTTATCTGATTATCTGCAAAGAAAGACAGCTGGACTTAATGGTCTCCAAGCTTCCTGCTCATTCTTCTAATTATTATTCTGCTGTCAGTTTGTAGAGACTTAGGAAATGGATGATGATTTACTATTAGTTTATGGGGGAAAAAAATCTAAAACATACACAAACCACAAAAATATACTTTCTTCAATTTATATTTATATTCAATTATATTCAATTTATATTTCTTCAAATATACTTTCTTCTTTTTCTCCTATCCACTTGATAGTTTCATATTAGAAATGATGAAATTAGTTAAAATCACCAGTTCTAGATAAAAATACTGATACTATAACCCATCCCCCAAAATATAGCAGCCAAAGTCAACTTTGGGAAAAAATGTCTCTTAATGAATAAATTAAACTAGTTTCAAACTCCAAACATTCTGCTTTTCCTAACATTCTGCTTTTCCTAAACAGCTTGAGATATGACTCACATACCATACAATTCACCTAAAGTATACAATTCAATAGTTTTTACTGTATTCACCAAATCTTGCAACCATGACCACAATCATTTTTGGAGCATTTTCATGATTCCAAAAAGAAACCCCGAACCTATCTGCAATCACTCCCATTCCTTCTCCTACCACCCAGCCCAAGAAGGCCACCGATCTTTGTCTCTATGTATCTGCCCCTTCTGGACATTTCATATGGATGTAATCATATAGTACACAGGTGTCTGTGATTGGCCCTAACCCTGATCTTGCAAGTGCCCTAGACACACTCATCCACCATGAGGTGATGCACTATGCCAGCCACAGCCCTTGGGCTGTCTCTGGACAAGTGAGGTGACCTGGCAAGTGCTCCCTATTCAGGCCAGCACCCATACACGATTGCAGGGGACACGTCACAGCCAATAAAAGCTGCTTCTAAGTTTGTTCCTTGCATAGTCAGGGAGCTAGAGAAAAATGAACAGTTGGACAAACGTTCAAGTTCTAGGGCAAAGCTGTGAGATGCAGGGCAAGTAAGAGTATGACAATTTAGTTCATTTTTGCCTATTTTGCAATTTGGTGAATAAACATACTATTTCCATAGCTGATATCTTCCCTATCTTACGCTACCTTAGCTCAAACCTCAAAAGCTGTGTTTGAGGCTCTGGTGCTTTCTCGGTCCTCTCAGCAGCAAATAAAGGAAAATAATGAGAGATAAAGCTTCCTCTTCAATGCCTTCTTATATTTGTAACTGGAAATTTATTGTCCTTTCCCTTAAGAAAAGGATTAATGAGCCAAGATTGTGCCACTGCACTCCAGACTGGGCAGCAAGAGCGGGACTTCTCAAAAAAAAAAAAAAAAAAAAAAAAAAAAAGCGAAGGATTAATGGTGCTGTCCTTTTCCGCTTCCTCTAAACGTCTGTGCTGAAGATGTTTATTTCCGCAGTCGGAGGTCCAGGATTAGTGGAGCCCCCAGAAGGGGAACGGAAACATAAATGTCAATTTAATTAGCTCATTCTTACCACCAATCTTTTATATCTCTCATAAAAGTGTCCTCATTTAGTAAGTTACTTTTCCATGTATTTTTTAAACAGCCAAGCATTTTGCATATTTAATTCTTTTGAACTAATCATGTAAGTCTTGTATAATTTTTCTTTTCCACTTTGATAGTCATTTGTATACATTCTGCTAAAAATCATGTATGAAAAGTTTTTTAGTTGAAGAAGAGGCCACTTTAAACTTTGCCATGCTCAAATGTGTAAAGCCACCCTCATATAAGGGAGCATGTCAATGCTGTGCAGATCTCACACGATAGCCATATCCTCATGGTGGCATAGTAATACTTTCAGAGACCTGACAGCTGGGGGACCTCACAGAGCACTGCATTTCTCTCCTCATTTTACAGATGAGGAAACTGAGACCCACCAGGGGTGAATGAGTGTCTCATGGTCATAGCATCAGTCACTGAGGATCAAAGACTCAACCAGGCCTTGTAACTTCCCGGAAATATTCTTTCCCCCAACCCCAGCTACCTGTTTCATGGACTTGAAACCTGAAAACCAGTCACGGCCCTGCTGACAGCTCAGGATTACGATTACATGCCTGGAATCACACAGCCCAGGAGACAGGAGCAACTTGCCCAGAGAAGGCTGCTTTCTGGGTCTGCAGTTGACATATCTGAGTGAGCACAGATGGTCCCCTGACCTCGCCAGAGAGTTAAAGACCAGCGTGTGAATTAGAACATCATCATCAAGGATTTATTAAATGCCCACTGTGTTGAAAGCCCTGTCTTAAGCCCTTGGGGAATTTCAAAGAAAGTCTAAGCTGTGATCTCAGGCAAAGAATGGCTTTCATTACAGAGCGGGGCAAAACACAGTGCCATTTAGCACTTATCAATAATGAAACAACTTATCAGAAAAAAGAATATAAAAATGAAAGGCAATGACCAACAGGGAAAGCAGCAGAGTTGCAGAAACTTCACAAAGTGCCATGAGATCCTCTTTTGAAATCTCAGGCTGCTGTTTGACGATGGAGATTAAAATGATAGGGACCTGTCCCCAAGACTCATGGTAAACCAACATAGCGTTTAACCTGGAGAGAAGCACCCAGTGGCAAGGATGACTGGCTGTCAGCTCTCTGTCAAAAGCCACAAGGCAAAACCCAAAGCAGGTCTGAGGCGGGAAACACAGTCCAACAGGAAGCTGGGGTCTCTGGTGAGGGCAGGTGGCAATGGGAACAGTAATTTGCTCAGCTTGTAAAAAGGACCTCAAAGAGCGAAAGAAATGCCTGATGACCCTGATGGGCGTAAGGGAGCTTCCCCCAGTCTATCAAGAGCGTATCCAATTGGAGAGGGGCCTCCCTTGGGACTCAGCCCCAGTGCGCGTCTGAGCGGGATGGAATTTCCTTCCGGGCCAGGGCAGCTAAGCTGTGAGGAGAAACGGAGCAAACCCAACAGGCAACAACTGGTGCCAAAGGAATGAGAGTGCTTAGGCGTTCAAGAAGCAAGCACAGGGGTGATGGTGCAGGTTGAGTGTTAACAGCTGGACCAAGGAGGAGTCCCACAAGTATGTCTGTGCCAATCCTCCCCCACCTGGACCTCTGCTCCTGACCTCTTCCAGAGTTGTGGACCAGGATGCCCAATGTGGGCCACAGGCCTTACCTGGGTATCCCACCCCCTCCGCCAGTCAACAGGTCAAAAACGCAATTCCAACTTCCTTCCTAACCACCTGCTGCCCCAAACTTCCCTCCCTCCATGACTGGCATCCCTGCTCTCTCAGCCTCTCAGGTCCCAGTGCCTCTGTGGCTCTTGTCCATTGCCACTGGCCACCGAACCTGTGAGTTTACTTCTCTCAATGTCTTTTGAAGCTGCTCCGTACTTCACATGATGGGCGACAGAGGCTTGGCTCGCTGGGATATTTCATAACCTCCTGATTTCCTTATCTCCCTTCTATGCATTCTATAAATTACCATGCAGTTATCTTTAGAAAATACAGACCTCAGCTGGGTGCATCAGCTCACACCTGTAATCTCAATACTTTGGGAGGCTAAGGTGGATGGATCGCTTGAGCCCAGGAGTTCAACACCAGCCTGGGCAACATGGCAAAACCTGTATCTACAAAAAACAAAAAAACCAAAAAAACAAAATTCAGCTGGGCACAGCAGCACGTGCCTATAGTCCAGGTACTCAGGGGGCTGAGGTGGCAGGATCAAGTGAGCACAGGAGGTAGAGGGACTCTGTCTTGAAAACAAAAAAAGAAAAAAGAAAAGAAAAGAAAAACAAAACACAGACTTCATGACATCGCCATTTCCCTGAACAAAACCCACAGGGCTGCTCGCTGGCAGCAGAATCAGCCCAGTGCTCCTGTATCCTTATGTATCTTGTTATATTAACATCTTTATCTCCCACCATTCTGCCACCATCCAAATTCCTTCACATTTCGTGGGCTCTCCCTGCCTTCTGCTTGGGCCCAGAGGTTTCACTTCTCTTCAAATTCCCCGTCAGCCCTCCCTCACTTTCTTCCACAAGGATTTCTTATTTACTTACTTGTTTTTCATGTTTTTAGAGATGGGGTCTCACTATTTTGCTCAGGCTGGTCTCGAATTCCTGGGCTCAAGAGATCCTCCCGCCTTGGCCACCTGAGTAGCTGGGATTGCAGATGTGACCACTGACCTGACCACAAATCTTTCTTAAGTCCCTCCTGAGCCAAGCATTGTGCTAAACAGCAGACAGGTAGCCAGGAAACACAAACACTGCTCCTGCCCTCAGGCAGTTTAAAGTCAAAGTGAGAAATCTACTAGTCAAAGACAGTTTCACAGGACAGACTTGATACTCTAGAGATAAAGGCAGAATTCTTGGTCCCCCACCTTCAAGTATAGTATACACTGAAGGTCTTAACACCTTAGAATTTTATTTTTAAAATTGAAGTAAGAACATCAGAAGTTTAAAATGTTAGCTCTTAATTATTTTAAAATTAGAATTCTCTGTTACAAAGAAGAAAGGGCATCAGACGTGAATAATGAGGGATTCTAATTCAGGAGACGAAGTAGGGGAAAAGGAAACCTGGTATTATCCTCCAAAGTGAACAAGAGGCCTCACTTTCAAATATGTGATCTATTTAGGTTTAACAGCTTCGGCTCCCTCCTGCATTACTTTTTGGTTCTGGGAGGCAAGCCTCTCTGCCAGCTCCGAAACATAACTGAAGCCTCTGCTTGACTTCCCAAGGCTGTTTATGGTTCTTCATAAAAATCTGCACCCCGCTTTCCAGTTTCTCTGGGTATGAGCATAAAAAATGAACATATGAGCTTAGGAGACTGGAAAGAGCAGTGCAGATTTTCATGAAGAACATTAAAAATCAAGATGCTGGGTTTCTGTAAATCTTGTTAGCATCTAACACAGAATCTGGTATGTAGTAGTTTTTAAAGAAAGTGATGCTTCACCTTTCTTCTCTTCTGCATTCCCTAAAATGTCTAGCACAGAGCCTGACATGTGGTAGGTAGAAATACATACTCTGATTTGGTAATTATGCATGAAATCCCAGACCTAAGTGTAATCAAGGCTTAAGGGGCCAGTGGTAATGGGAGACACAGGACTGCAGCTGTAGTCACAGAAGAGGCCTCCCAGGCAGCATTCACCCTGAAACACACCCTGAAAGTATGACGATGGACATCACGTTGGCCAAACAATGATCAGAACATAATTCAACTCTGAGCATTATTACAAACCCATCATGCAACTTTAAAATGCCGTAATGAATCAGAGAAAGTTCTGAATCTAGAAGTATTGATTACACGCGCGCGCGCGCACACACACACACACAGAGGTTTACGTATGTTACGCTGTACTGTTATTAACAATGAATATTCTAGAACTGTGCTTTGAATTTGTCTTCAAGGAAACGACATTTTTAAAAGATACTCCAGAAATTGAAACCAGAGGAAAGATAAAAATGTTTACTGAGAACAGGAATGTTTTCATTTCATTATCCTTTTCATTTATCTTAAAATCTATTTTTAAGAAGTGTAGATTCACTAGTAGGGGTCAATTACGTAGGTTACTTGCTATGTTCTACTTTAATCAGAGTGGTCTCCACGAACCAATACCTACTTTTTTCAGGTGTATCAAAAAGGTGGTCACACAAACAAGACAAGTCAGGACCATTTACCCACCTGGCTGAATGGAAAGGTCTGAATATGAAATAAACCAGACGATGGAGCTCCTAACCGCCACATTGATTTAGAGCTGCCCGTCCAAAATGCAAGCACTTTGGAAAAATAAACACAGCAGGCAATGCCTCATCTCCTTTTGCTATCCAGTGCCCTCCAAAAGACTATGAGGGCCTAGGTCACTGGTCCTACTTTCCAAGTCAGTTGGGAAAGAGTATTCAAAACGCAGTTCACATTGATAAGCTCAGAAAAAGAGTTTGTTTTTTTTGAAATACAGTCTTCGGTAGCCAGTACTCAGGAGTGACAGAGGCAGCCGGTGGGAGACTCCACTCAGCAAAGGCACATTAGCAAGCTCTGTGAGAGGAAAACGAGGCTGCTTTTAGTCATTTTTTGCCACATGTGCCAAATGATATCTGTTACTTGGACTGGGCATGAGGATTGAACTGACTGGGCAGTGACAATGTGCCAAGCATCTGGACCCAGGTCCTGGCCCCTGACCATCTTCCGCCTGAATCCCTGCAGTACACAGAGGCCTGCAAGGTAACCCTGGAGCCAGCGTTGTCACAACTGCCCCCCTTTTTTCCAAACCAAGCAGCCAACAGACTAGGATACAGCCCCAGATTTACGATCCTGTCTTCAGTTGGAACTCAGGGTCCCTGACCCTGCTGAAGAATTTTTTAAGAGACACAGACACTAGGAAAGAAATATAGGAACAAGGAGGGAAGAAAAGCATAGCTCTGGAGTAATAACGTGATTCGGAATGCATACTTTTTCTTTCTTTCTTTTAAAATAGAAATACAGTTGCCAAAGAGAAAGCAGCAATTTAAATGCCAGAAGCAGCAGGCAGAGCTAAGGAAAGAAGTGTTCGAATGATTAATCACACTCACAACACTCTCCCCAACGGGGAGCTCTCATGTGAAGAGTTTAACGGACTTGCCAATTAGTTACTTGTGAATCATCCTCCATTTGCCTAATTTCCCTTCAAAGTTTGTACTCAGCAATTTGCACTGACTTCAAGATCAACTTATGAAGTTCTGTTTGTAGGGTGAAAAAAAAAGGAAGGAAAACCAGTTCATGCCTTTGCATTTCAGCAACGAAATTGGTCATTTGAGGAAATTTTAAAAACTACCTTTCTTTGCTATACTACAGAACTCAGAATGTAAGAGGTTCATTTTGGATCTCATTTGACAGAATTGATTATGACAAGAAATAGACTTCATTTCAATAATGAATTGAGAAATCTAACAGGTAAGATGCATGGGCCCTCAAAAGTCAGTTTCTGCGAAATGCCAGTGAAATTGTTTTATTAAAACAAAAACCAACCCAACAAAAAAAGGATGTGGACAGAAAGAGGAACACACTGGTGTTCAGCTTTTCTTAAGGCAGAGGAGATTTTCTTAACACACTGAACGTATCTGCTGTTAATTCCTATTTTAAAAAGTACCTAGCTCATTTTCATATGGCCTCTTTAAATGAAGTAACAGTTCTAAAATGATATAGAATTATTCATTTTAATTCATACAAACTTTTTACTATTCCAATAATTACTTGTTAAAAGTTAATTATTTTTACAGCAGTAAATTTCAAGTCCATAATTGTGATCTAAATTCTCTTAAAAATTAAGCCCCAAGGCCAGGTGCACTGGCTCACGCTCTGGGAGGATGGCTTGAGGCCAAGAGTTTGAGACCCGCCTGGGTAATTCAGTGAGACTCCATGTCTACGCCCCCCCCCCAAAAAAAAAAACAACAAACCCAAAAATTAGCTGGGCGTGGTGGTGCACACCTGTAGTCCTAGCTACTCTGGAGGCTGAGGTGGGAGGATCACTTGAGCCCAGCAGTTTGAGGCTGCAGTGGATTATGATCACACCTGTACTGCACTCCAGCCTGGGTGACAGAGCAAGACTGACCTTGTCTTGAGAAAAAAAAAGAAATGCCTTAACAGGAGCATTGGCTCCCATGCAGTTTTAATAGCAAATGAGCAACCACAACCTTCCCGTCCCACTAGCCAGCCCTCAGCTCTCCTGTATATACAGACCCTCAGCTCAGGGTCTGGACCTCCCTGCAAACCGCAATCCCAGGACATCGTGAGACAATGTCACTGGCAGCCCAGTCAGCACTGGCTTTTCCAAACATGGCACCTCTCATGCCTGAGAGAGCACGTGAGAAATTCCTGAACTTTTTGGCAATAGTATGGAGAGGGCAGTGGGAGCACAGATCTTTAGGAAAGCATGCTAACTAAACTCAGTTTGCATCAGGGACCCTATTCTTTAGAGGAAAATATAGGGAAAGTCGTGTCAGTACTCAATTTGTAGTCACCCAGGGTGGCAATGTGTCACTTAACACAGGATAAATTAAGATCTTAAACTGAGGGCAAATTAGAGAAAGTGTTTACTAGATTTCAAGGGACTTACTAAGTCAGTACAGGTTGAGCATCCCTTATCTGAAATGCCTGGAGCCTGTTGCACTTCAGATTTTTTCCAGATTTCAGAATATTTGCATAGATAATGAAATATCTTAGGGATGGGACCCAAGTTGGAAAACAAAATTTATCTATTTCATATCCATCTTATACACACAACCTAAAGGTAATTTTATACAATATTTTAAATAACTGTGCCTATGAAACAAAGACTGTGTTGAGCACTTAACTGTGAAATTTCCCACTTGTGGCATCATGTTGATGATCAGAAAATGTTGGATTTTGAAGCTTTTGGGATTTCAGATTTTCTGATCGGGATGCACAACCTGTTCCTTAGATTTTCGCTTTAAAAAAAATCCTTAGCATTTAATTTGGCTTGCTATATGAAACTTGGGTAACCAATATCAAGCCCTTTCTTAGAAAAAAAATGATCATGACCCAACAGTTATTTAAAAAGTTAAAATAGATGTTTAAAAGTTCAAATGAAGAACCAGGCCCGTGTAGGGAGGAGGGCAGCAGTGCACATTTTTATGTGCTGGGAACCAAGAGGAAGAGGAAGACGCACCACAGAGCACGCCCAGGATGTTGGGTTCCTGGTGCTGACCACAGTGCTATGGTCACTCCACAGTCCCGCACTGCAGTGCAAAAAGGGTGGCTGCTGACAAAAATGCTGCAGCCAGAGTCTGACCAACTTGAAAAGCAGCAAATCAGCAAGATGACGATTCCTGAGAGTCCTAAGTAGCCTCTACAAAGTCAGAAACCATGCACACTCACACGGGCTACTGACATGTCTGACAGCAGAAATTAGTAAGCAGCTCTGCTAGCAGAACCTTTCTACCTGGAAATGAGAGTATTCTATAAAACCCTCACATGCTTAATCTTCTTCCAAAGAACAATAATTTATTTTCTTACTGAGTTTTATACCGAAATCATATGTATAGAGGTCGCCAGTCAAGAGAAGACTTTACTTCAGAATGAACATTAAAAACTTCTTACACAAAATGAAAATTACTATTATATAGTTACTTCCTAATTTACAGAGCAGAAAGCATGGCAAAACCCATTTCCTACTGGAAGCCAATGTTACAAAAGCAACTCACCTGGAAATCTTGATCATCAATTCCAAACCTCTCCCGCAGGTTACGGAAGACCATCGGGCAGTATTCCTTAAACTTGAAATGGCTCGGCATGTTTTCTCTGAAACAGTCACAGTGTGGAATAAAGCTCAGAGAGAGTCAACCAGACTTGCATCTGCCACCATTGAGTTCCATATGTAGCCAAAGAAGGGTCTGGAGTTTCCTGTCTACCAAAGGGACAGGAGTGCTTCCTAGAACCAGGTATGACCCACAAGAAGATTTGGGAGACACAAGGGGCCAGAGGGACAACGTCTGTCTCCTTTGTCACAGGCATGCTTGGACTATGTGACCTCTTGAAATCCTGGCCACACACTGCAGCCATTCCTCAAAGAACAAGAGGTGGGGAAGGAAGGGGCCAGGCAGGGGAGCAGTGAAGGCAAAGCACAGTGGTGGGAGAGTGAGTGAGAAGGGGCAGCGGAGCAAGCCACCAGTGTGGCCCCCAGGTTCACTGTCAGCTACTGCCAAGGAAAGCAGGGCCACTCCCTCACCCACCAAAAGGCCTATTTTATATCAACGCCACTTTCTAAATTTGCACAGAGAAAATTTTCTCAAAAAGTCAGCCTCTCAACACTATTACGAGAAAAATTACCACATTAGCTTCACGTGAGGGCAACGGCCCCCCTAAGAAATTTCAAAATTGGCCAGGCATGGTATCTTCTTACACCGTTCATTTGTAATCCCAGCACTTTGGGAGACTGAGGTAGGAGGATTGCTTGAGGCCAGGAGTTTGAGACCAGCCTAGGAAACATAGTGAGATCTCTATCTTTACAAAAAGTTTTTAAAAAAAAATCAGCTGGACATGGTAACCTGTATCTGTAGTCCCAGCTACTCAGAAGGCTCAGAGAGGACTGCTTGAGCCCAGGAATTGCAGACTGTAGTGGGCTCTAACTTTGCCACTGCACACCAGCCCAGGCAACAGAGCAAGATTCTGTCTCAAAAAAAATTTCCTAATGATCCTCACGTGGAAATGATTTCTTTGAGGCTCACCCTAATCATTCAGAATTGCTTCCCTCTTTGTGTTCCCACAGAACCAGCTATGCATATAAGTTATACACATGCATACACCCCTCCCTTGTACTTTGCACACTGAACTACAGCAATTTGTATGTGTCAGTTTTTGTACTGTGAGCCCCTTGAGGGCAGGGCGATGCCTTACATATAATTGCATCTCCAGCTCTCAATGGACCACCTAACATATAATAGGTGCTTCATAGTGACGTCTAAAATGACATTCAGATGAAGGAGAAATGTTCTCAATGCCCAACATGGTATCTAATTGTGCCTTACGAAAATGTACCTTCAGTCTTTATTGTTCTATGATGTAGTCATTGCTGTTCATAAGTCATCATTTTCAAAGTTCTGTGTACAAGAGCAGAGGTTCATAACTGCTCAAAAATCCAAGCAATTTACAGCTTCAAAAATTTGAATTATAATGAGAATATCACTTTCAACATATAAGATATTCATAGAGAACAATATGCCATATGGCAAAGGATATTATCCCAGAGAGCCTGCTGTTGCTTCTCTAAAAATGACAGATGGTTATGTTTATCACAGGATTAACTTCATCAGCAAAACTTTACTCCCACCCATTGAAAAATTACATGATTACAGCAATTCACAAAACTTGTACTCCTAGCAGCCACACTGGTCTTATGAAAGGTCGTACTTGTACTTACTTGTTAAAAAGGTGATTGTCCACCTTTATTTTTGAATAGGCTTTGAAGTCATCTGGCATCAACATAACAGGGATTTGAACATGGCTCAGTTCATTGATCTAGAAAAATATAAAATAAATAGCATGGGTTATTACTACCCAGGTGAGGAGGACTTGACTTGAATGTGTACCTGGGGGAAAAAAACATGGTGGACACAGGAATTTCCCTTCCCTCCCACCCACCTTCCTTCCCTCTCTCATCATAATCTCTTTTCCTGCCTTCCTCATTCTCACTTCTTCGGTCTGTTTGACGCTGGGTCTATGGTGGCCCCTGGATGGCAGTGGTGAGGGAGAAACAGTGGAGACTCAATCCTCAGGTCACCTGTCCCTGCTTCTTGCCCACCCACTCTCCCTACTTTCCCTCCAGAACCTCATCCTATAGCCCCTTTGATCACATGTCCAGGACAACTTCCCTCTGTAAAGAAAATGTTATCTGAGAAAGAAAGCTTTTAAATTTTTCATGTAAATATCTGTTGGATTAATGGACGTGATTTATATTTTTGGACTCCAAGAACAATACTCATCTACGCGCTCTTAATTCCCTTATAGGAACTACGTTTAAAACTAAAGATTAGGGTGGGGTATGAATTTACCAAAAGAAGAACCTCCATTCAGGGAAGGAGGAAGACAGGCAGCCCAGGACTACATGAGAAGGAGGTGTGTTGGACAGGAGTCAAGAACAAAAGCAAAGATGTGCTTCCAAAGGACAAAGGGTAAGATCAAGTTCCAATGAATGACAGGGATGGCTCTGGACACATGATTTTGAAAAACCTGAACTTTCTCTTGGTTAATTATTTTTGCATGTTGACTTTCCTTGTTGCTAGCAATAAAAACTATGTCAAAGATTTATGCTTCCAGTAGGATAGAAGGTAGGTAAGCTGAAGGATTCTCAGTTACAAAAACAAAACAAGCAAACAACAAAATAATAAGCTGCTTGATAGAGCAGAGTTTTGTCTTGTTCTGTTTTTTAATCACATTGCTGTGTTCACAGATGGTAGAGGGAATCTCCAAGACACCTTTCTTCCCCCAAAGTGAGTTTAATCCACAGGGAGTATGGGGACCATTAAGCACGCCTGAAAAGAGGGACTCCCTGGGGACAAATGCCAATTTCAACATTTACCTCGGCCAAAGGAAGGCTGGGAGTTCAACCAAAGGCTTCAATATTAACCTGAGATCCTTGAAGGAAGCCTTTCAAAGTGGTCCCAACATCAGTGATCTCCTCCAGAGATCATCTGTGAAAGTAAATGCAAATGATCTCTGGAGGAGAGCGCCCCCTGCCAGGCCTCCAGGTTTCCCACAGATGGAGGTCAACCAAACATGAGCTCACAGAGATAGCAACGACTCATTACTATTTTCAAGGTTTTAGCTACTAAGATGATCAGATAACAAATTTTTAAGCTGTGAGAAATGTATACAGAAATAGAAGATGAACAAAAGATGATTATATTTGAAGAGATAATGATGATTCAGAATTTCCACAGCTGATTCAAGTTATAAAAATGTAGATACGGTTGAGCACAGTGGCTCACATCTGTAATCCCAGCAACTTGGGAGGCTGAGGCAGGAGGACCGCTTGAACCCAGGAATTTGAGACCAGCCTGGGCAGCACAGTGAGAACTTGTCTCTAAAAACTAACAAAAATTAGCCAGGTGAGGTGGTGTGCGCCTGTAGTTCCAGCTACTTGGGACACTGAGGCTGGAGGATCACTTGAACCCAGGAGTTCGAGGCTGCAGTGAGCTGTGATTATACCACTGCATCCCAGGCTGGGTGACGGAGTGGAGCCATGTCTGTTAAACAACAACAACAAAAAAACACCAAAATAAACCAAAAAACATGGACACAGAATATTCAAAGCAATATATACCTAAGAATATTTAAAGCACACCTAGATTACACTGTAAACTAAAGAAGGCCAAATGCAAAGAGAAGAAAGGATTGGTGGCCAGGGAGAAAAGGCAGAACACAATGGAGGCATGAGAGCGGCAGCTGACAGCTAGCTTCTCAAAGTCACTGAACAAAAACAGGCTTCTAACGTCATGTAACTTCTCCAGTTCACTTTACTCAAGTGCCTTTGGATACTAAGTTATTCCCAGAGTATATCTATGAAAAATTAAAATTTATGTATCGTTATGCTATCCGTGGAGTATCAAAATTTGAAAAATAACAGAAAATCATAATGGAAATCCAAGTCCTGCAATAATAAACACAATGCAAATGAAGTTGGATGCCAACTCAATCAGCACTTCAATATCTTGTGGAACAAGAGAAAACAAAACCCAACTTAGAGTGTGACTGGACACTGATTATTTAAAAGCACGTGATGTATTCAGGAGATCCTCCAAGGCCTTGATGCCTCTTCACACTGCTGAAATCAATATCACTTGATAGGATCTTCTTAGAAAGGAAGCAGGAAGCCAGAAACTTTTGAATCCTTTTGCTTTCCGGTGCCTGCTCTGGAACATGTTTTATGGAGAAAATATGACAACTTCAGCCAACGTGGAAAGGGTAAACTGAGAATTTTCCTTATTGATTTTCCTTCCTCACCCATCCTTGCATCAGCACACCTTTGAGAGTTCACTCTGTGCTGGGCACAGATACCAGTCTTTGTCCTCTTGGGGCTTATAGGCCAGAGGGGCAGACACATTAACTGAAGAACTGTACCAAGTGTAGAACTCTAACAATGACAGAATCAGGAGGGAGAAGCACATCAGGCCATAAGCAAGCATGGAAAAGGCCTGGGCCATGTGTGGGAGGCATGCGAGGCTTCCCTGGGCAGCAATGGCTCTCGGAGAAAGGTGAGGGCAGGTGGAGGGGGCTTCCAGGAAGAAGGCGGGCCCTGGATTGGAGGTGGCACTGTTAATGAGAAAACAGTGCAGAAATAGATAAGGCAGGTGGCATGAGAGGGATGAATAGCAGGGCCAGGAACACCAGGAAGCGGCTACTATAGAATTGCACAAGACAGAGGAGAGCAGCTCAGCAGAGGGAGGAGGAGGCAGCAGAGGCGAAGGAAGCAGTCCAGCATGCTGAAGTGGTGAAATCTGCGGGGCTTGATGACAGACTAGAAATGCAGGGAAGATGGAGGGAGTGCTGCATGCATGACAGAGGAGCTGGCGAGTCCACTGACTGGCGCAGTGCTTTTTAAGAGAAGAGTTCAGTTTTGAGCTTGTTACGTTTCATGTGCTCTTGGGATATCTAAGCGTCAGTGTCAGGTCGGCTGTGGACAGGTGGGTCCAAGGTTCCCAGGAACAGCAGGGGCAGGAGATAAAAACGTGTGTATCCGTGCATCAGACATTAGCTCCCCAGAGGAGTGAACGAGGTAACCTGGGGAGGGGACAGAGTGATGGGGAGGAGGGCAGAGAAGCAGTCTTCAAGAACAGGAGCGTTTCACAGCCTGGAGAAGAGGATGAGAAAGGGGAAAACTGCTATGGAGGCAGGAAGTGAAAAAGCACAGGGCCACCCAATGGGAGTGCAGGGAAAAAGGGGTTCAAACATGCTATGGGATGAACATGAAGCTTTTGAGAAGGTAGGAACTAGGAACTGTCAGCTGGATTGAGCAGCACGGGAGGCTCTTGGCAACCTTGGCAGAGATGTTTTGGTGAAGCGTAGCAATGGAACCCAGACTAAGCTAAGGTGAGGTAAGGAAATGCCAGCACTGCACATGGCTGGTTTCTAAGGAGCCTGGAAGGGAAGGAGAGGAGCGAGATGAAGAGGGATGGGGGACAGAGGGAGGACCTAAGCGAGAAGGGATATTCCCGAGCACTTCTTGAGAAGGTGGGAGGGAAGGGGATCCAAGCACAGGAAGAACAGGCTCTGGGGATGGTGGTGACTTTCCTATTCACAGGAGAAAAAAGAGACAGGTGTCACTCGGAAAAGGTAGAACTGACTGAGGGAAGACGGGGGCTCCCATCCACTGGCTCCCATTTTCTCTGCGAAGTAGGTCCATGGCTAACTACCTGCTGAGAGGGAGAGGCAGGTTGAGGACTTCAAAGGTTAAAGAGAACACAGAGAGCTAAAAAAGGGGACTGCAGAATGTGGATGGACAAGTTTAAAGAGAGACAGGAGGCTGGGCTTCTGGGCAGAGCTGAGAGCCATCTACAGTTTCTGATGGTTCACATACAGGAAGCAAGCAAACTTGTGGAGTGACATTCCTCATTCTGGCAGAGCTCAACCCGACCCCAGGGTGCAGGTGCAGAGACAGAGGATGACAGGGGTCCTTCAGGATGGAGGTGTTTGCTGGCTGAGTGTGACATAAAGGGGAAAGGAGTTCCAGGATGATACTTGGAGATGGAAAGTCAGTGCAAAACAAGATCCCTGACCATAAGGAGTTTTCCACAGTAGTCGACAGGGGAGGACCTTCACACATGGTAAAATGCCAAGCAGCAGAGAAGAAAGGCTGAATCCAGACGACAAGTGCCACAGGAGCACAGAGCAGGAGCCCGCAGCCACAGGTGCGCATAAAGGGCTTCTTGGAAGGAGTGCTGCCCTACGTGGCCCTTGAGGAATGGAGAGTTGTGACTACTGTGTCATTTAAACGGCAGGGAAACACAAACTCTTAGCTAGTCCCCATCTTCCAAAACCAGACTACCCCAAGAGGTAGAGAATGTCTGGTCCTAATTATCAAACAAGACAAGAAATGAGACAAGAAGAAAAATCAAAGATAGTTACACTTAACAACTTCGTTTACGTGTTATCATAAGATGCTGAAATTAAAAGAATTTCGGAGATTGTATAGTCTAACGTCTCATTTTGCAGACCGCAGTATGTCCTGGTGGAGCAGCACTTACACCTTCATAACTGAGTAGTGCGGCAGGATACTGGGTCAGATATGACAGCTACTTCATGGATACTTTATCTTTCATTCACACGTGCGTCACATTGCTTTTGGCTTTATTTCCCCTCCAGATTCCCCCCAAAAAAACTTCTTGGTCAGATGGTAGCTAGATTTAATGACCTGTGAACAATTACTTCAAAAACAGAGGATCTACTACTTAAAAGAGTTTTTAACTGGTAAGCTATTCTTTCAGTAGTATACCTAGGAGCCCCTATATTATTTTTTCTGCGGCACATTTTATTTTGTGGTATATGAGGCTCAGCGGTCATTCGTTAGTTTTACCAAAATGGATTACTTGTAGAGCTGCTTAACAACCGAAAAGCTGTTTAACTTCCTGAAAAACTCTCTCCTTTAGCCTGTTACTTTGCTATTACCCAAGATAAAATATTGCTTGTCTCTAGTTCAAATTCTGGTGCAAATGCAGGTAATGACAATGAACTCTCAGCCTGAATAAGGCTGGTTAATCCCATTTGTTAACTTCAATAGTTTATATAGGGTTCTAGGCTGTGAACTTTCAGATTTCAAAATAAAGATTCTTGGGTTTCAAAGTCTTCAGTTTTAGAAAATTTTGAATTATAGTTTGGCATTCTACCTAGCTCAACCATTCTATATTACCTACCCTAAAATTGATAGCAAAACAATGATTTATCATCATTATTTTACATTTATTATCACTTTTTTTTTTTTTTAAGCTGGGGTGCAGTGGCATGATCATGGCCAACTGCAGCCTTGAACTCCCAGGCTCAAGCGATCCTCTTGCCTCAGTCCTCTGAAAGCACTATAGGTGCACACCACCATGCATAGCTAATTTAAGAAAATTTATTTGGTAACAAGGTCTTGCTGTGTTCCCTGGGCTGGTCTCAAATTCCTGGGCTCAAGGGATCCTCTTGCCTCAGCCTCTCAAGTGTTGGAATTATAGGCATGAACCAACCCACCTGTCTTTTTATCAGTATTTTTAAAAATAGGAATGGACAGTTTTCTGAGATACTTATATTGGGAACACACACACACACACACACACACACACACACACAGAGTTCTATCTATATATGTTACATAATATTCATAAAGGAAACCAAAAGATTTGTGTTAACCATTGCTATTCTGAAGGAAAGAATCATACACCCTTTTAGGAATAAGCATACATTGTGAAATCCAAACCGGTTTTAATTCATGAAGATGAAAGTGGTTTTTTAAATTTATTAAAATTTTCTTAGGTTAGCTGAACAAAGTGAAAGCACTATCACATACAGGCCTCATTTAAGGTTCCTTCAGGTTGCAAATATTCCATAAAATTCTCCCAGCAAAAGCGCAGTATCATCTTATACTTGTGAAGTATTTAATGGCTGTCAACCCCCTTTGACAAACACAGGACAGTTCTCTCTTTGTGCTGCCAGTCACACTCACAAGCCTGTAAAACAAGTGTATTAGAAATGCCCCACCCCACACAGAGCGGCTGGAGGCTGGGGCCCCGGGCGTCCTGGAAGGGACTACTTGTTCCTGTTTATGCCGTGCCAGGTACCCCCAAACTGCAGGTGTGGGTCCGCAGTGCCTTGCTGCCCAGCCGTTGGGCATCAAAGCTACCCACACTGGGGCTCCACAGATGACATAAAATAAAGCAGCTTTGTTGCCCACATCAATAGAAACCGGGTCAACGGGGGTGGAGAGGGCTAGTGCAGAGGACCAAAATGTCCCTGATTATATCATGACTCAAAAGTGGGGACAAGGGCAAGGGCAGAGAGGGAGATGGCATGTAGCCGTGGGAGGGAGGAGGCCGGAGAGAGCTCCTCGGTCTTGGCTCAGCTTTGCCCTAACTCGCTGCCATGCTTGGCACTAACCTTATGGTTCATGCTACTGCACGTGTGCCAAGACCCATGTGAGGCGCTCCAGACACAGTATCTTATCTGACCTTTACAACCAAAGGGAGAAGGGGCTATTATCATGCCCATTTTACAGATAAAGAAATTAAGGCTTAGTGAGATTAGAGAAGTTCCAAGCCATTATACAGAAGAGCTGTACCTGGAACTCAGCCTAATCTTAAATCTTCTTCTGCTAACATAACTCACAGGAGTTACCCTGAATATAAAATTTAGTGAGCTGGACTGGCTGAGTCCAAGATTCTTTCAAATTCCTAACTGCCTGTGAGATAAGATTCCCAGCAATTTCACCCAGCAACTTCTTAAGATGTCTGCCTGAAATTTCAGTCTTCATTGCGTTAAAACAACTTCTAAAAGATTCCTTATTTTCAAAAAAACAGTAATTAAGTACATGTTTAGGAGAGATGATGAAATGCACACTTAACTGAGTAAGTACCACGGGCTACTACGATGATACCAGCTGTGGTTTCAACAGCAAAATATAAATCTGGAAAGAACTGTGTGACTGGAAAGTTACCATCTCTCTAACACTTCTTGTCATTTTTAAAAAGGGAAAATAAATACTCCTCAAAGCTCCATTAAATCTTAATGAATCATACAGTATCCTTGAAGGATGTAAAATCTATTTCTAAGGCAATTATTTATTAAAGCCAATTGTCTGAGTTTCCTTCATGAAAAATATAATTAACACGAAACACTAACATTTATGTGGGCCTTTCCTTTTCAATTATTTTATAGTTCAACTCAGAAAAGGTAGCTTGACACCTCTCCTGAGAAAGGCATTGAAATTTACATCACATGCAAGTTCCCTCCAACACTGCAAAACACACGTTTGTTTTTTGTGTGAGATCAGCTGACTGCAATGAGTATCACTCCTGCAGATTAAGACTGAATTCATACTGGAAGGAAAAGAGAGGTTGCAATTAGGCTGCAAAAATGGGAATACTAAATAGCTACTGGACGAGGAATAAATGAGCGAGACCCAGCTGGTCCAGCTGGTAACAGTTCTGAAATTAAGGCATACAGAGGTGTCCCCACAAAGCCATCTCACACTGCGACATTTAGAAAATAAACCTCACTAATTTATATGATTTTTAAGTCAAGTAAATAATATGCTCATAAATTGTGAGGCATTATTAATGACACTTAATTAATTCAGATATATTCACCCTAAACAGTATGTTCTCAGACTAATACATAATTCGCAATTGGTTTTCATTCAGCCAAGAATATGCAAAAGGGACCAAAAAAGCTTCTCACATGTAGAGGAGACACTGAGACACTTTGATTATAATGAAGACAATTCCCTACAAATTATGACATACTGAGATGAAAAAGGAAGCACCCCTCATATGGGGCCCCTGTGGGGTATAAAGGCTGGCGGAGGTGGTGTAGGCCTGGAGGGGAAGCTATTTCACGGCAGCATGAGCATGGAGGGAGACGGGAGATATCAAGAGCGGGGTGGGAATTATCTTGAAAGGTCCGTGCACTGCTCCTCAAAAATCTCAAGGCACAGACTGAAAAAAGGACTCACTTTATCTCCGAAACAGCATTTCTACCACTTAAATATGATGGTCTATTTTAAAACATAATTCAGTAATAACAATAACCAGAGCAAGATAAGCACCAAGGGTTCAAGATCAATGAGGGCCCAACAGGAAGAAGTGTTGATATGATGATTACACTGGATACTATTTTAACTTTAATTAATTTCATAGGGAAATCAAAGAGTAAACATGTCATAGGAGATTCCCTAGACTGTGCAAGTTTTGCAATTGCTACTGACTTCCACAAATGGATGCCAGGCTTCATGACCTAAAATGTGATACGAGTTCACCATTACAGATAAAAATCTCTTCCCTCTTTCCCCACATCCCTTCCTATCAGTATGTAAAAATAGATACTTTCCACTTACTGGTCTCATCCTAAAAAAACAAAATTCCTTTGTGACTCTGCGGCTGATAAAGCACACAAGGATTCCTTCAACCAAACAAACAACATTTTTTGCCCTGAGGTTCATTCGTTTTAAGAAGTGAATGAACAGAAAACTAAAATTAGGACTATTAGGAGATAAGAGCTGAGAGTATTCCAGAGCTCTTGAAGTGACTCACAGCTGGATGTTCCAACTTGTTATGTCCCTGTCCGGAAAACAGAAGGGTCCTGCAGATGCGATCAGAACTTTCACTGGTTCTCCACAAAGGTATAAAAAAACGACCTCAGGTCCATTGCTAAGAATATATTTTCCACAATGTCACCTAGAAAAGGCCATCACGTTGCACAATCCCCTCCACACCATGCTCTTCTCCAGAGCTGTCTGCACACAATTTATTTCTGGAGAGAGTCCAGGAGGCTTAGCTGGGGAGCTGAGAAGCAGAGATAATACAGCTTCGAGGGTTACAATGACGTGTGTGAATACAGTAGGCTGCCTGGCTGACACAGAATTACCCACGTTAGGTGCAACACCTATAAGCCCTCCTTCAGAATACCTAGAAGCTGTGTCCAATTTGTTTGTAAAATGGGGAAACTACCACTATTTATACACCAGAGTTAGTATTTTTGATGCACATTGGTAGCAACCAGAACATACTTAGAATAAGACCATCATAAAGGCATTTTCTCTTATGTTTTTCTACTAAGTTTACAACAGGGAGGATGAGGGATTACCTAAGATGTTTTCCATCTGATTTTCACTATCTGATATTCAGGGGCAATTGTTAATTTTGTACTGGGGAAAAATCACCAACTTGAACATCAGCTCTCATTTGGAAATACTTTTTATAATCTTACTGAATATAGGTTGAAACAATTAAGAACTTAAGAAAAAAATGAAGTCCTAATATGATTCAGGCATGTAACCCACACTGGGAATGCTGTGGCTCTCATTACAATTTACCCTGCAAATCAAACAGCAATTTGAAAGCTCTGAGGTTTCAGAGGGACAAGCAGGGCAAATCAGAATCAGTTACAGAGGTACGAAAAAACATGCAGCTGAAAAAGTCTGGGAAATGTACTTTTATTTGTCTTGAGGCAAGAGGTCAATTTTCCACAGCAGCTTCATAAATATTCATTTTCTCTTTTTTTTTTTGAGACAAAGTCTTACTCTGTTGCCCAGGCTGGAGTACAGTCGTGCAATCTTAGCTCATTGCAATATCCGCCTCCCAGGTTCAAGTGATTCTCCTATCCCAGCCTCCCAAGCAGCTGAGACTACAGGTGTGTGCCACCACATGTGGCTAATTTTTGTATTTTTAGTAGAGACAGGATGTCACCATGTTGGCCAGGTTGGTCTCGAACTCCTGATCTCAGGTGATCTGCCCACTTTGGCCTCCCAAAGAGCTGGGATTACAGGCATGAGCCACCACGACCAGTCAATATTCATTTTCCAAGACCATTTTCTACAAGTTGATGTCTTTGTATCTGCAGATAAGACCAAAATCAAAGATCCAATATATTTTAATTAAAACTTTCTTCTGAAATCTGAGCTACCTTCCAATATCTAGAAAATAAATGCTTTTTTTTGACAAGCGAAATAAAGTTGTTCTGATATCAAAGCTGAGTAGGAATGAGAATAAAAGCACAAAGGTCAGCCTTTCCGGGGTCCATAAACCCAAAAGCCTAAATTAATTCACTTCGGTGGATTTTTCAGTTGAACAGGAATCATTAAGTCAATCTTTTGATTAGTGGCTACCTGACTAAAATTAAAATGTCATCAGAAATATTTAAACTTTTGCTTAAAATATTACTTTAATTTATAACATAGATACAAACTCTCCCATCTGTCAACTTGATATCTGCAAGCTCAATCAGGCTCTGATGGACATCCTTGCCCGCTGGCCCATTGCCAACTTCATCCAAAAGAATGTAGTCATGTTAAAATTCTACCTTTCATGAACCATAGAGACTCCGACATTATTGAGTTCAGGCCAAAAATTTATCATCTAGTACAGAGGTAATACTGGCTTTAAAAAAAAATTCAAAAAAAAGACATTGCCAATGAAAACAACAGCTTACAACATGGTCCATTCAAAAGGGCCCCAGGCTCGGGGAGTCAGGAGACTTATGACTGAGCCCTGGTCATAAGTCACCACCCTCTGGCCTTGAACAAAGTATCCCAGCACTCTTAATCTCGCTTTGTACTTTAAAAAATGAGTTTGAGAAGAGATCACAAATGATGTGTGCTTTGGCCAAGACAGTGATTTAGAAAATGCTTGAATTAATTACCAGTCTTTTCAGACTTGAGAACATTTACATACAAAATTGGATTTCTGGCTTCTTTTAAAAATGAGAAGACCTGGCACCTGGCCTGGCATCACTCATCTGGTGCTGAGTAGCTGTGGGGATGTATCCTCTAGTTGGGCACAGTTCCTGCCACTCCCTGGAGTCTCCTGTCTGGGTGACTTGGCCCATTCCAGGGCTTCAGCCAGCACCAGGCACTGGTGCCTGCACTTGGGAAGCATTCCCACAAATTCAAATGAATCACAAAACAACTTTCCAGAGATCCACTTAATTCCTCGAAGACACAGATGACCTCTTTAAGTGTTTCACTCAGGTGGATGTGGCAGTGCAGGGACAAAGGTCAGAAGAGAAGCCACAGCTCCAATATTCTAATCAAAGGCATTTCATGTTCCTGGTCCTTCTTTGAACTGACACAGGGACAGGGACGAGATGCTAAATGAAGCTAATATGCCTGCAGTTGCCTGTAGCCATGTCTTTACCCATGTAGACTAAGCATCACGGTTGACGCACAGACAAGACAGCATAAGACAGACAAGAGCCATGTGCAGATGACATCATTTGAATCTCCGAACCCAGGGGATCTTGAGGCCAGCCTAACCCAAAATCCTTTCCAGAGACAGAAACCAATCAATCTCCTAAGCTAGTGAAAGGTAAATTTCTGCTACTTGCAATTGAAGATACTCAAATACTTAATGGATGTCAAATAAATAAGAACTTCACTCATCCAAATGGCATGGAACACTAGCAATTACACTCTAAGAAAGTGATCCTGAAAGTTTCAAATAAATATTTTACTTCTTAGTCAGATATTTAATATGTCAAAATAATTTAATATTTCCTGTTATCTTTCTGCCCATTCATCCTGAGATAAGGATGCCCTAAAGCTAGAGTTCCCCAAGTGGGCTGGGAAGGCAAAGCTTTCCAGAAGGTTCCGGACGATGCCATGTTGGCAAGAAGCCCTAACTCTCACACCCCTTTGGGACAGGGTCTGGCTAGCCATAGAGAAGACGGGGAGGAGTTTGGTATGTAACACAGGTGTCCCATGGGTACCCCCAGAGAAACACATCTGCTAAAAAAGTAAGCAATGAGTGACAGGCATGCATTTAGAAAATCAGCTACTGAAACACATCATAATAAAACCTGTAAAGATGATGGACAAGGGGATGGCATGGACAGTGCAGCATTCTGAACTGAGATTTGTTCAACAGTCTTCACGGTTGGGACCTATGTTAAGATTCCAGAAGGAAGGACTGAAATCCTAATTCTGTTAGACCAGAACTTTCATTTATCTTTCCATGACCAGAACAGAGGGGCCGCCTGCTTTCCTGCCCAGCATCCATTCTGAAGGAACAATGAGAGGAAGGGTACCATGCTGCCGTTTACACTGCTTTCCAAGATTCCCATTTTAAGAGATGAACTGACTGTGCATTTTTATCTCTCTTCCTTCCAGAGGCCCTGCTAAAATGACAGTAAAGGAAGTTAGAGATTCGGGGAAAAAACAAAACCACCACCAATAAACATGGCAAGAACATCAGAGAGCAGACAATATAAAGGGAAAATAAAAAAAAATTTAAAGACAGAAAAGAAGCAGAAAATTGTTAGTTGACAGAAGATGAGAGAAAGCTGCCACCTCTGTGCCAGTGGCCACTTGATGCTGTGTACTCCCAGATGCCGTGGGTGCCACAGCTGGGGTTCAGGTGACAGAAAACACTGCGCTGTCTATTGCTGACCACACCATCCCACCCATCCCACGGGAGGCAGAGGATTGAGTCCTCAAAGACCTCACCCAAGAGGCATCGGGCTCGGGAAAACCCAGCTCACAGAAGGCTGGGCTGAGGGTCGCGGAGCATGGGAGGAACCAGTGACCATCAGCACTCTGAGGCCTGGGCCATCCACCACTGTCCCCTGCCCTGCTGCAATCACACCTGTGGTCTGGGTCACTCCCTGAGGGGACACTGGAGGATCTCGCTGTGCAGGGAAAGGCCCCAGAAATACTAGTAACTCCACCACTGGGCGGCAGCATGAAGGCTGGCCTGTTCCCCACTGTCAGTGGACAGGCATCCCCACTCCACATACCCATGACAGCTCGTCTGTCTTCCAGTGCCTCATTCTGAAATCTGAAGGGACAGCAACAAACCACCGCACATCCAAGGAAAGCCTTTAGCATAAAAGAGACTGAAACAAATCTATAATTTTTTTTTCAATGCTATTTAACATCACAGAATACTAAATCACAAAATTTAGTACTTCACAAAGTACTAAAAATACCTCAGTCATAGTAAGGTGAATGCTATTATTTTACCCCCTTGCAAAAAAAAAAAAAAAAAAATGCCCACTATGCATTATTTCAACAAAAAAGAAGGATGAGGGGAGAAAAAAGGTGGTGTGAGAGCGCCAGCATCATCTGCCACAGCAGAAACTCAATAGCAAATGCCTAATATGACAAATTTATAAATAACAGCACAAACATATTACCTAGCAAACACTGGGGCAAATAATTGTGTATATCTGTGTAAACCAACATGGAAAGTTCTCTAAGAAATTGCGTGGAGTGATAAAAGCAAGATAGAGATGGGTTTAATGTGCTACCACTGACCTTTTTTTTTTTTTAAAAAAAGGTTACACATTCCTATGTTTGTCTATTGAAACTTAGCACCAAAAAAGCAAGAAGTTCGAGTCTGGGTGTCTGAGGTGGGGGGTGAAGCTCACTTGTAATGGTGAGCTTCTGTACTACAGTATTTAAATTCGTAATCACTTGTTATTTTCATAGTAAGGAGGGACAGAAAAACCAAAGTGCTCACGAAGTGTCTAACTCAGCGGTAGGCCACAGCTCTAAGGCAAGGGTCTTTCACAAAGGTGGTATGCTCCCCAGGGAGGAGACAGAGAACTTCTCTATGTACTTTATACTAAAGGCTGCCTTTACAAAGCTTGTTTGACGGACGTCCTCCTCAGTCCCATGTGAGCGTCACGAGCTGTGTATTGGAAGGGAGGTACCCCAAGGAACAGCAGGAGCTTAGGGGTTGGCAGGGGACATCTGTGCATTGCTCAGGTCCAATGCATTGCCGCTGATTGTAGGTTACATGTGCCCAGTTAAGTGGATTTATGGATCATACCATCTGGCTTTAAGGTAAATCAACCCTCACAAAACAGACAACTGCTTAAAAGGAAGCCTGAAAAACCACCACATGGGCTGAAGCTAACGTTAAACACACAAGGACCATTTAACAAGAAGCCACGTGGCAGGGCTAACACAAGCCCTGAGCTCCCAGGGTTCTCGCTATCAGTCACATGATGAGGTCAAAGCACTGATGATTTCATCAGATATGACAAGAATAGTTCACAACAATTAAAATGGATGGGCAGACTTTATTTAAAATGCTGGCTTCCATTCATTTTTGTTCATGATAAAGCTCCCCTAGGTGTACACTGTACCTAGAGATATCAGTTAATGATAGTACAGAGCTATTGAAATGGGCAAATCATTTAAAATCTAAGCACTCAAGACCTGAAGACAACTCATTTTTTTCACTATGTTTAACATTGTGCAGCACTACTCTACAAACTGAGTACTTCACAAAATTTTATTAATTTAATGATTAACATGTAGAAGCTTCCTTCTGGGTTCCTTTGCTAGCAAAAGACTAAAACCCACCTATTACTCGAGAAGCACTTGCTATTTCAACCAAGGTAAAAATGGCTTAAAGCATGTAAAAACCAACATGGCATCAAATTTGAATGAATTCCTTTGTCAGCAAATACTATTGGCAGAGGCACAGGAACACCAGTCAATATTTGAAGACTCAAGGATTAGAATAAATTACGCAGCCTGTCAAGTTGGTTTTCGAGTTGCATCAAAGTAAAGACGATTCTAACATTTCTCTGCTTCGGGTTATTTGCTAACTTATTTCCTGCATTCAAAGAACTACTGTGTGTGGTTGAGACGGAAGAACTCAAGCACTTTAAAAAAAAGTTGTGGAATTTAGGAGATGAGTCATGCTCTTTTCCCTTACAAAACATGTGTTCCAAATTCACGGACCTTTGCAGGGGTCAGAGGTGCTTCTCAGTAGTATGTTACCTAGCAGGGGGGAAAAATCAGCACACTTAGGCTTCCTTTCAAAGTAAAGGTGAGACTCAACATTGAGTAAGAAATTAACTGCTTTTCAAGAGAAACCAAAGCTTTGAAAGAGAATATTATACAAACAGATGTTTGGAAATATTTCCACTGTTTTGTTATCTTGTTGCCAAAAACAATGTAACCGTGTCACCTATGAAAACTCTTATATCAGCACACTTAGGAACTTGGAAATAGAATATTCTAGTCCACTAGAAATCTTGCCAGAGAGTTTCAAACCCATTTGCTAATGGTTTTTGAATCTATTTGTTAAAAGTTTAAAAATACAGCAATGCTCCAATAAGTTTCGGAAAAAATTTTATCATCTGAAAGTCAACTAAAAACTTTTCAATAACTGGTAGGATGTGTTGAGAAAAGGGGTGTGATAATTTAGTAAAAATGGCCAGTGATACAATTCTTCCACTTGTATTTACAAATCTTTGTAAGGTTTATTTTCCAGCAACGAAAGCCATTAAAACCAAGGATCAATGGCTGAGCACAGTGGCTCATGCCTGTAATCCCAGCACTTTGGGAGCCTAAGGCAGGCAGATCATAACGTCAGTAGTTCAAGACCAGCCTGACCAACATGGTGAAACCCAGTCTCCACCAAAAATATAAAAATTAGTCGGGCGTGGTGACACACGCCTGTAATACCAGCTACTCAGGAGGCTGAGGCAAGAGAATTGCTTGAACCCAGGAGGCAGAGGTTACAGGGAGCTGAGATTGCACCACTGCACTCCAGCCTGGGCAACACAGTGAGACTCTGTCTTAAAAAAAAAAGAAAAAGGAAAAAAAAAGCAATCAAAATATGCTAAACTTAGAGCTAGGCTTTAAAAAATCACTATTAAAACATTTTCAAAAAATTCAAAAATTAGTTACACTGCTTTCATGAAAAGATTAATCTCTAATGGAGAGCAAGAGATTTTTTTGTAGTGTTAAAATTACTGAAAATATTTAACCTTACCTTTTTCAGTTTTTAAATATGCTTTAAAATGTACAGAACATTCATATTTATATATATGAACATAATGTATACTTCGCAATACAAGTTATTAGTATGCTCAGATTTCACATACACACAGCTATGTAATTCAAAAAAATCTGGAGTCTATTGTTCTAAAGAGAGATGTTTTCAAAATACACATATCTTTACACATCTATTACCCCAGAGATGAGGAAACAGGATATTTGGTGGTAGGCTTTGGAGTTTTAAAAAAAAAAAAAAAAAAGGGCCCCAGGTAGTGATACAATCCTCTCCTCTTCTACATTCTCCTGGCATTTAGTCGGTACTACTGAGAAATAAAGTGATGCTCTTCTACTCAGGCTGGCCAGAGGCAGGCACACAACACAGCATTCACTCTTAGCCACAGCAACATCATGTTTTAAAGACTGTCAAAAACGTTTCACATAGGGTGGTTTTCGCAACACTGAAGTAAGATTATTCTTACTGAACAGAAGAGAAACTTAAATAACTCAGCAGAGAGGGGAAATGGCTTTTCTTAGATTATAAGAAGGAAAGGTAGATTCAGACTTCTTTCTGATAAAGGCTTGTGCTTACACCAATGTCATCTACACGCTGGACTCCAGAGTCCTTTCTAGCTGGACTCTAGAGTCTTGAAGTGGATGCCACATGGACAGAGATGACATTATGGCCACTCCATGTGGTCCTGCTGAGTCTCCTTCCATGGCCTGATGGCAGATTGCATTCCAGGAGCCTGCAAAAACTATGGAAGTTGGGACTATAAATTAACATCAGATGACTGCACATGATTTGCAGCATTTTTGATATCTAAATCCTAGTCTTCTATGTTAATTTCTCCTCCCCAAATTTCTAAAATATATTCTGTTTAAAAAAAAAAAAAAAGTGGCTAGGCGCAGTGGCTCTCGCCTGTAATCCCAGCACTTTGGGATGCTGAGGTGGGCGGATCACCTGAGGTCGGCTGTTCGAGACCAGCCTGACCAACAGAGAGAAACCCCATCTCTACTAAAAATACAGAATTAGCCGGACATGGTGACGCATGCCTATAATGCCAGCTAATCCCAGCTAATCGAGAAGCTGAGGAAAGAGAATCGCCTGAAGCCAGGAGGTGGAGGTTGCAGTGAGCCAAAATCACGCCACTGCACTCCAGCCTGGGCAACAAGAGCGAAACTCTGTCTCAAAAAAAAAAAAAAAAAGTTAGAATAACTTGCTTTTGAGTTCTAAGTTTTTCTGATACACTGAATTCATCATGTTTTCCTGGTGAGTTACGTTCTTTAGCCTAAGAGACTATTTCTAAAAACACATGTTTTTTTTAAAAGCCAATAGGCAACTCAAGTTTTGTCTAAAAAAGAAATAATCGTTTGGCAAATAATATTTCAAAGCTATTGTATTCACAAAAAGAGGATACTGTTTATAAGACATACCACACTACATTTCTTACATAATTTTCTTTTGTGCCTGAAAATGTTTTCTGAAAATTGAGGAGAATAAGGAAGAAGAGCTACCCAGTTCAGCAAGTTGTTACAAAGATTTTCCACTTTAGGTTTTAGCGCACCTACTCCCATTATCACAATGAACTGCAGAAAATTACTTCCTGGTATAGATACAAATTTACTTCATGTTTTAATGCAAAGTATAGGGGCGAGGTTTACAAAACAACCATTAGCTCAGCCAATTTCTTTTTCATGGCCGAAAACAGGATATTTTCACCTATATTTAGATGTATGTATACTCCCCCCCAAAAAATACTTAAGAGCTTTACAAATAACCAAAATAACAAGTACTTTCTTTTAACCTAGTAAAAAACAAATGTCAGTTTCATGATTAATTTTCAAAAATATGTCATGCCAATTAATATTCTCCTATCCACAAGTACTCCTATTCACAAACTGTCAGGAGAACGAAAATGCTACTATTTGTTTTTATTACTTTAGGAAAAAGGGTATTTGCCATCACATGAGTTTTGCATAAATCATTCTCTCTTTTCCTCACCTCCTCCCACGCATTCTATGTATTCTATCAACTATAAAAACAGATGAGCAAAATAAACCAGAGAAGTAGATGTCAGAGAATCCTAATTCCTAATTAGATCAACTAACATTAATTTCTCATTCTCCATATGCTATGAACATGAATCCAGGATGCAATCCACCCATATTTAATCCAGGCAGTTATTACTACATTGTAAACATGGAAACCTCTAAAAATTCTTCTGAATCATTCAAGGCTAACAGTTTTCACCAAGATAAAGAGAAGACTGTGAGTATTTAACTCCCACGCTCTCCCACAAAACCACCTAGCATCACAAACATATTCCTAGGAACAACACACATTGCCCTAAGTGGTCTCTCAAAGGTTATTAGGTAAATAATGCAGATCTTATACAGCACTTTAATTTCTTTAGTATTTTCTCACAAATATCTCGTTTATATAAACTCTAATACATTGCCTTTTTCTACTCATCAAGAATGTGAAATCTAATAAATACTGAAAATAGACCTACATGTGTTTAACCAAAAGCTAGTATGTAAAAAAAAAAAAAAGGTAAGGAAAGCCACTTGCTGTGGCTTTGTAAAAACCTGCTGGGATACATGACAAATTGTGCTTTCACTGCTGCCATCTCACTATACAAGGGCTTTGTCTGTGTGCAAGGCCTTATACTGTCAAATTGAAGAATCCCCATGATATTCTTTATTTGAGGACTCTAATTTCTTATGTAAAGACAGTCTAAGGAGAATGTCTACTATGTAAGCATAAGCTGTCACAACAGGATAAAACAAAATTTTTCTCAATGAGAGAGAAGTTGACAATATTATAGCCACCTTAAAGGTGGGGACTAGATCTCTTCATTTTTGCACACTTCGGTCCATCTCGAGGAACCAACTACAATAAATAGTTGTTGAACAAATTTTAAACTCATTCTTTTGCTTATAAAAGTGACTTTACTATTATATCTAGCAAAGAAAAATCCTGATATTCATGTCCATCTCTCAGAAACCTAAAAGCTACAATGACAATGATTAAGTTCCTGTTTACCAAGGGATCAAAGTTTAGACCAATTAAACACAAGATAACTTAGTAAAAGATTATTTTACTGGCATAAAATAAATGCAATAAAATATTCTCTACACAGCAATTCCTCAGCTGAGCAATTTTTGAACAAATTTTTTTTATAAACGTGCACAGCATTTTAAACTTAAAATATGTTCATATCCATTATTTAAGTCCTTTTCATAATATGAATCTTGATCACTATAAAAAGTCTCAAAAATCACAGAAAAAATAGTGCCTTAAATTCTGTCAAGTGTTCCTGTATACTCAGGAAACAGGAACTGTCGATGCAGAGTTAAACTGTAATTTGAAGAGGTTTCTCATGAATCAAATATGAGTGACCAACAGCTCATGACAGAGCCTTCAGGAAATCTTAAGAACATGTGCCCAAGGTTGGGGCACAGCCTAGTTTCACACATTTTAGGGAGACATGAGACATCAATCAGATACATTTAAGATTCACATTGGTTTGATTTGGAAGGACAGGACATCTTGAAGAAGGGGAGGGCAGGCCTTCCAAGTCATAGATAGATTTACTGATTGGCAATTGGTTGAAAGAACTATTTCATAGAAAGGAATTTCTGGGTTAGGATATGGGTTTTGGAAACCAAGGTTATATCCTGCAGATGAAGCCTCCAGGTAGCACGCTTATGAAAGGAATAGATTATAAAAGCTTCTTATCAGACTTAACATCTGTGTTGAGATTAATGCTGGTTGGTTTTTTGTGAATTACAAAAGGAAAAATGGTAGAATGAGGAATTGGCATGTCCAACCCCCTTCTTCCATTATGGCCTCAACAGGTTTTTCAAGTTAATTTTGGAATGCCGTTGGCCTACAGGTGGGGTCTGTTCAGATGGTTTGGGCACCTTAGAATTTTGTTTTTGGTTTACGTAAATCTCCATACTAAAAAAAATCCAAAACAATAATTTTCTCTCTTATTTATGATTTTTTGACAGCCCATCAAACAGAATAGAACATTTATCAGTAACTTAATAATGTTTAAGGATTATTAAGCTTTAATATACAAGCACTTTTAAGTTTGCTGCCTCAAAACATACACTATTGAAACCTTAAAAATGACAGACTAGCTATTAAAAGCATGCTTCACTTAACATTTTCCTTAGATGTGGTTAAAGGTCCACCATACTTGCATTCTTCAAAAACCTGGAAGCCTAAAGCACTCGCTAGACCTATGATTATTCTAAGACAACCGCCTCGAGTTACACTGCAATTGGCAGAGGACGCTAGTGCAGAATGACAATTTTTATTTCGAGGAAAGCAATCTATGTTAATTATAAAATAAGTTGTCCTTTTTAAAGAAAATAAAGTTTTGTATTATATTTTTAAAAAGCAAGAGTGATTTTAATAAACAACACTGAAGATAAATTTAAAATACAAATAATGATATACCCTCAAAGAAAAATTCCAGGTGGTCTACTATTTCCACCGAGTAGATAGGACTAACCTCACGAGAACTTTAGGAAATATCGTTTTCCTAATTTGTTGATTAGCTAAATCAGTCTCACTAGTTTTCTCATATCCTTTTTAACACTCTCGGGAAATATACTTCCTATTCCAACCAAACACAACCTGGTCTTATTAGTCTTTGTTTTTATTATCACACGTAGATACATGTGATAGTGAAAGTGTTCAATTCTAAAGAGGGTGTGAGGAAATCCATTTTTACAAGATTTCTTTCAAAACAGGATTAAGAAAAAAAGATATTTTACTTTCACTAGATGATGACAAAATGAAGAGGTATTAGATGTTGTCCAAAAATGTCTTCGGTTGACTGGACTAGCTACAAGATGCTTTCCGTATTTTGCAAGCAGTTTCCATCTGACTCCAAAAGCACACCTAAGGCCAGGTGCAGTAGCTCATGACTAAAATCCCAGCACACTGGGAAGGCCAAAAAGGGGAGATGCTTGAGGTCAGGAGTTTAAGACAAGCCCGTGCCAAGTAGGAAGACCCCGCAACTTTAAAAAAAAAAAAAAAAAAAAAAAAAAAAAAAAAAAAAAAAAAAAAAAAAAAAAAAAAAAAAAAAAAAAAAAAAAAAGCCGGGTGTGGTGGCATGCCCCTGTAGCCCCAGCTACTTGGGATGCTGGAGTTTCATATCAAACAGCCTTCTTGTTTGATATGAAGTTGGTAATGACACCACGCCATTTCCTCCACCTAATTTCTAATTTTAATAACGACTTACACTGCTCCAGATGATCATGATAACAGTTTAATCATGTGGTTTATATTCTTTCCTCTAGCCCTATGGCACAGAACACTATACTTGAGAGTTCTGACCATGTTTTTTATATACTGTGATATTTTAAAGATTGTTTCAAATGCTCTGCTTTGTAGCTATTCAGAATGTAAGTAGCTACTTAGATGTTAAAATACAGAATTACTAGATGACTGTTAAAAACAGACTGAATAGGAATCATCTTTCTTATACATGAAATGGGGATTTTTACAATGAAAACCGCTTTCCACGGTAGATGTGAATCCACCAAGTCAGCAGCTTCTATAACTGCTATATTTTTCTGCTTTATAGCAGTGACCCAACTGTTGTTTTTAGACATTAGCAAATATATGATTATCAGCAAAACATCAGAATGAGCCACAAAGGGTAACAAAAAACTCAAAAACGGCAACTACAAAATTCATATTCTGTTAAGTTTTGGTTTAAGAAACCCCAACAGTCCTCTAAAGGTGGGACAAGATATGCAAATTCCAAGGATAACTCACCATCTATCAATTACTACAACACGCTTGGGCTCTGAGTCCTTTTACCTTCCACTGTCATCCAACTCAATTAAGTCAGCGGACTCAGGCAAGGTGTGACACATCAGTTCTCATATTCTTCTTACAAGAGTAAATACTAAAGGACAGGAACATGGAAACCGGGACAAGAGAGTAGCCAGGAACTAAAATGACAGCTTCTCAAGATCAGGAGTCAAGTCACATACCCTGGCCAGAAAGAGCGAAACAGGCCAACAGTACATTAACACACTATATGATATGATGTTCAGTTTTACTTTTATTGACAGTCAATACAGAGTTTCTTTACTTTAGCAATAATCCCTCTTCCAAATATTTTTTTAGTAACCTTTTTGCAAATAGTGATAATAATGGATTATAACTGTCATGGGCTCAAAGTTGTTGTCTCTCCCAATTTCCTACATTGGGGCCCTAACTTCAAGAGTGACTATGTTTGGAGATGGGGCCCTTAGTAGGTATTTAAGATCAAATGAGGTTATCATGGTGGGTCTTGATCCGACAGAATTATAAGTAATGACACCAGAGAGCTTACTGCCCCCATCCCCAGCCCAGGCCCACCATGTGAGGTCAGGGCCAGAAGGTGGTCATCTGAAGGCCAGAAAGAGACCCCTCACCAGAAACCAAAACCTGTCAGAACCCTGTTTTTTAACTTTCCAGCTTCTAGAACTGGGAGATAATAAGTATTTGTTATTTAAGCCATCTAACTGATAGCATTTTGGTAGTGGGTCTGAGCAGACTAATAGAGTAACCACAGGAAAAGAATCTATGAGTTCATGTTCTATGGAAGAAAGGAAACTCTTCCTTTTAGTACAATTTCAACTATGTAGACAGACTATGAAAACAAAAACTCAGCAATTTGCAAATACCACAGTAATAACTGTTACAAATTAAGAATCGGCAATAAATGCTAAACTTAGTGAGCAAACGTATGGTGAGAAACAGGATATTTACACAATCTCTAAGTATCTCCCCATAACATACTTAAGAACAAAGGGAAATAACAGTGACTTTGCAGTGGAGCAAGCTGATATTGACATCACCATAACCAAACGACCAGAGTCAACAGCTTCAGTGATGAGATCAGCGGACATCATGCGCCTTCTGATACATGTGCTGAGATGGACACAGCACTAACGCTCTGGTATTCTCATGAAAGCTGCATAATGAATGTAATCATTAGGAAGCAAGCTCTCCTGGAGAGCCATTCTACAAAATAACTAGTCTTCATAAAAAGTCTAAAGGTCATGATAGACAAAGACAGGAAATGGTCCAGATTAAAGGAGACTAAGGAGACATGACAACCAAATGATCATGTGACTTGACCAGAAAGAAAACAAAAGTGAACAAGTGTAGAAATGTAAATAAGTGCTTTCTGTCATGACACAGTAATCTTTTATCAGTGTTAATTTCCTCATCTTTGTAACTGTCCTATTTGTTATATAAGATATTAACCTCTAGGTGAAGGCCATATGGGAGTTATTCCTATTATTTTTGCAACATTTCTGTATGTCTGAAATTGTTTCAAAATGAAAAACAAACATTAAAATATTTTTAGTACAGTATGTACAACATTGTTTCTCTCCATAATAATCTGCACCATGCTTACTCAAGTTGACTAGTTGGTGTTAGGACTCAACTTGTAGTTTCTGTGCCACATATGCATCTTAGATTCAACCAATTGGAATATTTCTCTTACACCCCACTGGGATAATCAGTGTCATTTCCATGTGCAAGAAGCATGACCTTGGATGTAAGTCACCAGGCACATTCATAGCCCTGGCACCTAACTCAGTGCCCAGCTCACTGTTATTTATTTTTTTTACTCCGTTACCTGCTGAATCCGCCAATTGCTGAATGAATCAATCAATCACTCCTAGAGCTCTATTCCATATGCAAGAAACATGACCTTGGGTGTAGGTCACCAGGCACACTCAGCCCTGGCACCTAACTCAGGACCCAGCTCACTGTCATTTATTTTTTTATTTTACTCTATAACCTGCTGAATCAGCCCATTGCTGAATGAATGAAAGCTTATTTTGAAATTAAAATTAAGGGGAAAGAAAGGTAGGGGGAAATAGGTTATAAAATATTCTTGACTCTGTTACATTATCAAGTTTTACGAATAATTTCCGATCAAAAGAAAAAATATGTCTCAATTGTAGAAAGTGGTTGAGTCTTATATTTGTTCTGTATTCTTTGGTTTTTCTATTTGTTCAACATCTTTTCATCCTCAAAATTCATCATTTAAAAAAATGGCCCAAAACAATACATCACCAAGGCTAACATTTATTTAAGCCTTAGTATACATCGGGTATCTGCTGATCACCTTAACAGCCTCTTGGGTAACCATCGTTACCCTGTGAAATGGGCACAACTATTACACAGCTCCCCTCTGTAGACAGGAAAACAGGGGCTGAGTTAAGTGATGGCTCAAGGTCATAGAGACCTCTGCGTAGTGCACAGGATTCAGATCTGGGCAGCACAGTTCCAGAACCTGGGCTCTCGGCCATGGCTCTCAACTGCCTCTTGTTTCATAAACACATAAATAAATGAAAGGGACATAAATTTTTAAAAGAAAAACCTGCTCAACTACTTAAAGTAGCCAGAGGGAAGCTGCTTGTGGGGTAGATGGGAGCTAGATTAAACACACAGCCTCTCTGTAGAACACACTTACTTTCTCTAAGTCTATGTGATCCTCCACTCTTTTTATTTTACCCACTCACCCACAGTAAAAATGCCCTTGTGGAAAAATCCCAGCTTTGTCCTGGCTACCAGTAAAGAGGGGGGAAAAAAAATCTAATTATCCTCATCTTTCAGGATAGGCTGGAACTTTGGAGTGCTCCATAGAGCCAGGAGCAAAGGGTGGAGGCAGGGGAGGGGAGACTGGGGCGAGAAAACCAGGACAGAGGGATCCAAGCCTGGCGGATGCTGAGTCCTTCTCACCTGGACCATCGTTCCTCCATGCCACACCTAAAGCTGTCTGCAATATGCTCCAAAAACGCTTCACACAACTGGTCACCAAAGGAAACAATAAATGCTAAACACTCGAACGTGGTTTCGTTTTCTCAAATCTTTGCCCCAGTATGGAGGCAACTGGGCGTAAGCAAGGGGGAGACCAAGCAAGCGAGTTCACATGTAGAAAAGTGAGTGTCGGCTTCTCAAGGCACCTCAGATGCAGTGCTAGCAGCGTGGAGCTGCTGTGAGGACAAACTGAATCCATGACAGTGCCTAGCTCAGGCACTTCACTGTCACTAACATCACCGTCCCCAGAGTGCTGCCCCAGAGTAGACACTCAATAAATCTTTGCTTTTATTGAAAATAAAATGTGGTTAAATCAAAGTATGATTATGTGACTTAGGGTCATTATGAATGTGAACTCAATGGAGAACCTGCAGCTGATATACCACAGAGCAGCTGAGAGGCAATGCCACCCTGGGCTCCTGTGAAATCTGTATCCACAAATTACAGCACAGGCCAAAGAGCTCAGCCAAACAGGATGGGAAGGAACAGAAGTGCCCTTGTCTGTTTTATTTCATTACTACCGGCAAATCTAAAACTACCACGCGTCACACCTTTTGCTACGGGAAACTGTAATGTCTTGCTCTGGTATATCAACTTTCTTTTCTATAGTGCTTCTAGTTTACTTTTCAAGTTCGTTTCCTTCAGTGCTTGCAGATTTGGGGGAACATTTAGACACTTGCTGACAAGCCTGTTCACACAACTTCACGAAGCTTTATCCATTTTGGTTGAGTTCTCTGCAGCAATATTATACCGTATTCTGCATACATTACTGTTAACCTGTTAGGCATTTACTCGCTTGTTTATTATAATAGGATCTCTTAAAAGTCGAAGTAAAGAAAACCAATTAAGAGGTGATTATCCATATTAGAAATGGAGATGGCTTTAAAGAAGGATCCACTTAATTATTCCTCGCCAATGTCCAATTCTTCTCTCTCTCCCTCTCTGTAGCAGAGGCAAAAAGTGTTTTAGGAAGCATAGTTTTTTTTTTTTGTTTTTTTTTGTTTTTTTTTAAATGTATAAAGAAACCACTAAGAAGGGAGCACACACAACTAGGACATAAAGCAAAAATCAAATACTTATTGACCTTTACCAGGCTGAAAAACGTCTCCCTTGACTGTCAAGTTTCAGCTTAAGCAACCACTAACCTTGGTGGCTTGTGTCCCCCAAAGAAAATTTCCTATTTATGTAAAACCTGAGCCTTCCTTAGGAGATGATAACTGCCCTTTAACTGGGGTTTCGAAGATGTAATCTGCATATTCACCTTTTTTAGAGATCTATGTAGTGACAGAAGTCCATGATGGGATGGAGGAGGTCATAGGTGAGCGACAGAAACAGTGAGGTGAGTGTGAGAAATGCAGCAGATTTAGGGGGAGAAAGGGAGGCGGAGGTGGAGCATGATGGATTCTGAGGGGCAATGACACTTTCTGTATGGTACTATTAATGAAATGGTGGGTACATATCCTTATACATTTGTCAAAGCCCACAGAATGTACAACACAGAGACAACTCTAATGACAACTGTGGACTGTGGCTGACAATGACATGCTAAGGCAGGTTCACTGAATGTAACAACAGTCCTGCTCTGGTGCTGACCGGGATGTCAATGATTGGGAGTCTGCATGTGTGTGTCTGGAAGGGCTCTGTGGGAACTCTGCACAGTTCTCTCAATTTTTTGTGAACCTAAAACTTCTGTAAAAACAATCAAGTCTATTTTAAATAAAAAGAAAAAGTGCTAACAGCATGAAAGGCTGTGATGATATTGAGAGGGAAGAGACTGGTACCTACTGAGTTTGTCTGAGGAGGAGGAGATGTTGGAGCCAGACCCCGAAGGAGGGAAAACACTTGGATTTGGATTCTTATCCTAGAGAACATGTTGTTAAACACAGGAAATGACAGTGAAGAACTTCAAGGGCCCAAACTGAGGGGAATCTTCAGTGCCAGGCTGAGAAGGCTGATTTCTGTTCTCTAGGCAGTAAGGAGTCATGGAAGGTTATAAACCAGGGGGTTTAATGATGAGGACCCTCTAAGGTATTTAGTAAAGTGTGTGGAACAGAATTTGAGGCAAGGATGAGGACTGAAGACCAAAATCACAATACAAGGCCAGAATCACAATGCAAGACCAAGTGACGGGTGCTAAGGATGCTTAAGAGGGTTCAGGCCTTTGAGACTAGAAGAGCAGTGAAGCTATTACCTAAAACAGGAAATGCAGAAAGAGAAGTCAATTTAGGGTATGACGAAGATGCATTATTTTGGTGTGTCCACAGACTATTCATGCGGAGATGTTTAACATGCAGCCACAAACGTAGTTCTGAGGCTGAAAACATTTTGAAGCAATCAGTAAAGAGATTTTATTTAAAGCTTTAGGGAGAGTGTAGCTATAGAAATTGATAATGTCACAAAGGGATTCACAGAGAAAAAGGAAATGGTGACAATCTTCAGGAAGAAGACTCCACAACAGAGTCTTGAAAAAGAACTAGAGAAAGAAGAACCAGAGGGAACAGAAAACATTCTCTCCTGGCTATACTCAGGGAAGTACAGACACCCACCTCTGTCATCGCAACTGACTTATTTTTAAGTTTTATTTATTTTTAGTTTTTAAAGACAGGGTCTCATACTGTCACCCACGCTGGAGTGCACTGCTGACCACAGCTCACTGCAGCCTCAACGTCCCAGGCTCAAGTGATTCTCCCACCTCAGTTCCTTGAGTAGCTGGGACTATAGGTGCATGCCACCATACCCAGCTTAAAAAAAAAAATTTGTAGAGACAGGGTCTCACTATGTTGTGTAGGCTGGTCTCGAACTTCTGACCTCAAGCAATCTGCCTGCCTTAGCCTTCCCAAAGTGGTAGGATTATAGGCATGAGTCACCACACACAGTCAAAACTAATTTATTATGCACCTGCCTCATTTACTGTAAGGGCGCAGACACTGTCAAGCCAAACTTTCCAAACGTTTACAGCCTAGGACAGCGAATATAGACATGTCCTTCCTGTCTGCAGTACCGACTTTCAAAATACGATCTCAAGGCATGTGGTCGACCGCATATTAATGGTTTCTAATCAATCCACCTCTTAGGTGTTCACGCTCTTACGCAACCCCTTCCTACAGCAACTCTGGTCCTGGCCACAAGGCTTGTGTTGGCAGTGGGACACCAGCAAACAAGACCATAAGCACAAGCCTGACAAGCACTGAGCCCTGGGCTTGTCCTTTTGGAAGGCGGTTACACAACAGCCCCAGCCCCAGTGATTCCCCAGGTGACTGCGACCATGTGAGTGAGACCAGAACTACCCAGCAGAGCCCAGCTTAAATTGTAGAATCCCCAGCAAATAAAGAATTGTTGTCTTGGTCCACTTATATATTAATAGTATTAAGTAAGTAATAAAGAGCCTTTCTTCTTTTGAGACGGAGTCTCACTCTGTTGCCCAGGCTGTAGTACAATGGCACTATCTCAGCTCACTGCAACCTCTACCTCCTAGGTTCAAGCGATCTTCCTGTCTCAGACACCTAGGAGCTGGGATTACAGGCACGTACCACTATGTCCAGCTAATTTTTGTATTCTTAGTAGACAGGGTTGCGCCATGTTGGCCAGGCTGGTCTCGAACACGTGACCTCAGGTGACCCACATGCCTCAGCCTCCCAAAGTGCTGGGATTACAGCCGTGAATCACTGTACCCAGACAAGTACTACAGAGCATTTTAAAGGTGGAGGCAATGTATGCCTATATAGGGTGGCAAGGAAGAGCAAACATTAAGGAAACTTTAGGTTTGGAATAGAAGTTATATTTTAAAACCCACAGAGGATTGCAAATGGCCCCATGATTTGAAACCTACGTTGCTGCCTCTGGCACCTTTCTCACTCAGTTGGCTTTTTTCAAATTGTTATATCCTCATCTGTTGATCCCATCCATAATGATCTAAGACACAGATTTCATAGTTTAAGAGCAGAAAGGACCTAAAGATGACAAAAAGATGAATAAACTGAAGCCAAATAAGTGACTTATTCCCAAAATAACACAAGAAATTACTTTTTAGCGTCAAGACCAGAAGCCAGACCCGCTACGGCTCAGCTGATGTGCCTTGGACTATGCAAACCTGCCCAGCCATAACAACACATGCCGAACAATAGCCTATCTAGACTCTATTCATAGATTTGCCATCTCAAGAAAGCCAGCCTCTTGCACGCCCTAACGCACACAGGGTATTTGTTCTTTTCTTCTTTATGCAGTGAGGCTCAATGGCTGGATGGAATCATCCAGGTGGCAAACAGCACAGAGTAAGACAAGGAGCACAAAGTACACTGGCCAAAAGGCTGCAGCAACCATGTTGCCCAGACACAGTAAGAACTCAGACCTATGCCACCAAAGCAAAGCAACTCGAGCACAAAGAGTAAAATCTCACAAAACATGTTCATTCGACATTTAGTCTTGATGCCCATTGAGGCGCATGATGTAAAAAGTACTTATTTAAAAGGATCTTAACAAGTATACTCTGAAACAGATACTTTCTGGTTCACAGAATGATTCTGAATGGATAATCTGAAAATAAGTGCGAAGGCAGTTCTGCAATGGATCTGTAAGTGAAAACCATCTCTGGAAAATCTGCCCTTGGGAAATTCTGAGTTCCACAATTTGATAGGCTAATTCTGGCATCACCTGCCTCTGGCACAGTCCTCTGGGACCAAAGAACACAGTGGAATTTGCACTAATGATCTCCATGGGGCTCCAGGTGGGTTGCATTCTGGATAATAATTTGCACTTTGAACCAGATTTGATCATCCTGGTTGACTGTACTTGCTAATAATGAATGAATAGAATTTATGATGAAAATAAATACAATATAGAAAGCATTGGGTTTTGATTAAGAAATATCCTATATAATAGAAAATTAAGTACATCATAGTAAATGGACTCGACTCTTCTCTGCCACACTCTCCCCTTTCTTTGAACAATCTCTTCTGCCTCCATATTAAGTTACTGTATGGATGGCCGTATTCTTTGGTTGATGTGATCTCAATTTATAGCCTCTCTCAATAACTTCTCCTCTCCTCTTTCCAGAATCAGCCTTCCTAACTTGAATTATTATTTAAGTATGTCTTAAAGTATTTATATTCAAAGTAAATACATAACCAAAAGGAAAGAGCAGGAAGAGTTCAACAGAATTACTCATCTTTCTTCTTTTCCCCTTTACTTTCTCTGGATCCCATCTAAATATTTTCAAAATAAGTATCTTAAAAGGAAATTACCTCTTAGTATTCTCCTAGTGAACAGAGATCAATTTTTAAAGGGGGGGGAGAAAAAAACCCATATTTCTATTGTTAATGTATGTTCGATGAAAAGAAATTCGTTGACATACTTTTTTGGCTTTTGTTTTTAAGTAGGTGGGACCTTGAAGTTCAGTGAAGGACAAAGTCCAAAAATCACAGTGCCTGAGAATATATATTACAGTTCTAGGATTAAAAGTATTATGTTCAAGTAAGAATCTTAGTAACGATCTGCATTTTGTAATTCTCATAGGTATCTAGTACTTGGTTAAAATCTTTTTTTGACAGTGTTTTTGTTAGTACTGCCCTGAGCATGTGCTCCGCTAACAGGGCCATGAGAGCAAAACTGGAAGGTATATTCTCAAGGCCACCAGAAGCCCTAGCCCTTCAACAAAATCCAATTAACTTGATTACACTGATATGATCGACAATGACTTATAGTCAAGATGTGGTGGGTTAGGAGATGGAGCAGAAAGACTCCCCAATAAAGAGCAGCCACCAAATCAAAGACATTAGAAAAAACAAGAAGTGCTCAGAGAAACATCAGCTGAGCTTGCCAGAAATACCCATTTACTTTATATTTGAGAAATCAAAAGAAGTTTAAAAAAAAGAATTAACATTTTGATTAACTTAGAGACACAAAACGAACATAGTTCTCTAATTTCTCCATTCGAGAGTTAGGATTAAGAGTTTTTAAAAAGGTTATGTATATGTCCAACTGTTCTTAGGTCCAAACTGACTTAAAAATGAGTAGGGAAAAAAAAGTGGGTAATATACTTAAGACTACAAATTGGCAAGAACATAGTGTGTGCAAAATTCACGGAACACCTTGAAATTTCTTTAAAATTAGAGCATTTTTCACAACACAAAAATGCCTCAAACTTTCCTAACTAAAATCCTTAAGTGAACTTATTTTCTACAGCAAATAAAAGGAAGTTCCCATAGCTGAAAACTGAATATGCTTTTACTGATTTAATCCCTTCAAGAAACATAAAAGGATTTTTATGAACATCATCATCAAAACCAAAATGTTGTAGGTGGGTGCGGTGACTCACGCCTGTAATCCCAGCACTTTGGGAGGCCAAGGAGGGCAGGTCACCTGAGGTCCGGAGTTCGAGACCAGCCTGACCAACCCTTCTCTACTAAAAACACAAAATTAGCCAGGTGTGGTGGCGTATGCCTGTAATCCCGGCTACTTGGGAGGCTAAGGCAGGAGAATCACTTGAAGTGGGGAGGTGAAGGTTGCGGTTAGCTGAGATTGCACCATTGCACTCCAGTCTGGGCAACAAGAGCCAAACTCCATCTCAAAAAGGAAAAAAACTAAAAAGTTGTATTTAATTCACAAAAGCAGGGATAATTAAAGTCAGGTAATGTCTTCACCCACACAAATTCACAGTCCCTGCTGCAGAACACGAAGAACACGTGAAGAAAATTACCATGCTGAATTTCATCCAATTTCCAGCCACATTTCAATTTTCAAACTTAATTAAAACTGGAGGCTTTACCAAGAAGAATCAAATATCAATCCAATGGATGCATGGATGTGTCTTTTTTTTTTTTTTAAGGAAAAAGAAAAATCAAGACATCCTAAGCAAAGGATTAACAGAGCTTTGGTTGGAATTGAAACCCATGAGTTAAACAGGTGTTTTGAATGATCACTTTTATTAAAACACAATCCTTTACATGAAGCTCACTAGATTTTTTAAATTATTAATTTTAGAATATTGAAAAAATGTTTGTTTGACTTAACAGGGACTCATAAATGATCACAGAAGGATGATGGGTATTACATTTGGGAAATTCACTCCTACGGTATCTCCCTTGTTAGCACCAGGTACTATTTTTGGTACCAGAAGAAACCCTGGCAACAATCAGGTGCTCTTTCTGCACACAGAAGAGCACCTCCCAGTTGGGAGATCCATCCCGCAGGAGCCTCAGCTTGTTTATTCAACACCAGGTCCTTTTAATGTGTGTGAAGCATGAAGGGTTCTAAGGACAGCAGCTGTGGGGAAAACAGGCTGGCCAAGACCCACTGCCCCACAAAGGGATCCGGGAGTGGATTATGCTGATGCTGTGTAGCAGGGCAGTGTGCCCAGTGACCCGTGCGGAGCCTAGGGGATTGCCTGCCCTCTGCATGGAGTTCTGCTGAAAGAGACAATGATGGGCACATCCTAATATCCAGGCTTCTCACTGGATCCAATTTATTTACCTTCTCCTCCGCCTGGGAAAATGGAATCTAAACTGGGTGATTGACACTGCGTTGCTTAAACATGGCTCAGTTTTGTATTCCCTAATGTAAAGTGGAAATAAAGTGCAGATGAAACAGAGAAGCAGTGCAGTGAGATGAAAGGAAATGATGTTCAATATTCTGTATAAACACAGAGCAAGGATATGGAGCCCAGTGAGACCTAGTGGAAAATTATCAGCAAAAAAAAAGTAATGAAACAGATAGAACCGAGAGAAAGATTTGGGAGAAATATACAATTTAATTCACGTTCCATTTTGAAAAAATATTTAATGCCTCCAATTATCTTATATGATCAAGCCTCATCAACTCAACAAATGGCAATATATGCTTGTGTAGCAGCAATGTTTTTAAAATTTATCATCTTAAATCTTATTTTAAAGTCTATTATCTCTTATGACACATGAGACTGCAGACAAAAACAGCAGTTTTAGACTTGGAGGGCACCTAATCTAACCCCTCATTTATAAATGAAGAGACTGAGGCCAGGGCCACTCAAGGAAAAGCTGAGTGAAACTCCAGGGACTTTCTAGCTTCTACTCACAGCCTGCACAGCAGGGTCTGAGCTTACCAAGGCCATTTTCCGCCACTACACAGTCCGTCTCAGTAAAAGAATCTATACTAACATAATGACATTGACATAAGAGTGAATTTTTGTTCTCTTATATAGATTTCATGTTTATTTACTGTATACTTGTCCTTTTTTTTTTTTTTTTTTAAGATGGGGACTGGCTCTGTCATCCAGGCTGGAGTGCAGTGATACAATCATAGCTCACTGCAGCCTTGAACTCGTGGGCTCAAGTGACCCTCCCACCTCAACATCCGAAGTAGCTGGGGCTAGAGGTATGTGCTACCACACTCAGCTAGGTTTTTAAAAACTTTTTGTAGAGATGGGGTCTGGCTATGTTGCCCAGGCTGGTCTCAAACTCCTGGCCTCAAGTGATCTTCCTGCCTCAGCCTCCCAAAGTGCTAGGACTATAGACGTGAGCCATCAGCCCGGCCTACCTTCTTTTTTGAATGCTCAGCTCACCACCCACATCTTACCCTTCCCTGAAGAACAGATCTATCCTCTGGCCATCACAGAGTTTGCTCTGCAGCCATAACTGTTCAGGGCTGTCCAGGGCTGGCCCCAAGCCCAAAGAGGCCAATTAGTTTTTTTTTTCCAGGATCTCATCTTGGGACTTTCACACGTCACTTAATGATGAGAAATAAAGAATAGACACAGTCATTGTTCACCAAAATTTGGCCTGGAGGAGGCAGACATGCAGATGGAAGCAGAGGTGAGAAACAGAGAGGTCCTGGTAGCACCTGCATCCCTGGTTCCAGCTGTGCTGTGGGCTCAGCCATACCCCTTGCTCCATATCCCTAGCTCGGGCCTCCAGTATGCACCCTGGGATCCTGGAGACAAAGCCCTCTTTTTGCTCAGTTTGAATTGAGTTTCTGTCACTTATAACCACAGTCCTATAGCACTTACAAGTTTCACTGAATTTTGAAGATATTTAATATCTAGCGTGTGGTTTCAGGCAAACCAATTTATTCTGGCAAATAAAATCATACCAACAAAGAATGTTAGGACAGGCTGGCAAAATCAAACTTGTCACTCAAAAATCTCACTAATAAATATTTAATTAATTTAATAATGAAACATTACCACTTGCAACTTGAGAACTTTTAAATATAATTATATTCTCAAATTAGGAGTATTTATAACAATGTATTTATAAACAGATTTGTGTGTGTATATTTATGTGTATTTATGAACAGATCAGTGTGTGTCTGTATATACATACATAACAAAACAGATACTGTTTTGGTATGCTAATAAATACACTATTCTCTTATATATCTGTTGTGTGTATTGATAAACAGATCAGCATGTGTGTATATGTATATACACATATCATTCCTGCCAAGAAGTTTTCTTTTGTGCAATGCAAACGTCTCTGATTACATCTTAGGTCTATTTCCTCTCGTCTGTCTGCTGTGAAGATGAGGAAAAGCTCATACACTCCTGAATATGAGACCTGGGATTACCTGCCTCTTTCATTAAGCAATTTTCAAAAGGCTCCAGCACTGAGGAGGAGCAGTGGAAATGCCTACTTCTCCCTGTGGGTGATGAATACCTCATCAGGATGGGCACAGACTGAGGACTTGGCTCCTGGAGCTCCAGTTTTCCCAACTCCAAGTCCGAGGCCCGTTCTCCCCACTCACCTCCTCGTCCCTCCCTCATCAACTAACTCCCTAGCCTATAGGCTGCCACCCTACCTCCTGTGGCAAATCTGGCTGCCAGCTGCTTTTGTAAATAAAGTTTTATTGGAACAGAGCCAGGCCCATTGATTTCTGTGTTATTTATGGCTGTGTTTGTGCTATGACGGAGGTTTGAGTCATTGACAGAAGCCATATGGCCTAAATACAGTGCCTAAAACACTATCTTTTTACAGAAAAAGTTTGTTCACCCTTAGATCTGTCTCAGGAAGGCAGATTAATCCTGTCAGGCCTTCCATTCCTGTTTAATTCAGTTGTTACAAGAATACCAGCCACCAGTTGTATTCAGCTCCAAAGATCACCTACCCTGACCCAGTTGACCTGAACCTTCCCCATCCCAAGCCACCAAATTTCTCCCTGGGGCTCTCCAAGAGTCATAATTTCTCATTAGAAAAAAATTAACCTCTCGCTGAACGTTTCTTTTCATGCCAGCCAAATTCTGATTGTCAAGGATCACACTTCCCTTGCAGCCCCCCTCAAGTTTTTTTCCTTCTGCCTGAGAACTGCTGAACCAGGAGATGGAGAAGGGGCCCTGTCCTGACCACTCCCAGACCCCTATTCCCTCCTCCTTTCTGAAGTGGCCACCCCTCTGAAGCACCTACCATCACATTATACCATGCCTATGCCTCTGCCTCTTGGAAGGCTCCTGGCTACCTCCCCTTCCCTTGGAGGGTTTATCATCCTCCAAAACCCAGCCTGTCCCACCATCTGCAGTGTAATGGCTCTCATTTTTAAAAAGATTTCTAGCCCTAATCTCTCCACTGAATTCTAAACTCTTGCTAATCAGCATCCCCAGTTGGATCTCTAACAAGCATCCCCAAAACCAAACAACTCATCCAAATCTGAAGTCCTAAAGTTTTTTCAAAGAAAGATGGAAAGCTGCTTTTTAGATGAGGCTTTATTGCTCTCTAGCCAAAGCAGAATAGGAAATGCAAGGCTTCATAACTACCATTATTATGACTCTCCTCGTTATTTCTTGGATTCTAAGGAGCCTATTAAAAGTGTGCATATGTCCCCACGTGCCATTTTCATTAGCATGGTACAGGGTAGGAGAATCAAATTTAAGTCTTGTCAGATAATTCAATATCTAGACTCTAAATGTGTGTGTGCGTGTGTGTGTTTTCAGGCTTTGTCTTAAAGCAAATGTGTTACTATTTTGTGAAAGGCTTTTGGGACAGAAGAGGAGTCAGGGACGCAGATAAGAAAGTGAAAAGACTGAGGTGGAGAAAAACAGGCTCTCCTGGGATGTGATGACAGAGGCATCCCACCCTAACTACCATTGTGTAGAGCCATGGGATCTACACAACGTGGAGAACAGTAATACAGGCCACAACAGTAACTCAATCTGCACTCAACAACAGGGAAAAACAAAGTGACCGGTGTGATGGATGACACGGAACACTCCTCCCAATTAGCTAGCACATCTTTGTTCCAAGCAAGAAGGGCAAGGCCCCGCAAAGATCACAGACGACAGGATTGTGGGGACTTTCTGCCCATCAGGTCCACTGAGGAAGTGGCGTATTAAACCACAGTAAATGACCCAATGAAAACAGGCTACTGCCGGCAACCAGTAAACGCAGGCGACCCTTTGGGGTTTGACACAGCAGAATCTCCAGTGAGTTGCAGGAAAACTCACCATTAGCACTGGAAGCAGAGAGCTGGGAAAAATGAAAGAAAAACAATGTGTGAAAAGAGGAAGAACTATGTTCCAAAAAAAGCATTTAGAAGATAAAAATAAAATATTGAGAACATCTCAGCCACTGGATCTCTACTTCTGTTATCTAAAGACCTTTCGGAATCCTTTCCTCAGTCTACCCATTCTTCAAGGCTGTTCACAGACTTTCTTTCCTTCCTCCTCAAAGCTTTCCTGGAATATTCAAGCCCTGACTGATCTTCCTTCCAGTCTCTGTCCTTTCAGAGTTCACGCACAATTCGGTGTGTTTAAATACGCAGTTTTCTTTCTTCTTGCTACAAAGGTTGTATCTTATACTAAGCAAAAAACAAAAAAAAGTGCCAAATAGTGAGTGAGAATATGTACAGAAAATATTCAGAGAACCAAAAAATTCAGTTAAGGATGGTGTGGGGAGAATTAATTCCTTAAGTCAGCTTAGTAGTTATTCTGTTCACAGAATAACTTTATTTGCTGACATTAAATGGCCCTCTGGTTATTACAGTATCAAAGAAGAGGAAAAGTAATCTGAAGAAAATTTCATCCATGGGAAGCTTCTTTTCATGAGTACTCTTATTTAAATTTTTATGAATGCCTTTGAAAATCTTTAACCACTTGTTACAATGAACATTTTGCCTTTTCCATGTATTTTCCTCGGACTGGAAAACACTCTTCCTGTCATTTCATACCATCTCTAATTTTGCAGGAGAGGCCCTGAAACATGTGACCTTTTCTTATGCAGTTTATCTCCAGGAAGAACAGAAAACTGATTAACCACAAACATTTAAAAAATTCCCTTGCTCTTGTGGTCTGAAATAGGCACATTTCCTTCACAGGCTTCAAGGAAACAATTGAATATAACTATTTAAAACATACTCCCAACCTTAATGAGCAAGAAGCAGCTTTGCCAGACCACAATGTCTTTGAGACATCAATTTGGCCAATAAAGACTAGAGCTGATACATGTTCCTGAAACACAAAGCAACTCAGAGATACTTGTGATATCAGCACGTAGTGCAAAGCCATACCATTTGCTTGAGGGCAGAAAGCATATTCTAGGACATCAATATCATACTTTCAAGAATTAACCCTCTGATTTCTCATAAAATACCAGTTTTTAAAGCCAGAAAGCTCCAGTAAAAATAATTTACTAATCTGGGCATTGGAATATTTTCACTGATAGTTCCAATTTGAGTTTAGCTACACATCATCCAATTTATAAGAATAAAAATTTACCCCCAAAACTTCTTGCTGTTGCATGCATTTGTTTAATGGATTCTCTAGAAGGCTTTGCCAAATTCTAAATGTTCCATCATACATTTATTCACCAGTTATCAAGCAACTTATGAATAATTTAACATATTCCTGTATTCTACGATCAGATGGGTCTTTAATGTCTGTTTTTCTCCTTTGACTATAGATTTTCCAGCCACCAAAAAGTTTCTTTATTAAGTTCACACTTTTAAAATATTAACTTGGCTGTCAAATGAATCATCTTCCACATAAAAGGGCTGAGTGACTGGAGTTACTGTTAAAGTTGAGAAAAACCTCTGAGCCAACACACGTGTCAAATGGCCATTTTGTTTCCACCTAAGTGCCATGTTGCACCCAGCACAGTGCAGAGGGCCTAAGAACAGATAAGAAAACATGCTCCCTGCTCTCCAGGAGTTAATCAAGTAACTAGAGGGTGACACTACAGACACAAAGGAAGGAAGAAGTCTGAAAGCATTAGCACACCCGGGCTTATGATTAACCTCAACATCCTGACTTAGCTCACCTCCAAGAAAGGGGCATGCTCCCTTAGGGGCAAGACCAGGAACAGGAGGCACGGCTACTGTGTAAGGGGACAGACAGATTAACTCGGTAAGAGAGATGGCCACACCTACATCTGTCTCCTCCCTGACTTACACAGTGCACACAGGAGGAAGGACCTGCCCTGGGGAAAATGCTTAATTAGATTCATTATTCAGCAAATGATACCAGCCCTACTTTTTTCCTGTATTTCCTTTATGGCCATTCATATCACCCTCCCCTCCCATTGGGTAAAATACGTCCTCTGTATCTCCGCAAGAGAATGGCAGGAACACCCAGAGTTCATGGTTCTATCTGCCTTCCTCATTAGTCCATGAACTCCTTGGGGACAGGGACTGTGTTTCTCCCCAGAACCCATCCACGGGATTTAGCTCAACAAACTGACCAACGAAACTAAGTTTGTGTCCAAATTTTGTATGGGCTATTCCTGAATCACAAGTGACCTGCCTTGTGGGCCACTCCCATAGGGACTTCCCAGGTGACAGGGCTCTGATAATCTATCAGAGAAATTTACAAGGGGGTGTGAATGTTTTACAGGCACATCACTTACTCTTTTTTAGCCTCAGTTTTGTTTTTTCTGAGACTGGGTCTCGCTTTGTCACCCAGTGGCATGACCATAGCTCACTGCAGCCTTGACCTTCCGGGATCAAGGGATCCTCCAGGCTCAGCCTCCAGAGTAGCTGGGACTCACAGGGGCACACCACCACACCCAGCTAATTTTTGTAGAGATGGGGTTTCGCTACGTTGCCCAGGCTACCTCAATTTTCATAACTATAAAATGAAAATGGGAATATCTGCCCTATGTAGTTCAGCACAAAATATCAGAGCACTCTATATAGCACTCTTTAAACAAGACGACATATTTGAGCTCAATTTTACTATGATACTGTGAAGAAGCTGGACTTCTGGCTTTAAATATATACTCTCTCATTTAGGCGTCACTCGTAGTATAGCAAGACAGTTAATAATCTCAACAGAGATGAACTCATTCTTTGTTTTAAATTAACTTCTCCAGGCATGGCCTAGGTGCTAGCAGGATGGGATACATGAATCAACTTCTATACTTTCTAGAAATGGTCTATTTCCAAACATAAGAAGGTTCCTTCCTACACTAGATGGAAAGTTTCTCCTTTCTGGAAATCTACTGGGTTTTTTCTTCCCTCTACCTTTTCTACAGGCTGGCCGTTCCTGCTCTAGCCTGCCTGTACCTGTCCAAGTGGTCTCTCTCAAGCCTACCTGGTTCACTACAAGACTTTAAGTCTCATCGAGAGGTGACAGCTCCCACACACGTAGCTCTAGCTCTCACCACCCTTTGAGCTCTAGACTTCCATGTCCAATGGCTTTCTTAACATCTCTACTTATAGGGCTCAAAAGACACTCCTACCACAAAGTTAATTATGCCAGAAACCCAGGCCCTGAGTCTGGATGAGTGGATCCGAGTGGAACCCGTTTCTCTCCACCGACTCTCTAAGCCCCACCAGCTACCTGGACTCACCGAGTCTGTCCAACAAGCAGATCCTTAACTGGTCTCCTGCCTTTCACTCTGTTCCTCCTCCAAGACTTTCTCCAAATTGTGGCGGCTGTGATTATTTAAAAGCACTCTCTGCCACCATTCCAGGCCTCAAAAGATGACTTCTAATTGATCTTAAGAAAAATCCTTTTGGTGACCTCAAAGCCCTACCTGATCCACCCTGTCCCCAACTCTATGCCCTGTGGCCTTTCCTCTGTCCTCCCAGCCTGGGGCCTCCCACGTAGCAACTCTGCTTGGAATTCTCTCATTCCCTTACTCTGCTTCTCCTGGCCAGCTCTCAGCTGAGATGCATCTTCCTCTAGGAGATTTCTTAGGTGCCCACCCCACCTCCAGTTTGGACTCTGTCCCCTTATTATTTACTTCTAAACATTGTGAACCTGCCCTTTTTAGCCTAATGCAGTTGTCATCATTGGTATTTGTATGATGTATCTGACATCTGCTCCCCGACAGTGGACCCGGTGAGAGCAGGGCCATGACTCCTGAGGTGTGTGCTGGTGTCCGGGAGGCAACTTGGTGGCTGGCAGGGTACCAAGGACAGATGCATGGGTGGCTGCTCACTGCTTATGTGACTTCTTGTGCTTCTTTGGCTGGGGAACTAGAAATTAATTTCTCAGATTTCCTTGCTTCTAGTGATCTAGATATAAAATCATGATTCCCAACCTGCCAGCACAATCCAGAGCTGCTTTTTCAGCATTTGCAGAGAGACTCTGAGCCACTATTAACACTCACTAGTATGTTTAATGCCTTACTGTCTAAATCAGCTCCTGTAGATTCTATATTACATAACTGAACCCTCTAACTGATAAAGTGCTCAATTTGTTAATAACCACTAATTAATTTTCATGAAAGAACTGAAAAAATTTGAATTTATTCAAATTTATTAGTTAAATAACCACTAGTTTTCATGAAATAACAGGAAAAAAATTTTTTTGAGACAGACTCTTGCTCTGGCACCCAGGATGGAGAGGAGCGGCATGGTTTTGGCTCACTGCAACCTCCGTCTCTGGGTTCAAGCCAAGTGATTCTCCTGCCTCAGTATCCCAAGTAGCTGGGACTACAGGTGTGCATCATCATACCTGGCTGATATTTTTGTATTTTAGTAGAGATGAGGTTTCACCATGTTGCCCAGGCTCGTATCTAACTCCTGTCAAGTGATCCGCCTGCCTCAGCCTCTCAAAGTGCTGGGATTACAAGTGTGAGCCACCATGCCTGGCCTCAATTTTTAACTATCCACTTTAGCAATTGCCTGATAATAAACCACTGAGCTGTGACATTTTGAGAGACATCTCCCTTGGCAAAGCAATGTCTTCATAGTGATCAACACTGTGGTTATAATAAATCTAAGACATAACTGAAAACAAAGTTTAAGTACCTCTGATAATTATCTAGAATATTGTTTCCCAGGCTAAAAGTAACATTTGCTTTTAAAATATGCAAATGCATATTAAAACCAAAAATTTAAAGTGTATCACTGTGTGATAAATTCATCTTGCAACTCAGGTTATATAAACAGGTAAGTAAAGAAATATGTTCTCAATGAAAAATACACAATGAATTCCCAATTGAAAACGCTCCTCCTTGTTCTGATTCAGCGCTGCTTGAAATATTTATGAGGGGTCCATCACAGTGGCTCACACCTATAAGCCCACAGCTTTGGGAGGCTGAGGCTGAAGGACCACTCGAGCCCAGGAGTTCAAGACCAGCCTGAGCAACACAGTGAGACCCCCATCTCTACAAAAAAACACAAAAATAAGCTGGGAGTGTTGATACACACCTAACAGTCCCAGCTATGCAGGAGGCTGAGGAGGGAGAAGGGCTTGAGCCCAGGAGGCTGAGTTTACAGTGAGCTATGATGGTGCCACTGCACTCCAGCCTGGACAACAGTGTGTCTCAAAAAAAAAAGAAAGAAGTATTTATGAGAAAGGACCGTCCATGGGGGTATGACTCATATTGTACACTAAGAGCCACTCCACCAAAGACAACTGTAAGAAAAATAGTTCCAAAGAACAGATAAAGAGTATATGGAAAAGGGAAAAACTCCTCCCCTCTTGCCTCAGATGGTGGGTAGTGCGTGGGAGATAAGGAAATGAAAACAGTGCACAGCAGCCAAGCCAGGCCACTTCCTTCCCTCTCCTCCGCCTCTTTTTACCCAGTGTTATACTGTGGGATCCCCTAAGACCCTGGGCCCCTTACTCTGAAACTTCTACACCCCATTGTCTTCCTGACAGTTTCACTAGTGAAAGTGAACTGTCATCAACAACAGGCTCACTTTCTACCCATCTTAATCTTTCTCTTAATGATTCAATTCAGCAGATGCACACAGGGAAGGCCCAGGAGGCAGACAGAAGGGAGGAGGCAGGCCCTGGTGCTTTGGGATTTCCATAATTGCTAGGTCCGTCCAACACACCTAAACTTAGTGGAGATTTGGGGCCCGGCACAGTGCCTCATGCCTGTAATCCGAGCACTTTGAGAGGCTAAAGTGGGTGGATCACTTGAGGCCAGGAGTTCGAGACCAGCCCAGCCAACATGGCGAAATCCTGTCTCTACTGTAATCCCAGCTACTCGGAAGCTGAGGCAGGAGAATTGCTTGAATCCAAAAGGCAAAGGTTGCTGTGAGCTGAGATCACACCACTGTACTCCTGTCTGGGCGACAGAGTGAGACTCCATCATAAAGTTAGCACAGATTTGGGAAAGGTCTGTGTTCTGAACAACTGGCAATCTGCAGATTGGTGTCAATGCCGAGAGGAAACAGCTGCTGTCTCTGAAGTACCCGCATTTTGTGAACAGTGGCTTTTTGGCAAACGCAGCAGCGTCCCTCTTTGCTACAAGGCTTACATTTAATAAATGGACGAAAGGAAACCCTGCAGTGAGGGGATCTGGAATGGAAATGGCTTTGCTGACCACAGATGCCCAAGGCCATTAATATTTCCAACTTAATTTTGAAAAACAGATGTTTCCGCAAATTTTTCAGGAAAATTTAATCTCATAATTATTTTTTAAAACGCTATGAAAATGTTCTTGAAAGTTGAATTATTTTATTTCCTCAAGGTCGGCTGGACACTCTCTCTGATTAAACTTCCCCTTAGGAGAAAAGTCCACTAAGGAAATGGGAAACACAGCTCTCACCTTCCAAGAATTTGCCACGTGCAAAGAAAAAAAGATGTGTAAAAATAGATACTTACAGAAGGTAAATGATCCAAAGCATAAATACAAAAAACTAAAAATGGGAGAATCTTAATAACAACATCTGTGAAAGGTGTTCTTAACCTGGGCTAAGCTCTCAGGATCAAAAAGACAACAGGAGGGAAAGGGGTTAACAAGACCCAACAGTGCTAGGGAAGCTGTCTCCGATGTCTCCAGAGACAGGTGAGTTGTGTGTGTTTTTAATTTAAAAAAACTGTAAACTGTATTTACTTAGAAGCATTCAGAATGTTGCTTCTAACAAATAACAAAACAGCTGCAACTTTTTTTTTTTGAAATTATAGAGTGGTATGCAGTTAACAGAACAATTATTTCGTATAAGCTGCAGAGACAACTGAAGATGAAAAAACTATCATCCCCATAGATAGCTAATTTGTGCTGTGCACCAACAAGAACCTGCTTTAAATTTCCATGCCAGTTTACAACCCCCATACTGTACCAGGCGAGGTTAGTGGCTACTGAAAATACCACCACCACAAGGCTATCTAAAGACATATTCGGTAGTGTGTTAACTATACAAAAAAAGACGCTGTACAGTTTAAAACAAATCTTACACAGCCTTACATTTCAATCTTTTTCTTTCAAAGGAGTTGTGTACATGTGAGCTTTAAGTGATTTGCGGGTGGTCAAACGTCCATTCCTAAGGAAGGGTCTGGTCCTGTTGCTGGTCACTGTGGGGAAGTCCTGCCAGCTGGAGTTAGGGAACCCGGGTTAATTCTGGGCAAGTTAATGCCTCTGAGCCCTCCCCTAACACGTTTTAATAGGGATGATGGCCTCATCCAGCTAAATCACAAGGTAGCAAATGAGATGTGGGAGACTGCTTTGAAACCCATGAAAGGTTTGACCTGTGAAAGCTCAAATTAAAGCAAATCAAAGAGGAAGGGTACAGCAAAAGTAAGCCTGGGGCTTTACCCAAGGAAAATGCAAGGGACAGAAATCAGCGGACTGAAAAAACGTTGCACCAGGAGAGCGGCACATCCTGTAAACCCAGCACGTTTGAAGGCAAAGGGGGAGGACCACTTGGGGTCTGGAGAGTGGCACATCCTGTAAACCCAGCACGTTTGAAGGCAAGGGAGGAGGGCCACTTGGGGCCAGGAGTTTGAAACAGGCCTGAGCAACAAAGTGAGACTCTGTCTGTAAAAAAAGAAAATTAAAAAATAAGAAAAAAATTTAAAAAGGAAATGCTGCCTCAAGGGGGGCGGGGGAGCAGTACACAGGGTAAATTGATATAAGCCCTGGGATACCACCAGATGGAAAAGTAACAATTTGACCCAATTGAAACATTTTGCAAAATACCATCTCTAAGGCAGAAGCAGCGGTGTGAAGATTTTTAAGAAAGGCTGAAGTTCTTAACTCAGTGTAAGAGGCACTGATGCCTGTCTACGCAGCCATGCAGGAGATGAGATCTTCAGGGCTGGAGCCCTCCACAGGAGATAGAGGCCACTGTGAATTCTGCCCCACCTTCCAGAGCCATGATAATTTATGTTTCTTCCCTGCACAAGCCTGACACCCCATGTTTCAAATGCTGTCTCTTGATTTAGCCAATTTACAGCTGTGCGGTCTTTTACATTTGTCCTAAAATTACAGGTAAGCATAAAGAACAGAGACAACCACATATCTTTCTGATGTATTTCCTTCTAGGCTTTTGTGTTCTAAGTCATTTGCAGATGGCCAAATTCATCCTGTAAACAATTCTGCAGTTCAGCTTCTCTCATTTAAAAATTCTTCCAAATATTTTAATGAGTAGGTACTCAACAACTACTTATTACAATGTAAACATGGCTGGATGGCTAGAAAATATTCCGACAGGCATTTATACCGTAATTCGCTTACTTATTGGCTGCTGCTGAAGCATGCCCTGGCTTTTTAGCACATCCATGATTTGTGCAAGGGCAGATTTCTGGGTTCCTGTGTGTCAGCCTTAAGGGCTGGGTGTGTTGTGTGGTGGTGTGGTGTTGCATCATTCCACTGGAGGGGCACAAAGGGCTAGAGTGGGCATCAATTTTGACTCCAGGCATTCTCTCATTAGCATTTTGGGAGAGTCAAACCAAGAATCCACCAGCCCTTAAGGGTCAAGTTCATACCGATCTGCTCTACAGAGCATTAATGCCTCAATGACCCCAGACCTTGCTGCCGTCCTCCTCACAACTCCTGTGGCACATTTGATGAAATAACATAGAATTGCTCCTAAGTGTTTCATGTCATGTTATTGTTTCCTTGTGGATGAGTTCTGTCTCCGTGTGAGGGACACTGGCTGTGCCTGCTCCTCCACATCTACTCTGCTCCTTCTGGTTAGTGTCCTGTGTTCCCACCTGGGGCACCAGCCCCTATCGGACTTCCAGTCCAGCTACAGAAGTGGGAGACAGGAACTGTGCCCCCAAAATAAGCACTTTCCACTTTCCTGGACACGGCAGCTGCTTCAGCAACTGACACATGACCCAATTTGGGGCAGGGACAGTCAGGCCTAAGACTTTTATTCCACTGTTAAGGGAAGAGAGATTGTCTTGCTGGACTCAGTGCTGAACAGTAAGGCTGGAGCTGCTGAGACCATCTTGCTGCTACAAGGGTACAAATAAAGGTGTGGTGGCTCACCCCTGTAATCCCAGCACTTAGGGAGGCTGAGGCGGATGGATCACCTGAGGTCAGAAGTTCGAGACAGCCTGGCCAGCATGACAAAACCCCGTCTCTACTAAAAGTACAAAAATTAGCTGGGCGTGGTGGCAGGTGCCTATAATCCCCAGCTACCCAGGGGGTTGAGGCAGGAGAACAGCTTGAACCCAGGAGGCAGAGGTTGCACTGAGCCAAGATCGTGCCACGACAATCCGGCCTGGGTGGCAAGAGGGAGACTCCAACTCAAAAAAAAAAGCAAAGAAAAAAGAAAGAGTCAGGCCATGGTAAACTATGAGAGACTCCAGGTAGAACTACAACTAGATTTTTTTTTTTACATGAGAAATTCTTTTTCTGATCTAGTCAGTTTGAGTTATTTTATGTCACTTTCAAAACTGACTTTAAAAATAAGAGTCCTAAATGATTTGCCAATTAGATTCTAAACTCCCCAAGCTTGAAGAAGCCTCTCCTGGTTCCCAACAGGGCCAAGAGCAGTGTTCAGCATTTAATGTATACTTTGGTTCTAGGGCCATATTTTATTTTGCTTTCTATCTGCCCCAACATCTAATAATGTGATTGACACATCACACATCTGTGTCTTACTTTGCAGAACTCAGGCCTTCAAGTGGAACAAAACATTCTCAGAAGCACCAACCACACCACAGACAGCTGGCAGAGACAACTTTGTTGGCAATGCAGTACTTCTTTCCTCTGCAACAGGATGCCTTTACCTCCACAAATCCACAGGGGACAGCTGGGAATAATCCCAAAGCACTTAAGCCCATGAATAATGTTTAGTCACAAAGCGCTGGTCTTCCATCAGTCCTTAACAAAAAAGGCTCCATATTTCAAGCGACTAATATTTGTCTTTTCAAGGAACTTCTTCAACGTTATTGTTGACTATTGTGGGTCGGTAACAATTCTTCCTAGAGCAATTTCAGACTTTTCTTGGCACCCAGAGGATCTCTAAAGGATGCCTTTCATCTCCCTATTCCAAAGCAAAGACAGACAGACTGCTTTGACAAGAAAATAATCTGCTAAAACCAATTTAGATTCTACATTGGTAAACTTAAGAGTCTTTAGCCTTGATATAAACGTCTTCTGAAAGAATATGCTCCACCAAATAAAAGACCTGATGTCACAGCTTGAATTTTGGAAATGTGGCCTTTAACCAAGTGACTACTTGGAAAAGCAGAAAGTATAGCTGGACTGCCCACTTGAAAAACTAAAACCCATTTTGCCCAGGCATGGAATGAGAGACAGTAGATAAGAATACTGTTATTAAACACCATCAGTTTTTTAATATGGGTGCAACTGTGCTAAATTTCAAATCTAGTAGTTTCTTTTTTCTGGATACAAACTAATGCTATTGTGAAAGCATGTTTTAGCTGGACATAGAAAGTGGGACCTATTTTTTTCAGGCTAGAAACCCTACTGAGATCACTACTACAGAAACATGGGGCGCCAGAAGGACAGGCAGGAAAAGAAACGTGTAAATTTTTTTTCCTAAGCAATCAGCTATGAATAAAATGCAAAAACACTTTACTCACCCCACAGGGAAAATGTTTACTAAAAACTTCCTTTGTTGATCTTTTCAGAATTAGACATTTGAAGGTTTGCTCTGAGTATGTGGCATCAAAATGTCATGCCACAATACAGACCATTTTGGGAAAAAACTAGAAGACTTTAACAGTTACAAAAGGCAACTAAAAGTGTTGAATGTGACATAAACCGATATGGAAGAAATACTTGGATAACAAGCCAGGTTATTACTGGAAAGAATTGAAATACTTTGCAAAATAACGCCATCTCTAACACTTGAGGTACATGTATTGCTGGAGAAAGGGACCACAGTATATTAATGTTTCATATACCTGTAAGCATATGAGAACTTAAAAAAATACTACCTGTTAAACTGATACAAATAAATTAAAAAGTAAAGCAGGAAGGATAATAGGCTTAAACTACCAACATTCAAAATAGGGAGACACTGGATTCAAGAACTGCAATTAGAAGATATTCTATACCTGCTTTTTAAAAAAAATGTAAAGGATAAGCTGCTTAGACAGGATCTTTACCAAATCTCCTCCATTTCACCAGTCCATCGGAATCACATGGTTGCTATGTAGGCAAAAGATGCCATAGGAATGAGAATGAGAACATCTCTCCAGCAGTTATCCTAAGATCGGGAACATCACGGGCATTGTACACACAGGATCTCAAAAAGTCTGCAGAGCAGTTCCACTGGTGGATATGAAATTTGTCTCCATTTTATACAAAAGAAAAATAAGTTGAGAAAAGTTAAATAACTCACCCAAAGTCGCAAGGTCATATTTAATCCCATCTTAGATGATGACAAAGCCTAGAGCTTTTCACAGCTTTTTGATAAGGGCTTCATATTGTTCTTAAGCAAATCTCCAGGCCCCTTGGGGCAGCTCAAGGCTGTGGAATGTACCCTGCCCGCCCACCAGAATCCAAGAAATTTGGGTCTGCTCTGGCTCGGGGTGGGACTAGTAGTAACCTGGGTTTTGTCAAACCACCAACCCTCTGGCTTCAGGTCCCTCTGCCTAATGTGAAGAGGTTGGACTGAATGGGCCCTGGATCCTCTGGCTCTAACATTTGGATTCCATAGGAAAAAACTAGCTTTACCCAGTCTTCAGTGAGTTTTTCTTTTCCTAAGCACACACCACCCAATATACTCATAATATATGTCTTTTTGGTCACAAAGGTTTCAAGCACCATGAGAACTACAGACAAAAGGCTTTGATTTGGCTGGGTGCAGTGGCTCATGCCTCTAATCCCAGCACTTTGGGAGGCCAAGGCAGGCCAATCATCTGAGGTCAGGAGTTCAAGACCAGCCTGGCCAACATGGCAAAATCCCATCTCTACTAAAAATAAAAAAAATTATCTGGGTGTGGTGGCGGGCACCCGTAATTCCAGCTACTCAGGAGGCTGAGGCAGGAAAATTCCTTAAACCTGGGAGACGGAGGTTAAAGTGAGCTGAAATTGCACCAGTACACTCCAGTCTAGGCAACAGATCAAGACTCCACCCCCCAAAAAAAAAAAAAAAAAAAAAAAAAAAAAAAAAGAGGCTTTGAGTTAATAGTCTAAAGGGCAGGTCTATTAGGGGTCTCTTCCTAGGGCTGTTTTCAGACAGGCAGGGCTGGCTATCTTGTTTAGCTTAAACGTCATTTATCACTTGTCTTGTGAAGCAGAGCTCTGGGTCCCACCTGGCTGAAAGGTACAGACATTGTGTCCTTAACTCCCCCCACCACACAGATTGATAACTGTTTCCAGGACTTTCTCCCTTGCTTGATAGACGTGGGCCCCTGATGGACATGGAAACTATCTCACTTTCCCTATATCCCAAGCACTTACTCCTTGCTACCATGCCTGGCGCATAATCAGTGTTTATAAATGCCTACTAAGGCTGGGCACTGTTGCTCACGCCTGTAATCCTAGAACATTGGAAGGCTGAAGCAGCTGGATTGCCTGAGCTCAGGGCCTCCAGACCAGCCTGGGCAACATGGTGAAACCCCGCCTCTACTAAAATACAAAAAATTAGTCAGGCGTGATGGTGTGCACCTGTAATTCCAGCTACTTGGGAGGCTGAGGCAGGAGAACTGCCTGAACACGGGAGTCAGAGGTTGTAGTGAGCTGAGATCGTACCACTGCACTCCAGCCTGGGTGACAGAGCAACACTCTGTCTCAAAAACTAAAAATAAATAAAAATAAATGCTTACTGAATCCTGAACTTTTTCTGAAAGGCAGGCAGGAAAGAAGATTAAAGAATCTAGGTGATCCGTGTGCTTTATGACTCACAGGATCCCACTGAACAAATACCAAGCACAGCCCTACCTCGCTTTGCACGAAAGATGAGATGTGTTCCTGAAAGGTAAGAGATTTATGCCTTGATTCAGCTTGCTAATATTTTCCAAGAACCTAGCCTTAATTTCAAATGCAGCCTTTCCTGACATTTTTCTTTAATAATCTGTACACCCTCCTAGCTCCTGACATCAGTAATACAATACACTATACTTCTAGAACTGAAGAAAATGTACAGTACTTAGAAGCAAAAAAAAAAAA
>NW_016107407.1:12873738-12882755 GCF_001604975.1 Cebus imitator | reverse complement strand
AAACTATTCTGCATTTTACTACAATGGTGGAAACCTGTCGTTATACATTTGTCAAAACCTGTAGAACATAAAAACCAAGAGCAAACCCCTAAGGTCAATTACGGACTCAGTGATAATGACGTGTCAATGTACCTTCATCAGCTGTAACAAGCCACTCTGGTGTGGGAAAACGATAGGAGAGAGTTTGTGTGTGTGTGAACAGCAGTTTATACAGAACCTCTCCATACTATGCACTCAGTTTTGCTGTGAAGCTAAAATGGTTCTAAATATAAAGCTGATTTTTAAAAAGTGAATACCACTTCAGTTAATGCACACTGTTCAAGAGTCAGATGTTTTAACTTAGACTATGTATTCATCTTTGCAGTTGCAAAGCACAACGTTACAAAATCACTGTTAACCCCAAGTGCCTAAAAATTTATCTGATGGAGTTTTTCCATGAAATAAATGTATTTATCCTACAAATTCATCTTGGTTTTGATTCAGACTTGTATAGATTAGTGTATAGCTATCTGTAAGGATGCTGTTGCTGCTTCCGTTTTGTTTTTGTTTTTTTCCCTAAAGAGATGGGGTCTTGCTCTGTCGCTCAGGTGGGAGTACAGTGGCACAGTCATAGCTGACTGCAGCCTTGAACTCCTGGGCTCAAGCAATCCCTCTGCCTCCGTCTTCTGAGTAGCTGGACTACAGGCACGCATCACTGTGCCGGGCTAAGTTTCAAAAAAATTTTTTTTTTGTAGAGACAGCGTCTCACTTTGTTGCCCAGGCTGGTCCCAAATTCCTGTCCTCAAACTATTCTCCTGCCTCAGCCTCCCAAAAGTGCTGGGATTACAGGTGTGAGCCACTTGCTGGCCTTAAATAGGAGAACACTTTTAAGTTAAACTGTAAGCTCCTTGAGAGTAAGGAACTTGCTTCTCATTGCTCTTTATTCCCCTGATACCTGGTATATAGTTCGTACCCAAACACTGGATGAATCAATTGGTAAATGAATATATTGTTTTCATGGTTTCTGATCAGGAAGTTACAAACACTGGCTGCAGATTCTAGGATGAGGGACCAAAGAGAAGAGGGTGAAAATTAGAACACAAGTGTCAGTAGGAAAGCAAAGACAAAACACTGTGAAACATGAGGAACAAGACTGTGATGTGAAAGGAATTCAGTAAAATTTAGCGGGATCCCAAAATGAATCTCACAATTTGTGAAATTAAAATTCGTTAACCACTCAAAACAACATCCTTGATCATTTATTATAAATCCAACTCCAAAAAGCTGGGTGCAACAAATGAATGACAAGAAAAAACGAAAATGTACCCACCATTTATACTGCAGGAAGCAGAGGGGAAAAGCTGTCTTTATCTTTGATGCTGGATTTTACATCACTTATTTGCCAGATTCTGTATACTGCTGTTCCACTTCATTTTTGTTTTTACAAATGTCCATTGTTTAATCTATGCTTCCCCATTCTTCTACCAGACTGCATTCTTCCATCACTTATATCTATCTTCCCACATTCCAACTCCTTTTCTTTTCTCTTATCCCAAATACAATTCAAAGAATCAAGGAACCTTTTGTAAGATCACAAGAGTTTTCTCTCTGGTTTGGGTTTAACATTTCAGGGAGATTCTGCTGAATGCAGAAGATTTCTGAAATGTTGTGCTGTGAGGTTTCCAAAGGCCAACCTCAATTTGATATCTGTGCATATGCCAATTGATTTGACTGAAAACATTTTGCATATAATTAAGGGTTCTTGACTTCAGTGTTCAGCTCTGCCCTTTAATATGCAGGGTACATCACTGTTTATCTGGGAGAAAAAGACACTCTTGAGCTAGCTAAAAAGCTTATTTGCTGAGTTGTGAAGTCAAGTAATGTAAAAGAAACTTTTAGCCCGATGACCATTTGAATACTTCAAAAATTCACGGGCACTCACCAGAAAATGGAGAAATCATACTAGCAAAGTATATCTGGAGGTACCACAGGGGTGAGCAATTAACTAAAACTCTCCCCGCTGCAATGATGGGGACACCCTAAGACTATGATACAAATTGTCCCTTCCCATAAAATCTGACCACCTGGCCAACCAAGGGGTAACTGAAAAACGGCAAGCCTGGGCTTACAGAGAAATGCACACATCTGCATAGGATAATGCAGCAATGCAGCCCCAAGCAGTTCTACAATGTCTGGTGTATGTTGCCCCAGGGTGAGGAGAGAGGAGGCGGCTGATGAATCCAAAAATCTGGAATTAGATGCACATTCTTTTGGGTTCTGCCACTTCTAGTGACAGTATGGTGACCTCTGGTCCATCAGTCATTTGAGCTTCGTGTCAACAGTAAATTGAGAGGATCCTGACAATTCCAGCTGCATTTAAATTCTTGACTTTCCACTTAACTAGCTGTGTGATCTCAAAGGTCACGTCTCTGAGACTAGTTCTTTTTCTGCAAAAAGGACTCTCTGTTGTGACTGTAACACAGGAAGAGGTGTCCGATATATATTTGCTAAAGTAGTAAATCAAGGCTTACTTGAAACAATGTATGTAAAGAACTGGCCTACAATTAGTGCCTAATAAATGTTCACTACCTTGATCCTCCTCTTCCTCTTTAACTTTGGAGAAATCTTTTGTGTGTAATTTCCATGTGGTTGGTTGTTTGGCTTTTTCTTAATATCTCAAATGAACGAGGCCAATACAATTTTTTTCTAATTATAAAAGTAACACATGTTCACTGTAGAAAGAAAATTATATATTGTATTTGTAAACTGAGAAATGTATGTAGGTAGTATATTTCATTAAAAGTTTGGGGTTTATATCAGCGTGCTAAAACAATATGAAGAAAATAAAAATCGCTGACCATCACCCAGGGACAGTCACTGTAAATGTTTTTGATATCTATTCTTCTAGTCATTTTTCTATACAATGCTCTATAAATATTTTTTATAAAAGTAGAAAGCATACTATACATCCTATTTGCAAATTAATTCTTCATTAATATTCCGCATAAATACACAATCACATGATTTGGCATGACACAGGACTCAAGAGTGTAACTATACCAATTTAATCTGTTGTGTATTTACAGTTTCCCCCTCATTTTGGCCATTATAGACAGTTGCATGATAAATATCACTGTATATGCATTCTTCGAAAAGATGTTCCTAATCAGCTAAATCATAACAAATTCCTAGAAGGAGAATTACTAGGTTCAGGGGTATACCTATTTAAGGCTCACTCTCTCTCTCTTCATTTACATACATACATATACACACACACACACCCCCCCACCACAAACTATTGTTCAGAAAGACTATCAAATTATATTCTCATCAGCAATGTGTAACTGTTGTTTTAATTTACATGGATGACTACTGTGGCTGAACATATTTTCATGTTTCTTGGCTATTTTTTATCTGTGGTTTTTCTTCTTGTTTTTTTAATTCCATTTTCTACAGAATTACTTTTTCTTGCCGGGCGCGGTGGCTCAAGCCTGTAATCCCAGCACTTGGGGAGGCCGAGGCGGGTGGATCACGAGGTCAAGAGATCGAGACCATCCTGGTCAACATGGTGAAACCCCGTCTCTACTAAAAATACAAAACATTAGCTGGGCATGGTGGCGCGTGCCTGTAATCCCAGCTACTCAGGAGGTTGAGGCAGGAGAACTGCCTGAGCCCAGGAGGCGGAGGTTGCGGTGAGCCGAGATCGCGCCATTGTACTCCAGCCTGGGTAACAAGAGTGAAACTCCGTCTCAAAAAAAAAAAAAAGAATTACTTTTTCTTATTGATCACACACACACATAGTATGCCTTTATGCTTGCCAATTTTTCTCCATTTTTTGTCTTTCGATTTCACTTATGGTAAGCATTGATAACAGAAGTTTTCACTCTTATGTGGTTCAATCTATTAGTCTTTAAGTCCTTTGTTTTCTGTTTGGTATTTACGCACTTTTAAACAAAAATTCTACAATCCAAAATATTTTTTAATGCTAATAAACAATGTCTTAGAGTGTCAACACAAAAGAAACATTTAGCTATATGCTTTCAGTATGAATTACTACCACAGAGCCAGACATATCTTCTAGATCTTAAAATATATTACATTTCAAACTATGAACTCTATTTGGGTGAATTGGCACATTTCACTAAAACTTTGAGGTTTATATTAGAATACTGATAACACAAAATGGAAAACTGGACATCACTGTGCTTTTGTCCCCCACTGTATGAAAAGTTTTATTCTCCTTTCACATTACATAAACATAGGGTGCTTGAAAAAATTCAAATAGAGAAAAATCAAGGAAAAAACCCTAACAGTACTATAATACCAATACCCAAGATAACCACCAAACCAACAAATATTTTGATTTGTGTAGACATATCTTGATGCATATATTTAATACATTCATATACAAACACATACACACATACATAAACAGAAAACTGGCTCTATGATACCTGTCTTCATCACTTTACTTTTTTCCTTCTAATCATCCTGTGACTTTCGAATCTTCACAAGCCAAGGTGGGCAGCTTGGTTGGTATGTGTGAAGGCAAAAGCAACAATAGAAATGCCTTGTGTTTTAAAACTATGAAATCTTATTACAAATATTTCTCTAAACTTGCCTTTTCCTAAGTTACATCATACAGATCCCTCTTACACAACTGGTCTAGCTCACTTTTAATTAAATTGCTGCAGAAAGTGAATGCACTGTAATTTATCTACCTGTTCCACTACTGAAGGTCATTCACTTTGTTTCCAGAGTTTCTTTTGAAACCTGTGCTGTCACCCGTGCTGGAGTACAGTGGCGCCATCATGGCTCCCTGCAGCCTCAACCTTCTGGGCTCAAGAGAACCTCCTGTCTCAGCCTCCCACTACTTGAGACAACAGGGGTGCACCATCACATCTGGCTTTTTTTTTTTTTTTAAATAGAAAAAAGTAGTGGGGTCTCACTATGTTGCCCACACTGGTCTCGAACTCCCGGTCTCAAGCAATCCTCCCACCTCGGCCTCCCAAAGTGCTGGGATTACATATGTGAGATCACCACACCTGGCCTGTTTCCAATGTTTAGATGCAATACACAATGAAGCAATAAATATATTTATATATATAGACATATACATACACACACACACACACACGCACACATACACACACATATACACACAGGCAATTTTACTAACCAGTGCTTTTAGTTCTATGGGATAGATTATCAGAATTGGGACTGTGAGATCAAAGGCCATATGTATTTTTAATTTTGGTAACTATTTTCAGATGGCTTTCCAGAAATGCTATATAAACATAAAACATTCTCTACAACATCTGAAATAGGTTTCTAATAAACTTGACCAAGGAAAGGCTGCCTTGCCACCTATCTTGAGGAAAAAATCTAGTACAACACATTTTAATTATTCTCCCCAAACTCCACTAAGTTTCCATGCTTTCATTACTCTGTTTCCCAATAATGCTTTTACCAATTAATATTACATAGGAAAACACAGAAAAGAATACATTACACAAATTCTTCCACCATTAATTTCAAAATAAGAGAAATGTTGAGAGCTACAGTGACTTTAAAGTACATTGTATAACTAGCTGATTATCAATCAGTTTTTATGTTGCCCATCTAAACTACAGGGGAAGAAAAACATACCTTCATATAAAAGTCACAGGAGAAACGATGACCTTTCAATGCACTTTCCCCAATTTACCAAAGAAAAAAGAACAGCTTTTTATGCAGCAGGAAGGCATTAATTTAGGAAGCCTGTTTTAAAAAATTATCGATCCAAAAAGATATAATCAAATACTTAAAGAGAACCAGGGAACAGCTCTAAAATTCTACTCAGAAGGCAATTCTAAACACCCAGGCGAACACAGCCCCTGTGTCAACATCCTGCAGCTGTCTTGTCATCAGATGCTTTCTTCAGCCTGCACAAGCCCCAACTGCAGTTCTTCTCAAGTTCTCCTACAGTTTCCGGCACCAACATTTTTTTTTTCTGCAGGCCTCATCTGAAACAGGGCTCTCCAAAGTAGTCACCTGCATTTGATAAGCCCTACTGACACCTTTGCTCCCCAAACATACATTTTCCCATTACATTTGTAAAAACTGTTTAATAGTCCTATGCTAATAGGAATAATATGCCAACACAGCATCAGAACAACCAACATCTGCATCTCTGCAAGAAGGCTAATCACTGGCCAATGCCATCCTATGAGGCACATGTGAAAAGGGCAGGTGAATCTATTCACTACTTGCTTCGTAACAATTACTTTCCAATTAATATTAATAACTATACCAAATAACATGGAAAGAAAAAAATGCTCACGTTTCCAACTCACAGACTCTTACTTTGTAAAAACTAATATGTTGACCGGCACAGATGTCCTTCGTTAGATTCAGAATAGTATTTTCCATGATCATGTAAAAAACCTTATTTTGCCCGGTAAAAATGGATACTAATGGTTTCATATGATGTTTAAAAGAGCAAGATCTTGATCAAGTAGGAAGGAAATCAAAATAGTGTTCAGCTGGGTGTGGTGGCTCACACCTATAAATCCCAGCACTGTGGGAGGCTGAGGTGGGTGGATCACCTGAGGTCAGGTGTTCAAGACCAGCCTGATCAAAATGACGAAATACCGTCTCTACTAAAAATACAAAAATTAGCTGGGTGTGGTGGTGTGCACCTGTAATTCCAGTTACTCAGGAGGCTGAGGTAGGAGAATCGATTGAACCTGGGAGGCAGAAGGTGCAGTGAGCCAAGATAGCCCCACTGCACTCCAGTGCAAGACTGAGCAGGACTTCCTCCCAAAAAATAAAAATAGTGTTCAATTATATTCCACTAACTAGCCTTAAATTAATTTAGTTTCTCAAGTAGAAGAAAGAAAGCAACCACAGAGTTTTGATGTGTGTATTCAAACATAGCACACTAGGCTTGGAATATTACATAATTTTTTAAATACCAAATTAGAATTATGGTAGCAAATGCCTTAAGATTCCACTGTAAGTCCTTTGGCTTTGAATGTGTTGTTTTCATCCAAAAAACTAAACTTGGAAAGTAATAACTATGTTTTACTCATTCTTCAACAAACTGAAGATCATGTATAAAATCGATAGTCATGAAAACAAAATAAGCACCTAACAAATGACATGCTTCTCATGTCACATTCCATGACATACACATTTATACACCAACATTAATCTAGGAGGTTATAAAATTAAAATTCTCTTAGAAAATGACTGATTTGCCTTTATTTCTTTCTTAACTAGAAAATGTGTCTTCCAGATTTTCCCAGAAACTAATACCTGTAAAAAGAGGATTTTGAAAAAAACTTTTTAACAAGTTTTAAAACTCCTCCAGAAATTTTTAAAACTCCTCCAAAAGTGAATCATACTTTCATAATTGAAATGACTTAGCCTCAGAAAATCCTGAAGTTTCCAATGGACTTCTAAGTAAAATACATACATACATACACACACACACACACACACACACACACACACACTCACTCACACTCACTCAGGCTGGAGTGCAATGGTGTGGTCTCAGCTCACCACAACCTCCGCCTCCTGGATTCATGCAATTCTCCTGCTTCAGCCTCCTGAGTAGCTGGGACTCGTGGCTAATTTTTGTGAATTTTTAGTAGAGACCAGGTTTCACTATGTTGGCCAGGCTGGTCTTGAACTCCTGACCTCATGATCCACCCGCCTCAGCCTCCCCAAGTGCTGGAATTACAGACATGAGCCACTGCGCCGGGCCCTAAGTAATATTTTTTGAATTGGTCTTTACCAAATTCCCCGCATTAAAATTGCAAAAGATTCAACATTTCTCAGTAGGCCTTTTCATCACAGACTATCACCAATTAAAAGACAATGGGCTGATGTCAAAGCAAAACTAAGACCTCTCCTGGCTAGGCAGCACAAAGCTTTTTTAATTGTATGCTAAACTAAATGCTTATAATCATATTTAGATCATATTTAAATATCATACAAAGTAAAAACCCTTCATTGGCTTATAAGGTAGGCAGCTCCCAATATACAACAGACCTGTGTTTCAAAATTGAAGTTCTAAGCTCATTGTTTGGAACTCAGAATGCATTTTCCTGAAGAGTCAATGCTATAAACAGAAGTTGGTTTTCGAACTAGTCTGCAAAATTCTGTATGACCCACAATGTAAATGAAATACTATGCATGTGGATCAGTGCAGAAAATACTAGAAAATAAGTTCCTCTGCAATACACAGTCTACTAGCAACAGTAGACCTGAAACCAAACAACACATGAATGGGAATTTTTATGAACAACATTCACTTCTCTTGAAGCCTGATACCTGAAGCAAAGCATGGTGGGGCTATTTTGGGGAAGAAAAAATACCAAATAAAATAATTTAACAGCAAACTTCGGGGATGTTTCTTCATGTCTTGCTTCTGTTAGCTCAATTTTCTGTTTTAATACATTTCATTTTTAATAAAACACTCATTTAATAAAAATGAGATTTTAATACTCATTTTTTGTTGCTAGTTCATAATAATATACCATTATTAGCTAGAGAATTATTAGTTAAATTTGTTCAGGGAAAGCATGTTTAGCTGGAGAGAAAGGCCGTCTGAACATGTCTGTAGAGCTTTCAAGGGCTCTGGGGACTAAGAACACTGCATTCAAGTCTCACTTTGCTTCAAAACAATGTGGCTCTGAAATCCTTTGACAAGGAAGTGTCACAGTACTAGCCATATGCTTTGCAACTATAATGAGGGGAGATTTTTGGCTCACAAAGAGAATGAGTAAAACGGAAATGAGAAGAGACTGAAGATCAAAACAGGAAAGAAGGAAAGGTATGTATAGTTATAAGCCACATAACGACACTGCAGTCAAGGACACAGCCTATACACAACGTTGATACCACAGGATAATAGGTGTGTGGCAGGCAACACCACCTAGGTTCATGTGAGTACACTCTATGATGTTCAAGCAATGATGTAATTGCCTAACACATTTTTCAGAACATATCCCCATCATTAAGCAACAAGAGACTATATGTACACATAA
>NW_016107407.1:12867839-12872442 GCF_001604975.1 Cebus imitator | reverse complement strand
AGTCTTTTTTGTTGGAGACAGATTCTTGCTCTGCCACCCAGACTGGAGTGCAATGGAACAAACTTGGCTCATTACAACCTCCACCTTCCAGATTCAAGCAATTCTCCTGCCTCAGCCTCCCAAGTAGCTGGGACTACAGGCAGATGCCACTGTGCCTGGCTAATTCTTGTATTTTAGTAGAGATGGGGTTTCACCATGTTGGCCAGAATGATCTTCAACTCCTGACCTCAGGTGATCTGCCCGCCTCAGCCTCCCGAACTGCTGGGATTACAGACATGAGCCACCGCCCCCAGCCCACACATTCTTTAAGGTCTACCTAACTCATTAATTTCTCCCATATATAAACAGCTGGGACCTTACTTCTGCAGGGTGTTCACTACAAAGCCATGGGTTCATTTATTTATCCTCTCACTCAGCAATTGTTTACTGCATATGTACAGTGTATCAAAATTGGTTCCAGGGGCTAACAGTACAATTAATAGTAGTTATTAAAATTTTTCTCACCCACATTTTCTGCATTTTTTATAATGAAATGTTGCTTATATAATTTTAAAGCTAATTTAGTTAAGAACTCACTTTTCTATTTCTCCACAGTATTCAAAAACAGTTCACGACACACCCTAGAAATCTTTAAAAATACTGTGGACTTTTTACATGTTACAACCAATTGGTATTTATCATTAAACACACTTGATTATCTTTGCCCAATAATAAATTCCTGCTAAGGACAGTAACATAATTCTACTCTTTTTTTTTTTTTAATGGCAAATGTAAGTGTGACACTAGAAACTATGATTTGATTGCAATTATAGTCACAGCTGCAGTGAGCACAAAGTTCCTGGAATAAATTGGCTCAGAGAAGAAAGAGCAGAGAAGTAGTCATCATATTGGCATCGTCCCATCGGGCATCCAGTAACTACTGGCTACAATGTGAATGCCTTTCTCTTCACAGTACCTAAGAGACACTGTGGTAAATTCTCGTGTTTCTTAGTGAAAAGCCAGGGAGAACATACATATACACATATGCACACATATGTATACATTTACATATATTTATATATACACACATATTAGTCTAAAATATAGAAATGGCTAATTCAACCTACTACTGAATGCCTTTGGCAATAAACTATTATAGAAAGAAATATGAATAAAATTGCAAAGAAAACCTGGTAAGCCTTAACTACTGGTCTCTTCTGGGTGGAGAGAGTACACCTGCTGAATTTTTAATAAGAGCTGGCGCTTACTAATTACTTGCTCTGGTCAACCATTGCTCCGAGGAGTTTGCCTAAACCGTCTCACTGAATCCTCAGAACCACATTCCTAGGGTGGGCCAATGGAAAGCGGCAGCCTGATGTCCGGCACCACGATAAACAAGACTGACCACCTGGGTCCTGCCACGCAGGCCACATGTAGCTCTAAGGCTGGGCAAGTCATCAGGGGCATCGTAAGAGAACACAGGATGCTGGGAGGCAAAAGGGGTACAACCAGATCTAGGGGGCCCTCTCAAAGAAATGTCATTTACGTTAAGACTTGAAGAAAAGGAGATAGAAGACAGTTTTCACTTTTAATTGCCTATATTTTCTGATTTACTTGGAAAACACACACACACACACACACACACACACACACACACACACACCCTACAAACTACAAACTACTGGTGGTCTAGGACTCTCCTCCAAGAATATCTTTCTAGCTAAATGCAGAGAAACGATTCTTCTTTCATGAAGTAGACAGGCCCATTACCATTAAGAAACAAACAAAAATGTCTGGGCTAGCACCCACTAGGAGGAGTAAATTATCAAAATAACTAATAATACAGCATTTTTTAATGTGAAATAATTTTTTTGGCAACCAATGTTTCAATGTTAGTCAAAACTATTAAAAAATATATATGCAGCATTTTACATATAGCCCCTAACAACAAAAACAATATAAGGTATATCTCAACCCGAAGCACTGGTTCTTCCTCCACAAAGACTCTTTGTAATTCTTATGCTACTAAAGAAAAAGATCAATCAACAATATGCAGTTATTGTTAAAGGAAAAAAAGGTGGCCAGCCATCTAGCACATTTAATGCCACTACCTCATGAATAATATATCAGCATCAGCATTCTGAAAACAAGGTTCCCTCTGGCTGCCCTGACAGCTCTGGGCTGGGGATAGGCAGGAGCAGATGAGATTAAAAAACAGTCCAACAGACTGTCCTTGAACAATGAACTACTCACACCTTCATAACTACTTCCAAAGAATTACAAAAACTGATAGATTTGTCTACAGTAATTTAATCTGAAGAATGCGCTCACTTCGTTTCTGATATGTGCCTACTTCTTGCTAATGCTGATTTCTGTAATTACAATGCTTGAATGTCACAGGTGTACCTGTGAATATGTACGGGGATAGGGAAAATCCAGCCAGATCTGCGGGTCATCTGCATACAAGGGGCATAGGAGCTGGGGAAGGATCAGAGAAAACAGAAATGAACATTTACGTCCAGAGGAGATGGATGCAGAGATCAATTCCAGAAGGGTCTATTAAGAAGGGGTGGCAAAGCATGAAGGCCTGGAAAACCAGACAGACACAGAGAAAAAGACCAACATATACAAATCTGACAACTCACACGAGTCACACCAACCTTAATTTAGGATGCCCTTGTTCAAAATGTTACCAAACCCAAGACAGGTAACACCAGCCCTCAACGACCTAAAAAGGTGAGCCGAACGTTAACAGGTCATTCTCCAACAAGAAGCAATATGAAAGCTTTCCAGAAAATGAGCGAGTTCCTGAGAAGTCTTCTAGTATTAACACAGCTTCACTTCTAAGTAAGGAAACAGACCCAGTGATCTCTCTTATTCCTGCAGCCTCATTTCCGGTCTCCCTGTCCAGGGCCGCCTCCTGGAGTGATGAGTGCTCTCAACACACCTGGGGTCTAACTGCCTTGCTATCTGATTGCCTCTGACCGGAATACCCTACTAAGCCCCTGATCCCCACGGCCATGACTTCTACCTAGTTCAGGCATCACTTCCTCCAGGAAGTCTTTCCCATTGCTTCCGGCCAAGGATGGTTTGGGTTCCTTCCCTTACATGTCACAAAATAGTCCATACACATCTTTATCTAAGCTGTATTATAATTATGCTTATCTCTGTGATCCTCCAACTAAACTGATTCCTTATGGGAAGGAAGTTGGTTTTATTCATTTCTGTATGCCCAGGACTCAATGAAGGAAAACGCAATAAATATGTATGCATGAATTAATTAAAATGACCCCAACAGTCAAAGGCAGACCCAGAACTAGAAGCAGCTGCCCTGGCGTGTTGTATCAAGCCCAGGGCATATTAAACTAAAGTTGCATGAGATAACCACCACAACAAAAAAGTTTAAAAGGAATAAAAATTATTCTAACACAATTTAAACATACACCAAACACAATTCCAAAACAATGATAACTTCCTGTTCTGCTCCTGTAGCTCCTCACACCAGGCCCTTCTGAGGAAAAAAAAAATCCCACTATTCATGTAATTGTGGACTATTACGTAATAGGGAGACAGAAAGCACTTTTCCATCCCAGCCAAGTAGACCCTTAACCAAAATGACTGACAGTCCTTATAATTTTAGCCCAGGGAGTTAGGGATACTATTTTTATTCATATCACTATTTAACCTTTTTCCTTCAGTAATACACTGGATGACACTAATTTGTATGGTTAATTATACAGTCCCTCAAATGGAATAGGTTTTTCTTTAGCTTTCTTTTATTGAATTCACAGAGCCATCCCAGGGGAATATTACAGCCAAATGAAAAGTCATTTCGCCAAATGAAAACTTACTTCAGAAATGTGCTGTGTAAGAATGGCTTTTTTTTTTTTTTTTTAATAACCCTACCAACTTGGTTAGACACAGAACCTTTGCTTTTCTTCTGCTGCTTTCTCCTATTTCTAATTTGGTGTCAAATCTATTTCATGCACACTAACAACCAAATGTTTTGCTACAGGGACACAGACTGATCATCTTGGACTTCCAGCAACCAGCAGACACTGTCTTATGCATGGTGGTTATTCATAAAGCATTAACTAGCCTTCATATCAACACCATTCTCTTCTAATAACCCTTTGGCTTATATCCTTTTGATGAATTCTCCCTCCAGAAACACTGTTTAGGTATATACCAGGCACTTTTGAGTCCTAAGAACCATGCTGTGGAAAGAGAAAGGGAAGAAGAGACTTGGGAGGAAAAAGAGTAAGACCAGCTGTTTCTTCTACTCAAAGTTCATTTCAGTCATTCAATTACACATTCAGCAAATATTTATTTTGTATCTACTTTATGCCAGTCACTATGTTAGGTGTAGTTCTTTAACTCTTGGCTTTAGCTGACAATAGGTGAAAATGTTTTCTAAAAATAGAATTTTTTTATTTTTTATAGCATTGAAAATATATTTGGACCACCAACGAGTTTTGTTTTATTAAGAAATTTCCAGCCAGGCACAGTAGTTCATGCCTGTAATCCCAGCACTTTGGGAGGCCAAGGTGGGAGGATGCTTGAGGACACGATTTCAGGACCAGTCCCAGCAACATTGCAAGACTCAGTCTCTACTACAAAAAAA
>NW_016107407.1:12827617-12867750 GCF_001604975.1 Cebus imitator | reverse complement strand
TTAAGCCCAGGGGTTTGAGGCTGCAGTGAGCTATGATCATACCTGTACTCCAGCTTGGGCAACAAAACAAGACCCTAGGATCCTGTATTAAAGAAAAGTCCAACTATATTTTGCATCGGCAGCTAACAGGTAGCCAACGTTAACTATTAACCAAAGAGAACTTACTTTATTGCTTTAAGAGAACATAGCTCAGAGTAGTCATCACTGATATGTGCCATCTTTCTGGCCCTTCATTCTTATAATTTACATATTTATTATTTATTCAATGTCGATTGGTACACTGACTAAGAGTTGGGAACATTTCTATTCACGTAAGAGTGCAGATAGTGGCAAGCAAACAAAATTCTTCTATCATAGGCGCCATTACAATAAAGTATTACCTGATTCCTTTGCTTTACCTCTTAGAACACTGTTGAGGAGAGGCCACGCACGGTGGCTCAGGCCTGTAATCCCAGCACTTTGGGAGGCCAAGGTGGGCAGATCACAAGGTCAGGAGTTTGAGGCCAGCCTGACCAATATGGTGAAACTGCATCTCTACTAAAAATAAAAATATTAGCCAGGTGTGGTGGCATGCATCTGTAATCCCAGCTACTCAGGAGGTTGAGGCAGGAGTAGCGCTTGAACCCGGGAGGCAGAGGTTGCAGCGAGCAGATATCGCACCACTGCATTCCAGCCTGAGTCACAGAGCAAGGCTCCGTCTCAAGCAAAGAAAAAATAAAAGAATACTGTTGAGGAGAAACAGTAAATAAGAAATGTCAATAAACTAGCCATTATAAATAATGGAAAGACTCTCCTTAACAAGCAGAATGGTTCCCTTAAATAATCAGTATAGTACAACTCTCCTGATACATTCCATGAATAAGCCCTCACGTCCACTCTACATAACGCTCAGAGAAGAGGGGTAACTCCAGGGAGTACTGAAACCTGACAAGTTCCTGGCTGTCATCCCTGAACAACACAGTGCTTCTCTGATACTTCCCACTTGGAAGAAGGAAACCAATTTAGAAAAAAAATCATATAATTTATGGTACATTTTCTATTCCTTAAATACTTTGCAAACTGCGGCCAGTATTTCTCAACCACCGTTAACAGGGAAACCAACACACTGTTGCCACTTTTTGGCCACTTTGTCCCTGTGCTCCATGATGGCACATGGAGCTCCTTTTCCTGTCTTTTCGTCTCTTCTTTCCTGTCTTTTCATCTGTTCAGCTCCTTTTCCTATCTTTTCATCTCTTTCTAAGCCTTAGTGGAGAGCATTTTTCAAGTGTCTTCCCACTGACAGCAGAGGCTCAAAAACTGTGGTTCCAATAATAGTGCTTTGATTTGCCAAGTTTCCTCTGCTCAATAAGACTCTTTACCAACTTGCATTAAACAGCAAATAAAGTTAAGACTTCATCTAAAGTCATCAAAATGTATTCCCTTTGTATGGAAACCAGTACCAACAGAAGTAGTTCACAGTGATGACATACTGCTCCCAATGGGCCCTACGACAGCCCAAAGACTTAAAAGGACCAATCTTCAAACCTGTCATCTCTCAGGTTTGTCTCACTTCTTGAAGAAAATAGCATTTAATGTGTATACGGCCAGATGGAGAGGGAGATTCTAAAAATCTCAGTGTGGCATGACAGAGTTATAGGTGGAGAGTCTTCATCTGCTATATCATCTCTCCCAGCAGAGAAGAACAAGGGCAAGAAACTAACCAGGGGGAATGTCTGGCTCAGTGATGGGCTGATAAGGGAGATGTTTCTTTCATAGGCTCTTCTTGCTGAGGAATCAGAGGGCAAGCAGTAAAAGGTGCATTTGTTCAACCAGGCAACTGCTAAGGTTCAGGCACTGTTCTGGGCACTGATGATACAGTACTGAACAAAAGAGAAAACATTCCTTTCCCTCATGGAGCTTCTTAGTAGAGGGGGAAACAGACAATTAAAATAACCAGAATGTCACTCGGTACTAAGTGCTACAGGGAGAAAGGCTTAGTTCAGAAGGATGGGAAGAGCTGAATACTGGGGGATGCTGTTTTGCCTAAGAGGCTTACAACTATTTATTATGGGCTGGTGGGTTAGTCTGACACAATCTATCCCACCAATACTAGAAATAGGAGAAGAAAAGCATGATTTTATTGCAAATTACTTTCTTTATATTTTTCTTTCCTGTTATACTTAGGGCATTATATTCATTTTTTAAAAGCTATTGTGAGTTTCACATCAAGAAAGTAAAGGAGGTTACAAGGTACATGTTTTGCAGAAAAGAAGATGTAGGGTCCAGCTGGGGTTGAGAATTCCTACTGGGATGTGTTCACTTACCCGGTGGGCTCTGGGCACCCATTCCATACCAGGTCCTAACCGTCCTGGAGACCGTATTATCATAGGGAATCAGACTGAGACTTAATGGGCATGCCCAATAATTAAACAGTGAAAAGTTGTTAAAAGTGTTTTAAAGGAAAGAAAGGAGGAGCTTACACAGAGATAGGCCTGGGGCGAGGGTCTGTTTAGATATAAGGAGCCTCCCAGAAGGAGAGTAGGCTGCTGGAACAGGCTCTCAGGTTGTATTTTACACTGGGGCACATCTCCCTGTCAGACAGCCACAAGGCAAGCATTCAGCAGCCACATGTGGCTCATGGCTGCATGCAGGATCCTGCAGAATGATGAAACAGAATGAGCTCTGAGAGCATGAACGTAGAAGCTGGGTGACAAGGTTCATATGGGGGTCCCTACTGTATTCCCTCTACTTTTGAAATGTTTTAAGTTTCCCTCAAAAAAACGGTAAAAGAAAAATGAAGTCCTCAAAACCACTTCCACTTATCAGTTTCCTACAAACTATTCACTTAGTTCATGATAAGCAATAACAGATCCTTCAAACCATCAGAAAATGTTTCTAAGATGGGGCTACATTTTCCCTATCCAGTCTATCGTCGATGGGCATTTGGGTTGGTTCCAGGTCTTTGCTATTGTAAACAGTGCTGCAATGAACATTCGTGTACACGTGTCCTTATAGTAGAACGATTTGTAATCCTTTGGATATATACCCAGTAATGGGATTGCTGGGTCAAATGGAATTTCTATTTCTAGGTCCTTGAGGAATTGCCACATACACCATGGAATATTATGCAGCCATCAAAAACGATGAGTTTGGGTCCTTTATAGGGACATGGATGAACCTGGAAACCATCATTCTCAGCAAACTGACAGAAGAGCAGAAGATCAAACACCGCATGTTCTCACTCATAGGCGGGTGTTGAACAATGAGAACACATGGACACAGGGAGGGGAGCACTACACACTGGGGTCAGTTGGGGGGAAATAGGGGAGGGAGGGTGGGGGGTGGGAAGCTGGGGAGAGATAGCAAGGGGAGAAATGCCAGATGTAGGTGATGGGGAGGAAGGCAGCAAATCACACTGCCACGTGTGTTCCCATGCAACAATTTTGCATGTTCTTCACATGTACCCCAAAACCTAAAATGCAATAAAATAAATGGGAAAAAAAAAAAGATGGGGCTAACATGTAATTTAGCATCTCAATCAGTCAGTAAGGCGCTAATGTAGCCTTCTAGCTGAAATTTAAATGATGATAACAATTTGGAGGTTTGCTAAAAGGAGGCTGTGTGTGGTCTAAGGAAGAGTCAATATAACAAGCCACTAAGGACTCTTAAAAAGAATCTAAAAATACAAAAACACTCACCTGCTACTCTGGCTTCGCTAAATGAATAGCTGACCATTAATCACATTGACACAGATTTTACAGGGCAGACATTGGTTAAAGCTCCTGTACATTTTTCACTCCTTTTAAACCATGAGGAATGAATAAAAATTATGTTCAATTTTAACTGCTGGACTTTAAAAAAAAAAAGTCTTTATTTTGTCACAATTGCCTGAAAAACATCAGTGGCCTCAGTGTTAACCCTGCCAACCCCTCTTTCCACAAAACCAATGAGATACTATGGACCAGGGCAGATTCAGCAGGGCTCCACTTTCTCAGTGATCCCATCAGGTTCATATGTCAACAGACAACTCCAAGTGTGAGTGTCTTCATGTGGTCCCTGAATTGTTAGTAGTGCATGATAAAAAGATGATACACACACACACACACACACACACACACACACACACACCCTTTCTCTCTCTCCAAATACAAGACTTAGAATAAACACTGGCATACTTTTCTTAGTGGCTACTTCCCAAACCTTTCTGCATTTCTTTCCTTTGCTGTTCCATGGGAAAAAGTCTGTTCTACTTCCTTAAAGACAGTAAAAAAATAACGATAATAATTAAAAATAAGCTGTTGAAAGAGCAACAGAATACGAAGGCAATCCAGCTTTAAGAAATGAGTTTGCTGTGATGAAAACTCTTCTCCAACAGATTCCTATTCTTTTTTCCCTAACCATCTGACTAGCGTGCTCAAATTCTAGCGTCAAATCGTGATACAGTACTTCGATTCTGAAAGAAGCTTCCCATTCCACTCTAGATAATGTATCTTGTAGAAATAAAGACACGGGAAAATAATAAATGCACACAGAGTTTTGCAGTCTTATTTGTGGCAAAACCCAAAAAACTGGAAGTAAGTTATGCCCATCAATAGGAAATGGTTGAATACATTAAGGTCTGTTTATACCATAGAGTATTAGACAGCTATTAAAAAGAATGTATTCCATATGTATTATCCTTGAAGGATTTGCCTTTTTAAAAATATGGCAGAACTAGTTATAAAGCATAGAATAAATAACATTTTTAACCATTCTCTAAAATTTTTGTGACTTGTGTTAGGCAATGGTTTCTTGGATGTGACACCAATGGCAGAAGCAACAAAACAGAGGAATTGGATGGACTACATCACATTTTACACCTAATGCTGCAAACAGTACTACCAAGAAAGTGAAAAGAAAGCCAGTAAAATGAGAGAAAATATTTGCAAATGTGACAAGGAATTTTTATTCAAAATACATACAGAACTCTTATGATTCAATAAAAAAAACTAATGAAAAAATGGGCAAAATATCTGAACAGCGATTTCTCAAAAAAAATATATATAAAAATGGCCAATAAGCATATGAAAAGATACTCAATATCATTAGTCCTCTGGAACATGTGAATCAAAACCACAATGCAATACCACTCTTTCATACCTATTAGGATGGCTACAGTAAGGAGGACAGACAAATATCAAGTATTAGCATAGATGTGGGGAAATTAGAAACTTCATACATTGCTAGTAAGAATGCAAAATTAAACAGTTGCTTTGGTGATTCCTCAGAAAAGTAAACACAGTTACCATATAACCCAACAATTTCACTACCAGGTATGTACCCAGGAAAAATAAAAACACAGGTCCACACAAAATCTTATACACAAATGTTCATAGCAGCATTATTCACAATAGCCAAAACATGTACATAACCCAAAGGTCCATCAATGGGTGAAAGGATAAACAAAATGAGGTATATTCACACAATAGAATATGTACTACTTGACCCCCTGAAAAGGAATTAAGTACTGTTACAAGGTACACCATAGATGAACCTTGGAAACCTTATGTTAAGTGAACAAAGCCAGTCACAAAAGCCCATGTATAAATCTACAGCGACAGGATTAGTGGTTGCCTAGGTCTTGTGGTAGCGATCAGGGAGAAATAAGGTTTAGGTTTCTTTTGGAGCGGATGAAAATGTTCTAAGATTAGATTGTGAGAATGGTTATACAACCCTGTAAATATACTAAAAAGCAATGAATTGCATATTCTAAATGGTACTTGAATTGTACACTTTATATCATATATGAATTATATCTCAATAAAGCTGTCTAAAAAAAGGACTGCTTTTAAAAAAAATAATTAGCAAACCTAGAAACAGCAGAAAATGAAGACCATGCAATATTTTTGAATTATGCGGATTTTAAATAATCCACTTAAATATGCTGCTGTGGTCATTAAAATTATATTTTTGAAACACATTTAATGTTGGTTTATTACACAAATAAGGCAGAGTACAAGACTATAAATAAATTTTATAAAGCAAGAATATATTTTTAAAGAAAAGGCTGATATTAATCGTGATTATCTCTAGATGGCAGAATTATGAGTAATTTTAAAACTGTGCTTTAGAATTTTCTATCCTTTTCTAAATCTTCTCCAGTAAGCATGCATTGTTTTTATAATCATAAAAATAGCTATTTAATGTTTTAGATGAGCCACAAGGAGCTCAAGCATGCAGTGGCGGAAGTATTTAACTACATTTTTTGCTGACATCCTGGATTAGAGGCTATTTTCCCTCTGTACTGCGTAAAAAAAAAAAACACCCCAAAACTTCATAGCTTAAAACCACCACCATTTTATTGGCTCATAATGATAGGCATCAAAAACGCAAGGAAGGCTCAACATTGTGTTCCTGCGACAGCTGAGAGAGAGCTGATGATCCAAGGTGACCCTACACATGTACTGAGGTCTTGGTGATGCTGCTGAAGGAGTGAAAGACAGGCCATCCCAGAATATGCCAGATTTTTATACTGATTAGCATGAGCTGAAAATACAGAAGAAGTTGTAGATTCCAACTTGATCCTAACAATCTAGGGGACCTGGCTTTTCCTGTGTGTAGCAAGTCACGGAGATTCTTTTGGGAGGGGCACCCTCACCTGTCCAGGTGAGAAAAGAGCCCTTATCCCAGAAACTGGGGATTGGAAGCTCTTATGACCTGAATAAATACATTTCTGGAAGTAGCCCTTATCTTCCATCTGTTTTATACTCGCTATGTGTCTTCCTAGTGACTCCCCTAGAAATTTACTGCCCCAGACAGATTTTGTCTGGTCATTTCTTCTCAAATGTACTGTTCTTAGCATAAAAGTATCTTGCTTTGGCCACTTCCTTCGGATTTCACTCTCTTTTAAAGATTCCCAGGTACAGGCGTGGTGGCACGAGCCTGTGGTCCCAGCTACTCGGGAGGCTGAAGTGGAAGAATCGCTTGAACCCAGGAGGCAGAGGATGCAGTGGGCCAAGATTGCACCACTGCACAGCTCCAGCCTGGTGACAGAGCAAGACTCCATCTCAAAAAAAAAAAAAAAAGATTCCCAGGTACATGTAAAACTAAGAAAATGTGTATACCTTTCTCTTGTTAAACTGCCTGATGTCAATTTGGATTCTAGATCCAGCTGAAGAGCCCACTAAGAGCTACAGGGGGGTTGGAGGGGACTTCTGTCTCCCCTACACTGTCAGCGAGGCCTTCTGGGCCACCTGGCTTCTTAAGACCTGGCTTCTCAGACAAGCACAGTGACTCATGCCTGTAATCCCACCACCTTGAGAGGCCCACACAGGAGGACTGCTTAAGTTCAGGAGTTTGAGACCAGCCTCAGCAACATAGTGAGACCTTGTCTATACAAAAAATTTTAAAAATTAGCCAGGTGTGGTGGTGTGCACCTGTGGTCCCAGCTACTCAAGAGGCTGAGGTGGGAGGATGCCTTGAGCCTGGAAGGTAGAGGCTGCATTAAGCCCTAATCGTGCCAGTGCACTCTAGCCTGGGTAACAGAACAAGGCCCTATTTCTTAAAATAATAATAATAACTAAAAATTAAAAAATAAAACACAGGAAAAGAAGTGAATACTAATTTCAGCTACCAGCAACATTTTACTGTAGTGGGAACTGACAATCTTCCCCCTTTACTAAAGGGTTACACAATAAATATTCTAGGCTTTGCGGGCCAGTCACTGTCACAATGACTCACCTCTGTTGTTTGGGCGAAAGCGGCTATAAACTGGCAAACAAATGAGTGTGGCTGTGTTCCCATCAAACTTATCTATGGACACTGAAATTTGAATTTCATAGAATTTTCACAATTGTTTTTTTTTTTTTTTTACGTTTTTATGTATGTACATAAAAACTATCCTTACTTCGTGGCCACACAAAAAACAAGCAGCGGGCCAGATCCAGCCCACCAGCCACAGTCTGCCAAATCCTGTACTATAGTTAATTCAAGATATAAAAATGTCTGAAGAGGAGCATTCTGTTGCCTACCTTATCCACAAATCCACACACCATCCTTGTGTAGCGCACACAACCCTTAGCTACTGAATTTTCTACTGTCCTCAAACTGTTCTACTTAAGAGCCAGTGTTACTTTTCATTAAACTTTTGTCTGTACTTCAACTATTGTTTCTTTTTAACCTGTTTTGTTACTGATTGCAACTGTCAGGCCTACTCATTTCCTCTGCAGGGAGGCAATCTTAGCCCTCAAACCTCAAGTATGCACACCTTGCCTTTATTTGCTAGAAAATGCCAGCAATCTAAAAATTAGGAAACTACCTTGTTCTGATCATGCTATTCCTAACGTAGTGTTTTATTTTACTGATGCAACAAAGTAGTGATGACTAACAAATTAACGGACAATAACAGTGTCCATGAACCTAAAACGAAAGTGCCATCAACTTGACACTTGAGACTTTAGCTAACAAAGTACACAAAGAACAAACCACATGGTTGACACTCGGTGGTGGGGGTGTTAGAAGCAGGAACCCGGTGACAAGCACATCACAGGACCTCCAAAGACCTCAGAGTGTCTGTTTTTCCATTAAACCTGCCTCTCTTGTGAATTCCTCCAGACCTGAACTTGGCTCCTAGACTCTCTATTCAGGGAGGGAAAACTAGCATCCGAGGTTAGTCAGGTTCATGCACCACATTAACCCTTGCTGGGAACACTTGGTAATCTCAACAGGCATTTGAAGAGACACAGATGGTCCAGTCATCTTTACACATGCATCATTTGCGTCTGAAAATCCTGGCACTACCCACGACCTTGGGAATGAACAATGTGCGGTCATCAACCACGTCGCCTGACATCTTCTTTACGATAAGACTGATCTTTCAGATCCTTCTTATTTTTGCATAGCTGAGGCCATCTCTGAAGTGAAAAAAACAGCTAATTTTTACATGTACAATATAAATAAAAATGCATAAACTTTATGTTGGATCAAGTTGACAAACTTACTACTCAACCAGCAGCCTCCAGCAAGGGCAGCTATCTGAGCTTAAGACAGCTGGACTGCTCTGACTCAACACTTCTGAGTTCTGCTCATATCACAGACTCAAGGCTTTTCCTTAAGGCTTGAACAGTATTTGCAATTGCCATTTTTCTCAGTGATCCTACGTCTTCCACACTGTGGTACAGACCTCAAGTTTTCACAACCCAAAGATGGGACAAGCGCAGGAAACTTCAATCAGAGCCAGGTTTGATCCTGACTGCAGAGCTGGCAGTGTGGGCTTAGCCGTCACTTACTCTGACCTGTTTGTTCATCTGTCAAATGTGAATAATGACTTGTCCCCACCCTTCCCCTCAGTGCTGGGTACAGATCAGGTGAGATGACAAAGGTGAAACTCCTTCCTCAACTGTTGAAAACAAGTTATTTTCTTCTTCCATAAACTTTCCCCCTCAAGAAGCAACTGCTCTCTTCTGTTCAGTTCTGCAGGGTTTGATAAACAAGACTGTTGAGCCCATGTATTGTTATGGTTTGAATCACAACTTCATCTTTCGATACTGGAGGGTCCCTTCTGACTGTAATTTCTTCTCATGGTTTGGTACCTCTTCCAGTCACCCCTCCATTAGCCTTTCCCAGTCTCTCCTGTAGCTTTCCTACCAAGCAGTTCACACACACACACACACACTATTCCAAGTGTAACATCTTGAAATATTTGCTTCATATCCCTCCTGAAACTGCCCAGCACTTTCTTGCCCTGAACGTTCCCGGCTACAATAAGCACCACATCAGCCCAATACCCATTAGAAAATGAATGATTCCCATCTGAAATTCTCACAAGAAGCCTGGAGCTCGTTACTTTATATGCATAATGCAGTCTTTTTCTCCCTTCAATGCATTACCTCACATTTGTCTGTATTACAATTTAGTATGCCAACTTCCCCACTCTGTCTCACGTGTGTGGCAAACCATCTTTCAGTTTACTTTCCCCACTGGCTTGCTATTTAATGACAAAAATACTTGAGAGCAAAATGTAAATTTAGGCAATCTCAAAGATATTACTGATTAGACCTTTTTAATTAAAAACTAGCACTGGTATCTGTGGTACTAAGAGTTAATCAATACTAGGTACACTTTGCCTCAATCCCTTGTTTTTCCTCTTGTAACCACTCCCTCTTTCACCAAAGAAGGTTGTTTAAAAAACTTAAGCTTATACACCTTCCGCCAAAAGCTAACACCCAATGTGTTTCACCGTTATTTTTTGTAAAGTACTTGTTCGTTTCATGATACTCTAAATACATATATGTTCATGATTATATTTAAAAAATACCTACTGGCTTGCGTTGTCCTCTTAAAAATATTTCCTACCTCAAACGAAACATTCTATTAGTGAAACATAATTTGTCCATCAGAAAAACTGACACTCTCCAATGTCTAGTATCAGCTCAAGCTCCCCGGCATCAGAATGATCCCTGGTCTATAGGATGCTGCCCACTAAAAATCTTTCCAGTGTCTCAGGCATATGGCAAAGCGGCCACTTGTAAATTATCCTGGAGTTCCTTGAATACTTCTGGAAAAATGCCCAGCCAATGACTGCTGCTTCCCAGCATGTCACTGCCCTCCCAAGTCATCTGAAGTTGTGCTTTGGTGTGTCCTTACAACACTGCTTAGGACGTCTTGTCTGCAGCTGTCCCATGCACAGCTGCTTCACTTTTTGGCCATACTGCTAAGTGTTCAGCTGTTAAAACAGGGGGCTATAAGGGTTATTTTTACACCTGTGGAACCTGTGCCGTGACAGCAGCCTCGTTACTTGTGATACTATTGTCATTTAATCCCAACCACAGATCTGCCAGGTATATATTTTTTCAAGAAGTCTAATATTTACATTTTCAATAGGACTTTGATTCTGAAGATGGTTCTGCTTGAATTAAAGGGGTTTAAAATTACGAGAGAGAAAGTACAACTTATAATTACACAGCATAAGAGATGACATCCAGATAATTTTTTAAGAAGAGTTTAACAAAGTCCCAGTATATACTCTTAACTGATTTTCTTTTTCTTTAACAATGTTTTGGCTATTTAGCATCTGATGAGATACTTACTGCAAAACAGAGTGCGCTAAAACATGGCCAGGCGAGGTGGCTCAAGCCTGTTATCTCAGCACTCTGGAAGGCCAAGGCGGGCGGATCATGAGGTCAGGAGACCAAGACCATCCTGGCTAACAGTGAAAACCCCATCTCTACTAAAAATACCAAACAGTAAGCCAGGTGTGGTGGAACACACCTATAGTCCCAGCTACTCAGGAGACTGAGGCAGGAGAATCGCTTCAACCCAGGAAGTTTAGGTTGCAGTGAGTCAAGATCATGCCACTGCACTCTAGCCTGGGCAACAAAGTGAGACTCCATCTTCCAAAAAAAAAAAAAAATCAACATCATACTACTAATGAACCATAATTCTAATAAATTTCAGAAGAAAGGTGAATCATTCAGAAAACTTTCCTTGTAAAATTTTGGTCATGAACGACAGAATCCAAGTCTCAGGGTTAAGAAAATGAAAGGGGTGGGGCATGGTGCCTTGTACCTGTGATCCCAGCACTTTGGTAGGTTGAGGCAGGAGGACCATTTGATGCTATGTGAGATAAGCCAGGCACAGAGAGAAAAATGTTGCATGATCTTATTTATATTTGGACTCTTTTCAAAAAAGGTCAGGTATGCATTTAGAGAATAAAACCATGCTTATCGAGGCTGAGGTGGAAGATGAAATGAAGAGATGGAGATCAAAAGATATGAAACAGCAGATAAAGAAGATGAACAAGTTTAGAGATCTAATGTAGACCTTATGTATTAACATGAGGACTAGAGTTCATAAAACTATATTGGGGATTTTTGTTAAATAGGTAGATTTTAGTTACTCTTGTTACACACACACACACATTAACCATCATCATCCTTCGAGATCAGTGGGCAACCGGTTCCAGAAATCCCTCAGGATACCAAAATCCACAATGCTCAAGTTGCTGATATAAAATAATGTAGCTTTGCATATAATCTGCACACATATTCCTGTATATGCTAAATCTCTACGATCCCTAATATAATGCAAATGCTATGTGAATAGTTAAACTGCATTTTAAACATGTGTATTATTCTCACTGTTATATTATTATTTTTTGGTTTTTCTCCCAAGTATTTTCGATCTGTGGTTGGTAGGATCTGCAAACGTGGAACGTGCAGATACAAAGGACCTACTATGTGCGAGATCATTGATAGGTGAATTTGCTTCACTAGAGTCACTAGTATCCGTGAATCCCACGACATCATGTTGTAAACCTCAAATATATAAAATAAAATTTATTTTACAAAAAGAAATAGGGGGAAAAAATGAAGAGAAAGTACTCCATAGGTCAGATCTTCACACAGACAGGAGAGCCTGCAGCATGAACTGAAAGATCTTACCTGAAAATGTATTCAGTTCACATTTTATTAGAGACGAGTAAAGGGCCCACCGAAGTGAAAATAATCTGAAACATTTTTAAAGAAAATTTTCTGAATACAGTAAGAAAGCAACATGAAGAAAAAAGAAAACTGATAACACTGAGTAACATCACTGGAGAACAGGATTCTATACAGACTCAAAATGAAGGACCACAGCTAATAAACCTGTGCACATTCTCAGGTGTGCGGCACAAAGTTAAGAACCATTTAGAGAATTTACTTACATGGTTCTTCGGTAGTGGTGACGGTATTTGGTGGGAAAACCATACAGTATCCAAAAGTATAAAATACTGATTGACATATTAAGACAGGGTCTTGCTCTGTTGCCCTGGCTGGAGTACATGGACACCATCTCAGCTTACTGCAGCCTTGACTTCCTGGGCTCAAGTGATCCTCCCACCTCAGCCTCCAGAGTAGCTGAGACTACAAGCAAGCACTCACGATCATGCCTGGTTAACTTTTTTATTTTTTGTAGAGATAGGGTCTTGCTATGTTGCCTAGGCTGGTCTTGAACTCCTGGGCTCAAGTGATCCTCCCACCTCAGCCTCCCCAAGTGCTGAGATTATAGGCACGAACCACCATGCCCAGCTGAAATGTTTTACTCATAGCAGTTGTGGCATTTCAACAATATTAGGTCTTCAGTTCACAATATTTTGTATCTGGTACAATATGGTGGTTTATTATTAGACTAGATAAAGGGTTGTTTCTATTCCCATTAAGTTCCTCACGTATATGCATACCCAGAGCTAAGGGTAAAAGGTCTGGGCTTGTTATAATTTATCACATATCTCAAATAACTATCATCAAGAATTAGATTCATGCAAATAATCACTTAAAAATTCATTTGTCTATCACATTAAAAACACTAAGCCATCTTTTTCTTCTTCCTTAGCAGATTTTTCTTCAAGGAGCACAGAGTGGCCTGGTGGAATCCTTCAGGAGCTAGGGAGCCTGGGGTGGGGGTGGGGAGTTAGCCCTAGCCCCTCTGTCCTTCCTCTCCTCTTCACTCCCAAGCTGCCCCTCGGCCCCTCTCTTACCCTTGAGAGCAATCCCCCTTCTCCATGCTGTGACACACACTGAGCTTATTCCTGAGGCACTTGGTTAATAAAGGCCTGTACATCCGAACATTTTTTTTTTTTTTAAAAAGACATCATTCTGCAACGTCATTAATCCCTTAGATGAAGTCCATATAGTATGTCCTCTATATTTGCAGGTTCCACATACTGTGAAAAATGTAACTAGGCCCACAATGGTTGCAGCTATACTGAACACGAACAGACTTTGTCATTATTCCCTAAACAATATAATATGGCAACTACGTACATAGCATTTCATTATATTAAGTACTGTAAGTAATCTAGAGATGGAATTTCAAGCATGCAGGAGGATGTGCACAGTCTAAATGCAAACATCATGCCATTATATCAGGGGCGTGAGAATCTTCAGGATTTTGGTGTGGGGGGTGGTCTTGAAACCAATCCCTCACAGATAACGAGGGATGACTGTACACAGATTTCAAGGTGCATGACAGGAAAGGAACGGATGGCTTCAATTTGGAATTGTAAATAATGCATACAGGCATTACTGCAGAGAAAGTGGAAGCATAGGCGAACAACCAACCATAGCGTAATCACTGCAAACTGATGGTTGTTGCTACAACACCCTGTGATGCCTTCACCAACTGCTCATGCTTTTCTTTAGCAACATTTTCATGTCACAAAAGACTGATGCACAAAAGCAGCATCCCTGTAAGGACATCACTGAATAAGGCTGCAATACACTTACTCTTTTCAAACACTCGAGTTTTGCAGAAAGAAAAAAACAAGTCCTTATAACTGCTTGTTCAAAGAAGACATTTCGTTTTAATTAAGTATTTCTGGAAACTTGCATTACTCTTGACCTTACTCACACTACAGCAGCAGCATCATAACAATAATAAATAACGGCAAACAGGGCCAGGCATGATTCTAAGGGTTTAATGTTTATTAACTCATTTAAACTTCAAAACTACCCTATTTTGAAGTAGAGGCTGGGAGAACAATCCCAGGATCTAGAAGCTGATACTAGCCCCATTGTATAAATAAAAAAACTGAGGTACAGGAAGGTTGATTCACTTGCCCAAGGTCATACAGCTAATCAGTGCTGCGACCAGCCAGTAGGCTCCTAAATCTGAACTCAGGCACTATGCTAGGTTCTGCAAGTTAATTCAGCTTCAGGGCACATATAAATCATTAGGGTTCCCTCTACTCGGAAATCATTAACTCCACTAACTTATTTTAAGATTATTTGCCATCTTAATTTGTTTTCCACAAATTGAAAGATTAAATACAATTCTGAAAGATTTTTGTATCTCCTCTTGTGGAACAGAGTGACAAAAACCTAATGTATCTCCTCTCTCAGGAGAATTTTCTTCAAAGAGTACAAATACCAAAGAGAAGAGAAAAAATCCTAAGAGTAATTGAGTGCACTCAGACTGACACTTTGGTATTCCTTACCTCATTCTGTCTTCTTCATAACGTCACCAGACATAGCCATTTTACAGAGGAGAAAACTGAGCTTGAGATGATAGGTACTCATGCAAGGCAAATGGGAAGGCTAGAATCTGAAATGGTCTGGCCCCAAGGCTAGCCCTTTAATTATTATGCAATGCTGCCTTGATTGCAAAGTCACCACATGTATTTCCTCTAAACAAGAAAAGAAATTAACAAAGGGATTCAATATAGGAGAACAGGAGTATCTCAGAAAAATAGCTGGGATTTTAAATTCCTTGCCATTGTCAGTCTGGACTGTGTAATAGAAAACTGTCTTAGACCAGCAGTCCCTAACCTTTCTGGCACTAGGGGCCGGTTTTATGGAAGGCAATTTTTCCATGGACTGGCGTGGAGGGGGGATGATTTGGGGATGATTCAAGACCATTACATCTATTGTGCACTTTATTTCTACTACTACATTGTAATATATAATGAGTTAATTATACAACTCACTGTAACATAGAATCACTGGGAGCCCTGGGCTTGTTTTCCTGCAACCGGGTGGTCCCATCTTGGGGTGATGGGAGACAGAGACACATCATCAGGCCTTAGATTCTCATAAGGAGTAACCTAGGTCCCTCGCATGTGCAGTTCACAATAGGGTTCGCGCTCCTATGAGAATCTAACGCTGCCACAGGTCTGACACCAGGCAGAGCTCAGGCAGTAATGTGAGCCATGGGAGCAGCTGTATATACAGATGCAGCTTTGCTCCTTTGCCCACTGCTCACCTCCTGCTATGTGGCCCTGTTCCTAACAGGCCATGAACTGGTCCACTCATGGAGCAAGGGTTGGGGATCCCTGTCTTAGACAATAGAAAACGGTCTAAAATCCACACTAGATTATTTGAGGACTAGGGCAGGGTGGGATGTGATTCTAAATAAACATATTACAGAAGCTGCATGTAGATTGTTCTGTGAAAAGGGTAGGCACTTAGTGTCTCTTTTCCTAGACACTATCTTTCCTGCTCTGTAGCTTAGAATTCAGGGCTTCATTGGAGTACTAAATGTTATCTCAGAAATATCCAGGGCCCACCTATGACTTTCCCTTAGAGATGAAACAGCCCTTTACACAAGACCAAGAGTCAGGTTCTTATTTGGCCCAATGGGACAAGGTCTTTACTACCTACATACCAAGGTACCTTCTTTCAGTCAACAATGCAGAAAACATGTCCTTTAGGCACTCAATAGTGACCTCAATTTTCACCAAGCTGGACTGAAAAATGATTCTTGAAATAATCATTGATTCAAGGTTGATCTCTGTTTACAGCCTGGTTGGGAGAAAAATGTACCTCTGGGCTGCCTCACTCTGACACCTGGTGTGTGTCCTGCTTTCCTTTGGCTTTCAAAGGACGCAGTAACAAACAGTTCTGCATATCCACTATTTTAGTTTTGTTGTAATCCATTAGGGTAATAATAAATTTTCCTTAGAATTAGGGAGTGAAAACAAACCAGTATTTGTCCTCCCATTAGACAAGGATAGTTAGATCACAGTTTTGTCATGGTTGCTAAGAAACTCAGACCTTAGTTTCAAGTTCAAGTGTCAGTTTCCTTAACCAGGACTGTGAAAAGTTTTATGGTAAATGTGTATTTCTCTCCCCATCTTTATAACTTGATTTTTTTTTAAACTGATTCCGTTTTGCTTTATTTTACCTATGCATTCTTTATTAAAACTCTTGAAGGGTTTTGGAGAGTAACACATATAAGGATTTCACCTTCATTGCTAAAAACAGTTCAAGAGTGATTCTACGTGGCATCTTGATTCACTTAGAAGGCAACTTCTCAGGAAATGAGAATCTATGAGTATTCTTCACGTTTCAGTAATAGCTAGACAAAGCATCTGTCAATAAGAAGCAAAAAGATAAAACTAAAGATGATTTCAAGGCCATATGTCTGGGAAAACAAAAGAACAGAGCAGAGAGATCTGAGACGGAAACTGGTCTTTAGGAAGTCAGCTATCAACAGATCTTCACCAGTTCCCATCTGGGGAGCTTAGTCATCAACACACTACCCACAGATGACCTTAACACACACACACCCAGCCTAGTGCTGAGTGAGGAGACATAATTCTGGACCCAGCTCTATAACTGAGCACTGTTTCTTTCTCAGTTTTCACATTTATAAAATGAAGAGATTAGAAAAAAAAAAAAAAAACCACAACTACCATCAGATTCTGACGGTTTGTGGTTTTTTTAAAAACAGAATTCAAGAAATGAAGAGAAACTGATGAAAGAGGTGTTAAGTCCAGAGTCACTCTCTCCTTCATTTACACACTTTATCTGAGTATACAAAGTGATAGGATTCAAGCAAGGCTGATTCAAAAATACAGTACTAGCTGGATGCGAAGCCTGCGGATATGGAGGACCGCATTTTCATATCCGGGGCGCCACAGGACTGACTGCAGGCCTTGAACATCTGAAGATTTTGGTGTCTGCAGGGTCCTGGTACCAATCCCTTAGGGATACCGAGAGACTACTGTACCTGAAAATCTAAATGGTATGTACGAGGGAGGAGTAAGCAAGACAATCTACTGAGGGCAAGAAGAAACTGTCAGAATGTCTACTTACACTTAATTTTACCTTAAAGGCTAAGAAATGCAGCTTTTTATCAACACTGACAGCCCTTATTTGGGTCTATAGGTTAGATGTCACATGTCACTTAAATAACTCAAGATGTGGCAGTGGGCCTCTGTCATCTGTTCAGTTTATTCACATGGGGGATACCATCTATGTGGTGTAAGAAAACAAAATCTTTAAGTACTAAGGTGGGGCATGACCCCAAAAATATTTTATACCATACAGAGGTGTTCCAGTTCTCTTGTGGCAAAATATATAGAAGAATTGTTTTAAGGATGATTAACACATTTTTCCCTTATATAAATACAATTTGCTCCAAATTTCCTGACCTACTCTGTGATCACAAATGGCTGTCAGCAATATCTGGCAGATGTTTTTTTCAATGACCTTAATCAGTCCTTTCAAGGTAAAGATGAGGTTTTCAAGAAGTACTAGAAAGTAACTGCTTTTTTTGAAAAGAAGCTCATACTATAGAGAACGTATTTTGAAAAGAGATGTGCTTTTGTATCTTTTGTACAAAAAAATTAGAAAACACTTCTTGTCTGTTTTAAAATTTTCAATGAATGTAAAAAGTTTATTTTTAACCCCCTTTATCCTTATTTTTAACCCCCTTTATCCTTATTAATATAAACTGGAACATATTTTATGAGATCTTAAGCTCTATCCACAAAAATAGAAATTTACTAGAAGAATTTTAATCAAAATGTTTATATAACTGGTACCGTGAAAATAAGAATCACTAGTTAAAAAGCAGAGTCAATAATGCACTTCATCCATTTGGATCGGTTTATCTTTGTAAGTAACTTTTGAAGCTATTAAAATCAAATAGCAAAATGAATGTAGGACCAGACCTTCAAACTGCTGTACCATAAAATATTCACCATTTTTAAAAACAGTGACACAAACTCATCCACATAACCTTCATTTGAAAAAATAAAATCCACTACATACTAATGATATTTTTTAACAAGTTTTAGTTGCTAATTTGTACCTTCAGTGCATCCTTTAAAAATTTCTATGTATTATAAGACAAAAAAATTCAGTAGTACACACAGGAAAATTTATAAATATTCATATATTGCGAGTACTTGCACAGATTTTTTTTCACTGCTGAGATGCAATAAAAACTTGGATACCTGTAGGTTAGTTAGCGGTAATCAAGACCAACTCACAAAAAGTGACAACTTTTAGAATCATTTATTACTTATACTTGTTTCTCCCAGTACAATCAAAATTTCTTTTAATCAATGGATCTCCTAGGACAGCTACACAGAGAAAAAAAAAGTCCCCTATATATATTTATTTCACAAACCAAAATGTACGGGTTGTTTCTGCCTCACTGAATTCAATATGCAGTCTTCCCTTGGTATTCTTGGGGGACTGGTTCCAGGATCCCCCCAAGGATACCACAATCCCCAGATGCTCAGTCCCTCAGTAAGTTGTATTTGTGTAAAACCTGCACGCATCCTCCCATACCCTCGGTATCATCTCTAGGCCATGTCTAAGTACCTAACACAATATAATGGTGACAGTAAGTAGCTGTTTTACTGTATTGGTACTTTTACTTATTTCATTATTTTTTTCCTTTAATATTTTCGATCTGTGGTTGGCTGAATCTGCAGATTCAGAGGCCTTGGATACAGAGGGCTGACTACACAGATTTCTTCCCACCACCCATCTCACCTTAGAACATGTCTTGAGTTTTTTCCCCAATTATACAAAGGCTGCATGCCCAATATTTTTTTTTAAGAAACCTATAAAAAGATGTAAGTAGAAAGCAAAAAATCATCTGTACTCCCTTCTCCGAGACACAAAATATTTTAAAGGCACACTGGCTACGTTCCCACCCAACATATCAGTCACGTGTCCAGATCAGAACAGCAACCTCAGCCATGTGTAACGTAAGCAGTATTTCAACATACGGCAACATCGTATTTTATTTAGCCCAAATATACCATCAACTTGTTTACTTTCATAAAAGAACCGTGTTTTTGTTTGTGTAGGAAATGTAGGCTATATGGGTCTCTCCTTGGCTAACATACCCAACAGTTATAATTGTGTTTTTAGCTGAGTCCATTACTTTAGGACCATCCCATATGTCATTAGAATAGTCTTTTCTTCTTATAAATAACCAAACTGAAATGAATCTTTAAATGGTCTCTTCTTTTAAAGGTTCAAACATGGGAATAAATTTGTTTTGAAATAGCATTTGGCCACTCTGGTTAAATGGAAAACAACTCATTCCATTAAATATATTATTCTATATGGAAGCTTGTTTGAATCTTACAGAAATTTTTCACATAAAAAGGGTAGTTTCTTAAAAATGATATAAACATTTATATCCACAATTTTTAAAGTTCTTACTTTGAAATTAATGAAAAATTACATATCATTCATTCACACTGAAAAGTCACCCACTTCCCAAAGCCTCTTCAGAATGTTCTGTTTTCGTGTCAAACATTTAATATTTTAAAATACTAGAACAAGGAATAATTCTCTATTAGGTAATCATCCAACTTAAATATATATTATCATGTTTTATAAAAGACCCTTAATTTTCTACTTAATTCAAGCTTTAAAAAATAAAGATCAATTAAGGTTCCATTTTAAAAGAAATATATTATCCTAGGGCTAATTTTAAAGCCTGAATTCATCTAAAATAGTCAGTAATTTAGGCCTCCTGAAAATTGGCAACTGTAGTTAGCACTGTCACAATAAAACACATTCATATAAAGTGGAAATAACAGTTTATCTAGATGGCTACAGTTTATAAACGTGACCTTTCCTTTCTTTCTAAGAGCCCTGCTTTTGTTCCTTCAATTTTCTTCAATGTTCTCTGGAGTTCATTTTCTTCAGCTAAAAAAAAAAAAGTTACTTTGTATGTTAAGTAAGAGTTAAAAATTAAAATTGCACTGCTTTCTCCTTTCTGAATGTCTTGTTATCTAAACAGAAGTCTGGGCACCCATAGTTATACAGCAAAGCGTTGAGCTTCCATACCTGCCTTCTCAGGCTTCGGAATTTTTGTGAGATCAGCACAAGTGACCAGCATTATTTATGGTAGATAATGCTGGACAGAGGGGCCAGCACACAGAATCAAGCTTCAAGCCAAACTATAGGACTACAGTACAGTGGAGGGATGGTAACATCCAACATTTAAAAAGCAAGGCTGGGTGTGGTGGCTCATGCCTGAAATCCCAACACTTTGGGAGGCCAAGGCAGAAAGATCACTTGAGCCGAGGAGTTTGAGACTATCCTAGGCAACATAGCAAGACCCCCATCTCTACAAAAATTGGTTTTTGAAAATAAGCTGGGTGTGGTGGCACACAACTGTAGTCCCAGCTGTTCCAGGAGGCTGAGGCAGGAGAATCGCTTGTACTCAGGAGTTCGAGGCTGCAGTGAGCTATGATCACACCACTGTACTCCAGCCTGGGTGACAGAGCAAAACTGCATCTCAAAAAGAATTTTTTAATACACTTAAAATATATATATATATATATATATATATATATATATATATATGCTATAATTATAGACTCCAGCAGAGTCATAGTACATTTTCTGAAATGGTTCATGTGAATCATCCACAGGTTAAGTAGAACGTTAAGCAGTCAGACTGAAGAATAAACCGCAAATTCTTGACTCGTCTACTTAAATGAGAGGAATTCTGCCTGCCATTAAATGCCATTAGACTGGGTTTAATATAAATCGTGTGGGTTATGGCCAGCAGAAATTAACCAACCACAGACAGTGGACAAGGATCTGCTTCTGGCATGCAGGTACTTTCCGCCTAGAGTCCAATGAAGAAAAACTGGGAGAAGTGGGTCAGTTGAAAGTGGCTCTTTTTAGAGGGCAGACTTGGACCAGGCAGCCTATGCGGCAGCCATCCTCCAACCTCAGACCTGACACTCCCACAGTGCACGTGTGTACATCTTTGGTCAAACTGCTGAAAATCCCTATAAACAGATGATTTGAATGGGTCAAAGCATACGGAAAGAAAAGGATGTCTTCTCATCCAATCTTTGCTGCTCAACTTAGAACCCTGAAAGCAGGAGATGCGCAAAAGCAGCTCTTAGCCACGCTGCTCGGGTTATAACCCTTTTTGAAAGCAACTTGGCAACATGTACCAAGAGCCTTAAAATATAATACATACCCTGTGGCCAAGTAATTCCCCCAAAAGAGAATCTGTTCTAAGGAAATCATTCCAAGTAAGAAAGAGTTTCCTACAGGGAGATGTTGACAGCAACACTAGTTATGGTGGCAGAATATTGACCAATGTATAAACTACTAAACTTCATTAAACTATTTAGATCGGTGCAAAAGTAATAGCAGTTTTTGCCACTGAAAGTAATGTCAAGAACTGCAATTATTTTTGTACCAACCTAATTATTAAGAAGTCATCAAAAAAATTAAAATCATTGTGAAGAATACATACGAAGATGAAATATACAGACAGAACAGTCTCAATGAGATTTTTAAAAAAAAATATTGGAAAGAAACACACTAAAACACTGACACTGGTTGCTTCTTGAGAGAAGGGTTATGGTAATTTTTCTTTAGATTTGTGTGTGTTTTTCAAGTTTTTCAGGAAATATGCCACATATCTGGACTTATTAGAACTTAAATTCCACTGAAACCTTACTTCTAGTTCACCTAAATAAGCATATGAAAAAAGAAGCTTTATATAAAACATAATAAAAATATTCACTATTGGCTGTTTTCTGGCTCAAATATTCATTGGCATGTGTTACATTTGTGAGCATCTGATGCCAGAACTGTGAGAAAAAAGTGAATTAGACAAAAAGATGTATTAGCTCCTCCTAACCTATTTTTTTTTAACGTCCCTAACATTTGCTCATGTCCTACCACTTCAGTGTAATGTGCCAAAAAAGCAAGTGCCTTATGGATTTATCAACATTTCAGAAACAATATCTGTTTCCCAACAGTTCTTTTGATGCCAAAGCATTTAACTTTCCATCTGGGTGCAGGCAGAGCCTAATTTATGAATGGGTTGTGTTCCAAACATTCATTTGTAAGTTGGCCCTTTGATTCTACAGGAAATGTACTCCTAGGCCTAACGTGGTGAAAGCCTGCAGAGTTGGTCTAAGAGACAGCGGACAGTTGAGAAGGAAATTTCTGCTCCCGTTCCTGGTCACAGAAGCAACCTCGGGCCAATGCTGAAAAAGATAGCTGCTAAGTAGTGCAGGAATAAAGGTCATTTTGGAGCATGGAGACATAGGGGTCAGGACACACCTGCTAAAAACATCCAAACACACTAGACACCTGGGAATGTGCAAAACTGGGAGGGCAACATGGTCGGGCCAGGGGAGGATTAGTAACAAAACTTAAAGAACCCACAAAGAAATTAATCTTCTGCTTGTTTACAGCAGTATCTTCAAATCTTTTAGGCTATGGGCCACTTAGACAACACAGCTTCTACCACATCTAGACCTGCTTATCCTTGGAAACAAAAAAACCAACAATAATTACATCTTTCTTTGGGAAGCCTCCAGCCTGGAGATAATAGTTGTTCAAAATACACTGTAAATACAAACATTTTTATTGTAATGCAATATATGTATTTCTAAAAAACTTCTAAGCTTTACGCACACTAAAATCCAGATTTTAGGCAGACCACTCAAAAACTATGAAACTATCACCAGAATGCTTAAAAATAAAAAATCCTAAAAAAAGAAAAACAATATTTTAGCATAATTTCTAACAAGTATATAATGGACTTTAGAAATACAAAAGTGAGGCTCACTTGATGGAAAGAATATAAGGAGTAATCAAACTTCTACGTTACAGAGACTAGTACAAAATACTCAAAGATTGGAGAGAACCCTGAAATGAGTACTTCCGAGATGGAGCACTCAGCTGCTGGACTTGGGAGGAAGCACACAGATTCAAGAGTAAGGTATGCAGCCCTGCTTCCCAGTCTGGCTTGCTGCCTTGGGCTGTATTAGTGTACTTTGCTCCTGGCTGCTGATACTTGGAGGCAGTGGTGTACTCAAGGAAAACTGCATATGGACCAATTCCTACATCCTACGCCACATTTCAGATATGCCAATCTCATACAAGTGAATCTGCTACAGAGGCATTCATGTAGCAGCAGCAAAGACTCCACAACTGTGCATTTTCTAAAGCAGATTCAGCTCCCCAAGGGGACTTTATAAAGCCCACTTTTTCTTCTGTCCAGCCTCAACACCACCTGAAAGCGCCTTCAAAGACACCAATGCTCGGGAATGTGACATGAGAAATTTTGGATGCATGACCCGAGAAAAGCAGGGCAAAGCGGGGCAGCTGCTAGCACACAGGCACCTCTGTGCACATCAGAAAATGAGCCTCCTCTGTGCAGACAACTCACAAAAAGGGTTCCTGTCTCTGGCTAATGCAGCCCCTTGCTATGGTGTGCAGGTGGCAATACTGATGCCAGCCCCCACCTGCCCCCACCATGTGGAGCCTTTGTGCAGGTCATGTGGAATGCTATAGAGGTCATTCTTCAGTTGACTGATACCAAACACCTTCCTTAAAGCCCAGGTTGAAAAAACAAAAGCAAGGCTTACTTGCTACAAACTACAGATAAACTAAGCTCTGAACGTTAGGGTGTCTAGCAACTTGCAAATATGTGTCTAAGCCCAGATGACCAGGCCTAGAGAAACTAACACAAACAAAAGTAATATAAATAAGAACATGTCCGTAAGAATGGAAATGAATGAAAGCATAAAATCAGAAGGAGGTAAGTATAGTGGCACCTGAAGAAGGGTTTGGCAGTTCCCTGGAAATGCCACATACCCTTTATGCTTTTGTACGCATTACTCTGCCTATAACATGTTTTTTCCAGCTTCTCCATCCACCATGTCAATTCTAACTCAATTCTTGCAGAATTTCAAGAGCCTATCACTAACTCTCCCAGGGCAGGTTTATTAACCCTCTGCTGTCTCATCGTATCTGCATGTACGATCCCAGTCATGGCAAAGGGGCAGGGGTACCCCGCCAGGAATTAACAGCCCCCAAATAACAATAATGTAACAAAGAGTGTGAATGGTAAGAAACTGACCTAGGTGAGTCATTGTTGACTCTTTCCTATCTGTTCTCTAACACAGTCACCAAATATCTCTAAGCACATCCTTTGTCTGTTACCCCTGCCCAAGCTCAGGCTCCCATCACCTGGGGAGGACAGTAATGGCCTCCTTCCTTCTTGCAGTCCCACCTCCTGTCCCACTGACTCCCCTCAGGGATCCATCCCTGGAAGGCCGCAGAAGCACCACCATGCTCTGGCTTCTCACTGTCCCACTTACTGTTGGATTCCCTCTTTTGAAACTCTGATACCAATTTGCATTTCCGCTGATAGGGTTATTTAGGTCAGCTCTGCACTGAAAATAAGTAAATATTCTTGAAGGCATCAAAGAGTTGGAAGAGACAGGAGAGAGTTGGCCTGCCAAATCTTAGTGAAAACTGGAAGTGCACAGAGTCAGTCAGTCATGGAAGCCACTTTGGCTCTAAGGGCTTTGATGGTTGACAGGACCATCATAGGCTAACAGGAACAGGACTCAAGCCTAGGGCCCATCCAAGGTGTGAAGTCTAACAGGAAACCTTTTCTCATAAGGCTACAATGGGTCTACCCATTCCACCCTAGGGAATGTAGCCCAATTATACATAATCATGAGGTCCAAAAAATTCTAAGCTGTGAATTTAGTTTCAAATGGTCTTGGTCTGCAGTAACCCTAGACATGGCAAAAACAAACAATTCTCGCTGGAAGGATACATCTTTACCCCTAAGACTTGAAGACTGCTCCCTGAATAAACTATCCAAGGGAAGTGAGCAGCTTAGAGCCAAAATGAACCAAACATAAATGGCAACAAAGCAGCATGAAGAGGAACCAGCAGAAACAACACACACTAGAAAGACCCACAAAGGCTTGAGATATTGCCATTATCGCTATTCTTACAATGTTTATGGAATCTTAAACTTATAGCACACTTCTGAATACTAGAATTTGTAGAGGCATATCTGAAGCCATTAAAAGAACAAGTCAGTAATAACACTGCAGCACACTCTTCTACATAATATCTCGGATTATTTAGAGATGCATTCATACTCTTCATGCAATTCACTTGGCGGCCCTTCAACATCTGACATTGCTTGAGAAAAGCTGTTTACTTTCTGAATCTTCTCTGTCATGTTCACAAGACACACTTCTTGCATGCTGCTGTAAACATAACCTCTTTCTTTGGCACTGGCTTGCAGTTACCCCATACCTCTTATCACCAATTTGCAGCAAGGTTTTCCCCACTCTCTAACGCATTGCACAACCCACTCAGCAAAATGCTCCAAAATGCTCTATGCTTGATTATAACAAAAATAAACTGTACACATTGATGAAAATTGAATGTGGGAGGCCTCATGGTGCACCACCTGAGCACTAATGGCCTAGAGTTTAGAATCCCAGCCCCACTCATTCATTCAACAATACGCACTGAGCACTTACTATCTAAATGCACTGTTCTAGGTGCAGGGATACAGCTAGTAAATAAGAAAATGTCTCAGTTGCCATGGAACTTATTGTTCTAGTTGGGGGAGACAAACAAATATGTAAACAACTCAGTTTCAGATAGTGTTAAGTGTCACAGAGAAAATAACAGTGTGATAGTGGAGGGGCTCCCTTAGCTTAGAGGGTCAGAAAGGTCATCTCAGAAGCCAACTCCTTGGCTAAGAGACTAAAATGACTAACAGGAACCAACCATCCAAAGATCTGAGGGAAGGCTGGGCATGGTTGTTCATGCCTGTAATCCCAGTACCTTGGGAGGCTGAGGCACGAAGGTTACTTGAGGCCAGGAGTTCGAGACCAGCCTGGGCAACACAGCAAGACCCCATCTCTTACAAAAATTTTAAAACTTTTCTAGGCATGGTGGTGCATACCTGTAGTCCCAGCTACTCAGGAGGGTGAGGCAGGAGGATCACTTGAGCCCAGGAGTTCAAGGCTGCAGTGACCTATGATCGTGCCACTGCACTCCAGCTGAGATAACACAGCGAGACCTTGTCTCAAAAACATAAAAATAAAAGAGGGAAAAACATTTCAGACAAAGAGAAAAATAAAGATTGGAGGTGTGTGGCTGCTCTGAGCTTGCCTTTAGGAACAGAAAACGCACAGGGTGGCTGGAACATGGGAATCATGAAGAGGGTATTGTGGGATGAGGGCAAGGAGTAAAGGGGGGGCCCAGCCCAGTAAGACCTTGCAGGTCAGAAAAGGTTTGGATTTTATTCTAAATGCAATGTAAAACCTTTGGAAGGTTTAACTGAGGACATGACACAAAATCATGTACAATTCAGAAAGATTTCTCTGCCAATGCTGCAGAGAAGATAGACTGAAACAGGGCAAGAGTGAATGCCAGGAGACCAAACAGGAGGCTACCATAGTGTTCCTAAGAAAGAGGATTCAAATAGAAAAAGGGAAGCATGTGGATTCAGGATTCAAAAATGGGATGTGGGGAAGGAGTGGGGGAAAAAAAGCGTAATCAAGGTTGGTCCCTAGGGTTAAGCTTGAACACCTGGGTCTACGGTAGTCCATTTTCTGAGATGGGAAGAGGCCAGTTTAGGGCATAATGAGGACTGGGTGGAGTGTGGGGAGGTTATCAAGGGCCTGCTTGGGACATCTGAGATGTCTATTAGGTATTCATGTGAAGATACCTGGTAAGAAACTGAATATAGAGCGCGAGAGGAAAGTCACAGCTGAAGTTAAAAATTTCTCAACCATCACCGTAAAACAGTATAAAAAGCCATGAGACTCAATGAGATCCTGTAGGTAAAGTAAATGTAATTTTAGAAGGCAACCCTGGTCAGAGGCCGGGGGCATTCCAACATTTCCAGGCTGAGCAAAAGAGGAGCCTGTGCCAAAGGAGTGGCCAGTGAAGCAGAAGGAAAACAAGAAACCAACAAAACAAAGGAGCCCCCTGCATTTGAAAACATGAGCACTGCCAGTGATGCTGACATGAGCAGCTTCCTTAGCATGCTGGAGGTGAAAGCTAGAATGGAATAAGGACACCATGACAGGGAACTTGAGGGTGGGGACTAGGGTGTCTCTACAGAAACAGGAGACCTCAGCTTTAGACAAGGCCTTTCACTCCTGGTAGAAAAAGGAACAGGGAAGGTGCGGTGACTCACATCTGTAATTCCAGCACTTAGGGAGTCTGAAGCAGAAGGACTGCTCGAGACCAGCAGTTTGAGGCAGCAGTGGGCCATGATCGCACCATGCACTCTAGCCTAGGCCAAAGTAAGAGAACATGTCTCTTAAAATATTAATAGTAATAATTATAATTTCAGCTCTTTTCCTGTACTTTTATATTTCATTTTTAAAAAAAAACAAAAACAAAAAAAAAAAAAAAAAAAAAAAAAAAAAAAAAAAAAAAGGAACAGAAAACCTGAGAAGACCCTAACTAAAGTGAGAGACGAAGGGTGAAGGACAGCCTCTGTTGTTATTGCAGAGTTTATTTTGCTTTCAAGATGGGAAGCGCTGGAGCAGTGAGCCCGGTCAGTGGAAGGTAGTTCAACGGTGAGAATCGTCTGTGTCTTCACTGTCCAATCCAGTAACCACTAACCACATGTGGCTACTGAGCACTTGATAGGAGAAACTGAAATTTAAGTTGTATTAGCTGAAATTTAGATTGCCATGTATGGCTAGCAGCTGCCAAACCAGGCAGGGCAGCTCCTCCAGCACGTGCGCAGACTGACAGACCCAGCTGTCCACAATTTAAATGGGATGGTAGGAAGAGCAGAAGCTGATGGCTTCTATTTGTTCAATGCTTTCTAAATGAGGTTACACGCCGAGAGGAGGATGGACAGGACACTAGGTGGAAGTTTAAGGAGAACGGAAAAAGAAGAATGACTTCAGAGAGTAGAGAAGATACTAAAAGAGGCAGTAAAACTTCCGGGTCGAGTGCCATTTGAGATTTGTGGCAAATTTTAAAGAAACCCTGGTCAGAACTGTTGGTTTTTCTCTGGCAAACATCAACTACTTGGCCCTTCAAAGGTGGCCCCAAAGTCCCCTTTTAACCATCTCCTGACATTCTCATTATGTTCCTCTGCGGTTTTCAATCTTCTTGGCTGCAGGATACTTTTTACCCCCTTTACATATTATATTCAGTGCCCCAGTTTAAAAAAAAAAACAAAAAACAAAAAAAAAAACAGAGAGAGAGATGGCAATGAGAACAAAAACAAGGCTGTTCTGGAGGAAACTGAAGTAAGGCTAAATTCCCAACACCAGCTCGGCCCCCTCCCACCAGCCCCTGAGGCACATCTAAGGAACCTCCGGGCTTGAAACCAAAGATTTACCCTGATAGGTGTTTCTCAAACTTAAATATGCTGTTGATCACCGGCTCTTGTTAAAATGTACATTCTGCTCCAGCAGCTCTGCAGAGGCCCAAGACTCTACATTTCTAACAGGTTCCTGTGGACTGCCACTGCACCCACAGCCACAGCCAAAGCCAGCTACTCATATTCTCCGTGCTGCTTGCTTTTGCCAGCGGTCGGACCCTCGGCTGCATATGCCTTTCCCTACTGTATTAGTCCATTCTCACACTGCTATGCAGAAATACTCAAGACTGGGTAACTTACAAATGAAAGGGATTTAACTGACTCACAGTTCTGCAGGGCTGAGGAGGCCTCAGGAAACTTACAATCATGGCAGAAGGAGAAGCAAACACATCCTTCTTCACATAGCAGCAGCAAGGAAAAGAATGAGTGCCAAGCAGAAAGGGAAGCCCTTATATAAAACCATCAGATCTCATGAGAACTCACTCACTATCACGAGAATAGGATGGGGAAAACCGTCCTAATGATTCAATTATCTCCAGCTGGTCCACCCGTGGCACCTGGAGATTATGAGAACTACAATTCAAGATTAGGTGTGAGTGGGGACACAGCTGAACCATGTCACCCATCTTCTGCAGCTGGAAGATTTTATTCAATCTTTTAGGCCCTCCTCTCAAGGTTTCTCCAAGTTCCCCAGGCAGAAGTAATCATGATCCAGTCCTAGTTAGCACCTTGGCCCCATCTCCTTCCGCTATACCCCACTCTTGATGTGCTCCAGCCACACCAGCTTCCCTGCAGTCGTCATAACAGACCAAGCAAGCACCAGCCTCAGAGCCTTTGCACCAGCTGAGCCCTCTGTTGGAAGTGCTCTTCTCCCAAATTGCCTCATGTCTAAGCCCTTCACCTACTTCATGCCTTTGCTCAAAGTTGTCTTCTTCATGAGGCCTATATTCTGCACACTCTATTTAATACCCTTCACCCTAGCATTCTGGACACTGTAGTTATTTGTACATATATTTATGTCTGTGTCCCCTGCAGTTATGCACAATGTCAGGACAAGGTCCACAATATATTCATTTTGCATCTGATGCATCTTGCATTGTCTCTGTATTTAAAGACAAGGTGAAATATCAAGTCGATAGCTGACACAACTTCCAAGTAATGAATGTGAATTAGATTTCTGACACTTCAAAGAACCTAATTGCTAGTGGAAGTGTGAAAAATACAAGAAAGAACATGATAACAAAATAGATACAGAAAGTAAAGCAAGGGCACAAGGATAATTCTAAAATGGTAATTCATAACTCAAAAGTACACAAGATGATATTCTACTATGAAACAGGATAAAGTAACCACTGATTTAGCATACAATCTAATAATTTGCTACATCTTAGCATTTAAGATACTTAAAAAAAAAAAAATTGAATAGGCACAGTGACTCAAGCCTCTAATTCCAGCACTTAGGGAAGCTGCGGTGAGAGGATTGCTTCAGGCCAGAAGTTTGAGACCAGTCTGGCCAACGTATCAAGCAAGACCCTATCCCCATTTTAAAGAATAGTAATAATGACAGCTAGCATATTAAGAACTTACCATGTGCCAGCAACTATTTAGGCATTTTGCAGGCATGAATTAATTTAACCCATATAACAAACTTCCAAAGTAGGTACTATTATTACCTCCTTTTATAAACAAGGAACTGAGAGACAAAATAACTTGTTCAAGGTCACATAGCCAACCAAACACTGGCTCTAGAGCTCTTAATCACTGTGCCCAGGTAGCTGAAAAACTATAAAGATTTAGAGTTGCAAGGCTTAGCTTTAGGTAACTTATTGTTTTAAAAATCCCTACATTTTTCATAAATAATGTATTTGTTCTCTCCCCATATGCTTTGAACATTAGCGATGATTTTCTTTCTGTAAAGGAAAAACAGTTTTTCAAGTAGTTCTCTCACATGTTAACAGCTAATACTCTATCCATCTAAGAACAGCTCTTAAGACTAAGAAAATAAAAGAACTCAAAGAAATGAATGATTTTTGAGCCTGGCCCAGGCAGCACAGCTCAGTGGTTAAGGGTACAGCTGTAAATCTCAAGTACTAGGCACTGTGACCCAGGCAGGTAATGAATTCAGCCTATGCATGTTCCCCCCCCAGAGCATTCTTCCTGGCTGCTGCATGCTCTCCCCACTTTCTCACCCCACACTATCCCCATCTTATTCTTGCAAGGGTTCTTAATGGGGTTCCATGAACTCCCAAGTGGTCCGTGAATAGAATTAAAGGGATCCTTGAACTTGGTAGAACATATCCTTTGTATTTTCATTTATTCCTTTAAAAGCCTCATTCTGAGAAGGGATCTATGGCCTTCACTGGACTGCCACAGGAGTCCCTGGCACGAAAAGGAAAAGCAATTGTGGATAAATGCAGAAACGGGGAAATAAACTAGGAGGTTTTAATATCAGTCAAAGAAAGAGGGCAACAAATCTGGTTAGGAGTCACAGAGGTGGGAATGGAAACGAAGAGACTGAGTCAAGGAAACTACAAGGTATTCCTAACAAAATGTCAATGTCACCTTACATCTTCCTTCTACTTACCTCCCAAAAAAGAAGAGTTGCCTCCACTTCTACTCATTCATTCCTTAGGTCTTTAAACTTTTACACCCTCCCCCCCCATCAACCACTTTAGCCCAGGCACAGCCATGACTCTCAAGCACTTGGGAGCATCTAATTCTGCCAACTTCTGTTTTCTCTTGCTTCCTGTTTCTTTTTCCTTTGTCCTTACTTCAAAGCTAAGTGTCCACGGGGTCCCCGCTCCTCCAGTGGAGATCTGACTTACCGATTCTGTATGGGCAGGTCTCAATGGCCCATCCCAGCCCTAGTGGCTCTCAAACTCCCATCACACCTTTCCAGCATCCCACACAGTACTGTAACTGCAGGATCCACCCACCACCACCTGCAATTCCACATTCTTAAATCTTAATTGCTTGTGTCCCTTTCCAACTCCCAATTTCTTCTCCCAAATTTTCTAATCTCATGGGGCCACTATTCTTCTAAGGGCTCATCACATACAGTTGGGGCCGGGGGAGGAATCCTTAGTGGTGAAGTCTTTCCTTCTACTGCTATACAGCCTGTGGACCTGCAGCATCGGCACCACTCAAGAGTGTGATAAATCACAGACTCAGGCAACATCTCCACCAGATCTCTGAATTAGACTCTGCATTTTAATTTTATTTTTTATTTAGTTGGAGCCTCGATCTGTCACCCAAGCTAGAGTGCACTGTACAACCACGGCTCCCTGCAGCCTGAACCTCCTGGACACAGATGATCCTCCCATCTCAGCTTCCTGAATAGTTCAGGCTACAGGTGTGTGCTGCCACGCCCATCTGTTTTTTAATTTTTTGTAGAGACAGAGTCTTGCTATGCTGCCCAGGCTTGTCTCCAAATCTTGGCCTCAAGTGATCCTCCTGCCTCAGCCTCCCAATGCATGGCTAGGATTACAGGCATGAGCCATGAGCCACCTGCCCAGCAGCAGAGTCTGCATTTTTTAAAAGTCCCCAAGTGACGAATATGCCCCTTAAATTTTGAGAAACAGGGATCTGGTTCTTTTAATATATCACTATCCTAACTGCATTTGAACTTTATTACCTTTAGGCATCATTTACTGAATGCTTATGATGTGCTAATTACAGTGCTAGGCCTTAAATACAGTATCTCATTTAACCCTCAACCCTGTGAGGTCATCCTCATTATCTCCATTTTAAAAATATGTAAATTGAGGCTGAAGTGACTAAATCACCTGCTCAAAGATCCCATCAATGCCAAAGTCAGCATATGAACCTCATCTGTCCAACTACAAACCATTTTTGCCAAATTGCACCAATTCCCTTCAATTCCAAAATTTGTATTTCAAAGGCTATGCTAGCAGAATTAATTACCCTGGCTGACTGCATTTTCTAATCAACTTAAGGTAGATTTGGTGGTTTATTATAATTCTTGCTGGCAGCCTTTCTAAAAGCACAGCAGATCAAGATACCTGGAAAAAGAAATCATTGACCTGACATAGGGCATCATTCTGAGTAATGAAGTTTAGTAACTCTAAGTACTAAGTAACACTAAGTAGTTAAGTATAAATACTTAGGGTTCACTAAGTATAAATACTTATACTTACTTATAAATACTTATACTTAAAGTTCACTCTAAAGTATCTAATAAATGGAGAGGAAATGTATTCTGTTCTCTGGATATAATCCCAACTTTTAGGGAGTATGAAACAACTTCCCTAATAAACTTTCTGTATGTCCACTTGGTGTGTTTCTTTCCTTTGAAGGTTAAAAAGAACAAAAAAATAGTGTGAGGAGACTAGTTCTTGAATGAATGGTAGCTGGGTTCCACTCAAGAATTTCAACTAATGTCTAGATAACTCTAATCTAATTGCTTTATTATATCCTATGAAGTCAAGGTCCTTAGTTTCCTTATCTTTTTTCAGTGCCCAAATAAAAACCCATGAACCTAAACAAAAAATTATGATGTGCCCAATATGGTCTTTATTCCAAGTCCCAGAGCCTGTGGAGAAAATAATCAAAGCTACTGACGCTCCACCAGGGACACCACAAATTCTCCAATCCACACACCACAGCACACGGCATTCATCAGGCTGGCCCTTACAGATGCCCATGGGAAGTACCCAAAGACATCCAGAAGCATCCAGCTCTATTAGCAGGACAGAGACCTGTCTGACACTGCCTGGCAGGCCCTTTCCCCTCTCAGGGGACTGTTCTTTCCCCAAGGCCAACAGGCAGGCACTGCCATGTTTTTATAACTACTTAGTCCAAGGGATGGCCACAAATGACCAAAGCTAGACCAATCTCAAGTGGAATCCTTCCATGGGATTTTTATAACTAAATTAGAAACAGGAAGCCCTTTCGGGGAGCAGAAATGACAAAATGTGAAATACAGGAGCCCTTCATTCCCTGCTCTGTGGAGGAAACCAGTCAGCTATGAAGGAGAACAGAGCCAAAGTGTACAGAAAAGTCTCACGCACTCACACACCCATACTCTCCAGCACCCAGCTCTTCACATGGTTTTGTCCAATCTTTCCTTCTACTGTGATAGGTCCCCCAAACCCCTCAATACACAAAATGTTTGCCAAAGCTCATTTAAACTTCTACAGCTTTAAACCAAAAGCCTCTAACATCAATACTTGGCCACTTCTAAATACTGTATTTGTTTTAAATAAATTTTATGTGCTTTCAGATTTCTCTATATAGATAATGTTTTCCTTTGGATATTTATATAGGTTTTAAAATACTAATTTCTAAAAGGCTCACATTGCACTGTGTATAAAAGTCTTTTAGAATATCTATTTAAAACACGTCTTGGCTCGTATCCTTCAACATGCTCCCCACACTATTAAAATATCATCTTAAGATGCTTACTGCTTGATCATTTTTAGTTTAATTCTAAATGTAACAAGACAAAACTGCCTTCTTAAGTCACTTTTTCCTTTATGTATTCAGTTATAGTCTTTGCTTAAAATACTTAAAATAAAAATTGGCAATGATTCATTCACTGATGGGTATTTTAAGTTAGAAAGCAGTAACATTTCAAATTAACCACACAATGGCAGGCTTATTCCCAACTCTGATTATTGCCCAAATCAAGATTTTCATTACCACCTCAGAAGACTTGAACATTTTCACCTTAATTGCTAGTTGTTACATTTCAATCAAATCGACTTTGGCTTAATAGACTGCAATGCAGTTCAGCTACATTCAATATAACAAACTCTTGCTTCACAGTCTCTTAAAATCACCATAGATTTCCTTTCCATCTAGTCAAAGTCTTGAGAATTCCCTGAATGTTGATGCATTTGGAAGGCTATAATAGTAAGGCAACTTGTATTATAAAGTATTCTACGAATCCTAGTATAACACTGTGCACCTCATAGACTGAAAAAACAGTAGAATCTTGAGTTAGAAAACCACCTGGAAATCATCCAAACAGCCCTAGTTCACAGGTGCAAACACTGATGCAAAAACCTAACCTTAACATGCCCAAGGTCAACAATTAGACTTTAAGATTTAAAGCGCCGATCCAATGAGCGTTTTACCACAGTATGTGGAAGATGCTCATATACAACACTATGCTTGTTTGTTCAGACTGTTGATGTATTTATTCTCCGATTATACTAAAAACTGTGGTGCACAGAAGGTCACATAAAACATTTATATAATATCAGACATTGTCACCGAAAATGAAATCAAACCAGAAATACATGGTATCTCTAAGTGTTTAGATTTCATGTTTATATTACACATCCATTCTTTTTTCAAAAATAACATAGTAAATAGACATTTTGAAAAAGAAGCCTGTGAAAGAGACCTTTCTTATGTCAACTCAGAGTCCTCAAAATAAAAACATTTGGACAAAAATATTACAGGTGTTTTAGCAATCCTTCCCATAGTAGCTGACACTGTATGTGCACAATGTATCTGCTGAATGAATAACATGCTTACATTGATATACATGAAATGGAAACTTCACTCCTCTGGTTGTGGATACTTAAAATTGCAAACTTTTCTGGAGAGCAAAAGAAAATAATCCCAAATATATACTATTTACAAGTCATACACTATGAAACACTTAAGCAGTTTCAAAATATTTCCAATTAGCAAGAAACTCTAAAACAAATGTAGCAATTCATAAATATAAGGTAGCAACTTAAGTGGTTACAGTAAAACATGAACAAGATTTTCTAAGGCAAACCGGAATCCAGACCAGTTCCCAGAAAGCACACTCTTTTTTGGCAGCATATTGTTGACACTATCTTACTAAATTAAACCCCAAGACAGAAACACTCTCCATACCAAAACACCAGAACTCCAAAGGAGATAAAGGCACCATAAATATGAGTAAGCACTACAGTATTCGTCCTTTTTCAAAAAAATTATGTTCCTATTCTAGTAATAAGGGACCCAAAACTAATAACACAAATTATAAAAGAGCTTACCAAAATTATATGTAACTCTACATTGTAAACTTATTACATAGGAAAAATAGCGTTTCATTTTCTGTAATAAAACTTGGAGAGGAGTTTTTGGTGTGGTAATGCATGTTCTTGCAACAACTTGCACTCCCAAATAGCTGAAGAAGTTGTCAGAAAGTTAAAATGAACTTCAGTGAATCAGTCATTAAGCTGGATAAAAATAATCATTTCTCAAGTTTTTCAAAAACACTCCATGCAAACATGATCGATCCTGATACTGTTTTGCCCTTCCCCCTGCTCAACTTGGGGAAGAAAAATACAAAAACGATGCTTTTGAGGCATTTTAAACAACTTCACTACATTGAGAGTGTGTTCTTTTTTTAAAAACCAACAAGGTTTTCTGTCATTTCCTTTACGCTGAAAAGGACATACAGACAGTCATCGAAATCAAAAGCAGGGGAAGCGGACTTACACTTTTCCCAGGCGCTAAGTGACTGCAGTGGCTAAGGTCATGGTCAAAATTCACAGGCTCATTTAAACTTTCCTGGCTGAGCCAACAGCTCCGATCATGTTTCCAGATCCTATCTAACTGGATTAAAACTGCAGGAGTTTCTCGCTGTCAGATCAGCAGGAGGCTATTTCAGACCCTCGAACCGCAGTCCGCATAGCCCGCAGCAGCGCATCCTCCAACCCCCGACTGTGAGTGACGCTAACCTTTCCACGCGTTCTCCTCCAGCATTTCCCACCCCCCCCCCCCACCACAGCGGGTGCGGCCAACTCCGGACCCCCTCCGCCAGCGCCCGCCGGGACCCTTGCCTGCCGTCTCCACCCCGGCCACCCTTCCGCTGTCGGTGACTTCTGCCCGGCTCCCCAAAGTAGGCGACGAGGGGAGGAAGACTCCCCGCCAAGGGCTCTCCAGCCCGCACAGCGGCAGGGCGATGCGGGAGAGGCGCAGGGATGTCGCCCGACGCCAGAGCCATATTTACATCGGCTGCTGCTTTGCCAAAAAGCCGAATTGTGCCTAATAATGTTGCCTTTAAAGGAAAAAGAGAGGACCTAAGCACTAAAGCTGCTGCCCCAAATCTGCTCGCTCTCCGGTATCCTCGCCCCAGTGCCCCCGTGGGAGGCTCGCCCGCGCCCAGCCCGGGACAGGTACACCCGCCCGCCGGCGGAGGACGCGGGCCCCGCGCCGCCCCCACACTAGGCAGCGGTCTCCGAGACTCGGCCCCCAGCAGCCCCCGCCGGGGCTGACAGCCGAAGCGGCGCCGTGCCGCGCACAAACTTACCACTTCCCAGGCTGCGGGGACAGACCCGCGGGCAGGAGGGCGAACGGGGGGCGGCATGGGCACTGGCACCAACCGTGAGACTCACATGCACAAGGGACCCCCGTCCCGGGCCCTAGGTCTAAATGGGGCGCAAATGGTGGCCGGGTGGCCGGGAGGGCTTGGGGGCGCGCGCCGCCGGGCTGGGGGCTCCGAGGCGGGCGAGCAGCCGGAGGGCCAGGGCAGGCTGGGGCTCCCCGCCCCGCAGCAGCTGCAGCCGGAGGAGGAGGGGAGTGAGGAGGAAGAAGAGGAGGAGGAAGGGGACCGCGCGCCGCAGCCAAGCCCTTACCGAGTGGTTTACCCCCCACATCAGGACGCTGAGCAGCGGGTCGCTGGCCCGAAACAGCTTCACTTTCTGCGCTACGAAGTGCTTCTTCTTGGTCTTGGTTTTGCTCGCCAGGACGGAGGACCCTAGGTTGCCGGGGGTCGCCATGGCCGCCTCCTCCGTCCCCTCCACCACCGCGCTCCCGAGGCCGGGGACCCGCCCTCTCTACACCCCGGCCCGGGAAGGTAGCCGCATCCCCCCGGTGGCGGCCCCGGCGTGCCGCGCTCCGCTCCGCCTGCTGCCGCCGCTGGCGCGCTCGGCCCCGCTCGGCTCGCTCCGCCTGCTCGGCCCGGCAGGCTGCGCTCGGCTCGCGCCCCGGCCCGGATCCCGCGCCCGCCGCGGCTCCGCGCTCAGCCCGCGGCTGGACCTGGCGCTCCGCGAGCGGCTTCCGCGTTGGGCGCCGGCGTCATGACGCAGGGGGCGGGAGGGCGGGAGGCGACCGCGGCGCCGCGGGCGGGGCGCCGGGCGCGGGGCGCGGGGCGCGGCCGCCGGACCGTTAGGCTGCACCCTCCCGTCCCGGCTCCGCTGCGGCCAGGCCGTCCCCTGTGCCCGGGAGAGCTCGGGACGTTCGCTCCCCGCCCGCGGAGGAGGCCGCGGGGTGCGCGCGGAGAGCCTGGGGACCCCGCCTGGCGTCCCCTGCAGCTCCCCGAGGAGGGAGAGGACAGGGTGGGCAGAGCGGGAGGTTGGGGACAGGAGTCCCTAGGCGTCGATCAGGCGAAGGAGGGAAGCTCAGGGACCCGCGCTCGCCCACGCCGCGAGTCGGGAGACCCAGCGAGGTGCGAAATGCCGCAGGGAGACCAGGGCTTCCCCGCACCGAGGCGAAGGACCTGGGCACGTTTCTGGTCAGTCCCTAAGATGAACTTAATACGTTTGTGCCGTTCACCGTGGGGCCTTTCAGGCCCTCGATATGGGCCTCCTCGAGTCATTCAAGAGGGAGACTACCACCTAATAGTCTGGGCTGTCACTGCCACCCCACTCCGTGCCCAGGGCGGGACCCTGGGACCCTCATCTAGAGCCCTTGGCTTAACCGGGGGAATCATGCCCCAAAGGGCATCTTCTACTTGGAATCCATCACCATGGTCCTTGCCATCCCTGCCTGTTTTCCAGTGCATTCACCTTCCATGGAAATCTGTTCGCTGTCTTCCTCCAGATACACCTAAATGTCGCCCTTTATTATGATGAGAATACCTGGCTTACTTCAGAAAGCTGCCATTCCAAGTATGTCTATAACCCTTCTGCCCCCATGTCGTCCCCGCGGTCTTCATCCTGTACAATGTATTTACTCTGACCCAGCCCACCAGTCCTCACTGAATAGGTTCTTGGAAACTATCGCCTTAAGCAAAACAACATAACAAAACCAAATTTATCATAGGCTAACATTTAAAAAAAGAGTTAAGTTCCTACAGCATTATTTCTGGTCACAAAAACATCACCAAACTTCAAAGTAAAGACTCAAAACACTCCTGATATTAAACAATGAAATAAATGTAAGCTATACCGCCTTTTTATTTTTTTTTTTTCCCTTGAAATAGGGTATCGCTTTGTCTCCCAGGCTGCGGGTGCAGTGGTGCAATCACAGTCCGCTGCAGGCTCTACTTCCTCGGGCTCAGGTGATTCTTCCACCTCAGCCTCCCCAGTAGTTGAGAGTACAGGCATGAACCTGGCTAAGTTCTATTGGGTAGAGATAGGGTTTCACCATGCTGCCCAGGCTAGTCTTGAACTCCCAGGCTCAAGAGATCTGCCCACCTCAGCCTTTCAAAGTGCTGAGAATACAGACGCCAGCCACTGCACCTGGCCCACCTACGTTTTTTAAAGATTGACAAAAACAAGATAATGCTTTGCCAAATATCTGGTGAATCAGTGAATAATGGTTGCTGTGGTGCTGGGTTGAATCAATAAATATGTGTTTGAAAAGCAAAAAGTTGTCAGGAGGACCTACTGCTACCACGAGATTAAAAACTATCACAAATATGGGAGCTGAGTGCTCTCCTACCTCATTTATTGTCATACATTTTTATGATTATTGTACACTTACATATTTTTATTTTACAGTCATTTGTTTCATGGATTCATTTTTCCAACTCATTTATTCCAGTTCAAGGTCACAGATAGTGGAAGCCTATCCCAGCAGCTCAGCTTGAGCAAAAGGTGGGAACCATCCCTGGATAGGATGCCATTCTATTGCAAGATGCACGCGCGCACGCGCACACACACACACACACACACACACACACACACACACCCCACCCCCCCATTTGCTTAAACTGGGGCCATTTAGGATGGGGGTGGTGGTTCATGCCTGTAGTCCCAGCACTTTGGGAGGCATGAGGCAGGTGGATTGCTTGAGCCCCATAGTTGGAGACAAGCCTGAGCAACAGGGTGAAACCCCATCTCTACCATAAATACAAAACAGGGCATGGTGGTACGCACCTGCAGTCTCAGCCACTCAGGAGGCTGAGGTAGGCAGACTGCTTGAGTCCAGGAGTTGGAGGCTGCAGTAAGCTGTGATTATGCCACTGCACTCCAGCCTGGGTGATAGACGGATATCCCATCTCTTAAAAAAAGGAAAAACTACTGGTATCATGTAAAGAAGCCTATGAACTGAACGTGCATGTCTTTAAGTTGTGAGAGGAGGCTGGGTGCGGTGGCTCACGCCTGTAA
>NW_016107407.1:12821630-12827127 GCF_001604975.1 Cebus imitator | reverse complement strand
TTACCCCAAAGTCCTCTCGTAGTTCTTTCCTGCTTGCTTTCATCCAAAATGATATCTGCTCCTCCAGCATCAATCATCAGTACTCTTAGTGGTTTAAAAAAATCGAAAACCTAAATTTTTAGTGAGACGACAGGGGACTGAGCTGCAGCTCTCCCACTTACTTGAGCAAATCACTTAACCTCCCCCAGCTTTGGGTTCTTCGTGTCAATAATAGGTATCATCAGACAGAAATGTCACTTTAGGAAGTACTCTGGACCTAGTAATATAATCCTGCCCTATCTACTTTATAGGATATTTGTTAGAGTCAAAATCAACAGTATAGATAATGGCCATGAAAGCCCTTTGTAAGCCAGACAACGCAACAGAAAATGTAGAATGCCTGCAAATAACTCATGAACTCTCCTCTGACATCCGAGAAGTGCCTGGTTGCACATTTGGACATCATTTGTCCACAGGCATCTTTTAAAAGTGTCTAAAACTGGCTGGGTGCAGTGGCTCATGCCTGTAAATCCCAGCACTTTGGGAGGCCAAGGTAGGAGAATCACTTGAGCCCAGGAGTTCAAGAGTAGCCTGGATATAATAGTGGGATCTCATCTATACAAAAAAATGTTTTAAATTAGCTGCACATGGTGGTATGCACCCTGTGGTTCCAGCTACTTGGGAGGCTGAGGCAGGAGGATCACTGAGGCTGTAGCTATGACTGCACCACTGCACTCCAGCCCGGGCAACAGAGCAAGACCCTAATCTCAAAAAAAAAAAAAAAAAAAAAGTATCTAAAAGCAAGTTCAACATCTTTCCCAATTTCACGTTACTTTATTTCTAGTATTATGTTGGAAACGGCATTCATATTACTCAGTTACCCCAGTTGGAAGTTCATTTATTTAACAAATTTCATTGACCAGCTTGAAAGTTTACCATCATCATCAATTATTGCTTTTCACCACCACCAAACCTAAACTCCTTTACCAGATTCTGCCCTTGAAAACAATTAGACTCAAAAATTGTCTCTTCCCTGATGCTTTCTGGTCCTCCTAATTCAAATTAATCCTTCCACCTCAGTATTTCCATAGCATTTCCATTCCATTCCATTTGTTCCATAATAGCATATTATACTTAATTTTATATTAAAAATGCAAGGCAATAGGCTTGCAACTGCCAAAGAAACTGAATTTAGTGAAGATGGAGTGCTGAATGAGCCTAGAGGAGGGGAAGATGGATACATGTTGTCAGGAGAGGCTCCACCTTAGGAAAGCAACAATCTATGGGTGGGTGCAGAGGTCAGTTATGTGAGGGACAGATAGGGGCACAGTGTGGTATTTTTAGGTAGCTATCAGGAGACTTGCAGCTTTCAAAAGACAGAATTTCTGGTGATTTAACATGTTTTGATTGGCATCTAACACAATGCCATTCAAAATACATCATTAAATGATTTATTTATTTATTTATTGTTTGAGACAGGGTCTCACTCTGACACCCAGGCTGGAGTGCAGTGTCAAGATCACAGCTCACTACAGCCTTGAACGCCTGGCCTCCAGCCATCTCCTGCCTCATTAAATGATTTTGCCAATAACCTTTCACATTAGCTTTGTGCTCTGTGGAGTGTATGTGTGATGCAAGAGCTCTAGAGTCATAGAAATGACCTTAGCTCATGCCTGTCATCCCAGAGCTTCAGTAGGCCAAAGCAGGAGGATTGCTTGAGCCTAGGAGTGTGAGGTTATAGTGAGCTATGATTATGCCCCTTCACTCCAGCCTGGGCAACAGAGCAAGACTGTCTCGAAAAATAAAAAAGAAAAGAAGATGAAGTCACCTCAAAAGTGTGTAATCCAATTCTCAAGCTGTATACATTACATAGACAACTGAGATCTAGAGAAATGTAAAAAGTAATTTCTTGAGTGATAAGAAATTTTGAAGGCAAGGACCATGGTGTACCTGCTTCTAGGGCCTCTCAGTGAACCCAGCATACTCCCTTTCTCATAGCACCTATGGTGAAATTTTTCTGAATAAAGAAAAAGAAATGTTTTATCTCTCATAACAAAGTTACAAATAAAGTTTGCATAGCCAGACAATGTTCTGTGCAAGGTTCCATTCAGAAATACTTAGTTAGGAAATTAGGTTAGACTTAAACTCGAGGGCTAGATAACTACATGCAGATTTAGCCACCTAGCAATTTGATCACTGTTTTTCTTTGGAGTTTGCATGCTAATGAGACAAAGTGTATGTCCTGCTTGTTCTTGGTTCAGCAACTGGTTCAAACTGCTTGCCTTGTCAAGCGTTGAAGAGCCCAAACTATCAACATTCACCAACTGGAAGAGACATATGGCTAGAGAAGGAAGATCAAGGGAATGTGGCTTTGAGAATGGCATGTGGTTCTGTGAGTCAGGAAGAATGCAGGCCCTCCTCAACAGCCACATCCTTTGGCATTTGCCTGGTGGGATGTTGTCATCCAGATGGCAAACCCATCACAAATGGAAGAAAGGCTCCAGTAGCCACGTTCATTAAGAAGAAAGAAGAAGTATCAACAGGATTTAAAAGGTTCCCAATATTGATATGGTTTTGTTTGTTTGTTTATTTATTTTTGAGATAGGGTCTCCCTCTGTGCCCCTGGCTGGATTGCAGTGGCATAATCATGGCTCATGGCAAACTCAACCTCCTGCGCTCAAGTGATCCTCCTGACTCCAGCCTCCCTAACAGCTGGGACTATAGGTGTGCACCACCATGCCCAGCTAATTTTTGTATTTTTTGTAGATACAAGGTCTCGCTATGTTGCCCAGGCTGGTCTGGAACTCTTGACCTCAAGTGATCCCTCCACCTTGGCCTCCCAAAGTGATGGGATTACAGGTGTGAGCCACTGTGCACAGCCCCCAATACTGACTTGTTTATGCTTCTTGTTGTTCTGGTTTTGTTTTTGCTTTCTTTTACTATAATCAACTTTATTTAGTATCATAAAACTGTGTGGTGTAGATATTATGTTGTCTAAGGTATACGAGACCAGAAGAAGAGGCTGAATAGGGTAGACACTCTTATTTTTTATATTACCCTGTTTAATAAAAAAGAAAAACTATCAGTCAAATAATTTCAATTCCAATTCTTCCTTGAGAAAAGGAAACTGGTAGATTTTTTGACTTAGTGCTATTTGGAAGCTTTGCGCTTTTCCTTGCTTTATGAAGATATCTGAGCAAGATGTGAGACAATTCCATTCAGTCGTCTACAAAGTCACCCTGAGCTTTGCCATGCAAAATTATTATGATGGAAGCCCATTCTTCAAGTGCATCAACTGTCATATTTAGCCAAAAAGCAATAAGTGAGCTACCCATGCAATAAATGGGCTTTAAAATTCAACAGTGACACATGAGTTATTTTGGGGGGCATAAGTTATTGACGTGACACAGCACATCTTGCTATCTGGGAGTTCCAGGGGGCTGGCTATGCCACCCAAACCCTTCCTGTACTGGCTGTGGTTTGGCACTAGCGGTTGGGGTTTTCCACTCCAATTTAAATATCAATGGTGATTATTCTGGCTTCTGTAGCCAGCTGGGACTTCCTGGACAGTGGTAGCCATTCCAGGAATCTACCAGTTAGTTGTCACCTATCTGGTTAGCCTGACTTGGGGAGACTGGAATGGGAGAAGATGGAGTAAAAAGCAGGTAATGCGCAGACTAACCATTCACCGATCACCCCACCTTCTCCACTCGCCAAGCAGGAACATGAGAACTTGAGCTAGCCTCCCCCAATGGAAGACAGAAAACTGTGTGAAGGATATTATACCTTGACCATATATACCTTTATATATATGAAAGAGTTCTTTATTATAGAAATGGCAATTTCAACATTGGGAGAGCACATGTCAGAATATAATGCATTTGATAAACATGATATTTTCAGAAAAAATGTAATGACATAAAATTATCATGACATTAATATAAGTGAAAATATAGGATATATATCGTACATATGCTATGGTTTTAATATTATAAAATAGGCCAAGCATAGTGGTTCACACCTATAATCTCAGCACCTTAGGAGACCTTGGTGGAAGGATCCCTTAAGGCCAGAAGTTCAAGACAAGCCTGGGCAACATAGCAAGTCCCTATCTTTACAATATAAAAATTAAAAATTTTTAAAAAGTAAAAAGTATAGTATAAAATGTGTGTGCATGAAAACACTGAAAGAAAATACTGCATACTTTTGACAGTGGCGTATCAGGGGTACAGTTGGATTATAGATGATTTTTAAAACATATTTCTGCATTTTCCAAATGTTATAAAATGCATATGTGTTACTTTTATAATATTTTTTTAAGTACAACTATCTTTCCTGGTTCAATAAGTAACACAGTAATGTCATTTAACATACTAACCTAATACTAATAAGAGACTAACATTTTCCGTTGCTCCTTGCTATTTATTAGTTGTTGTATGATTTAGGCAACGGTGAACTAAGCCTGCAGTAAACAGACCATTTTCCTATATGAAGGAAAAAGGGAACCTCCCATGTTCACAAAGAGTCCTTATGCAAATGGAAGTTAACAAATTGTTTATCTATTGGACATCATCTTCCCAATGCATAGAGCCTATGCGTTTTTCAGGGACCTAGAAAAAAATTGAGATGTGAAAACAAAAATTTTGATTCCAAAAGCAAATTGCAAAATGTATATCAATAATAAACATTTGATTAAATGTTGCCAAAACGTAATACTGCCAAGTTTATTAAATTTAAATTTAGTAGTTAAAAAGCCATTACATGTATAAGAAGAGCAAACATGTGAGTTAGCTTTTCTTTATTACAAGTATGCATAATGATTGATTAAAAAGATAGTAAATAGTCAATCAAAAATTAAATGTTTGGCTGGATGTGGTGGCTCATGCTTATAATCCCAGCATTTTAAGAGACTGAGGTGGTAGAACTGCTTGAGCCTAGGAGTTAGAGACCAGCCTGGGCAACATAGGGAGACCCTGCCTCTACAAAGAATAAAATATCATCCAGGCATGGTGGTGTGCGCTGGTGGTCCCAGCTACTTGGGAGGCTGAGTTGGGAAGAACACTTGAGCCTGGGAGGTTGAGGCTGCAGCAGACTGTGATCGTGCCACTATGCTCCAGCCTGGGTGAATTGAGATTATGAATCTCAAAAAAAAAAAAAAAAAAAAAAAAAAAAAAAGATGTGAGAGGAAACCAGAGTACCCAAAGAAAATCCTTGCAGACATGGGGAGAACATGCAAATACAGTGGCCCCAGCTAGAAATCCTTTCTTTTTCTCATCAACATTATAACAAAACAACGTTGAATAAACTTACATTATTTGAGGACCTGCCATATGTTGTCTGTTGTCATTATTACTCCAGTCAAATATAGTGGATACCTATTGTGCCCTTGGTAGACGGGTTTTGTCACGGAGATGAAGGATGACAGGCCATTATCCCTGTAGGATCTTGAGCCTCCTGAGGGGTTGAGGCGGGTCATGTGGTCACGTTCATTTGCTTCTTTTCTTTCTTTGACTGTTTT
>NW_016107407.1:12817356-12821614 GCF_001604975.1 Cebus imitator | reverse complement strand
AAAAAAAAAAAAAAAAAAAAAAAAAAAAAGTCAGAGTGAAGCATTCTTAGAGCAAAATTATCAAAATCTTCTCTAATGTATTTTACAGCAAAAGTGTTGTATTAAATGTGGACTGTGAATGTATTTTTGTATGTTTGATACACTGAAGGTTTGGAGCCTCCAAAAATAAGAATGCCCAGCCCTTCAAAGAGTTTTTTAAATGTCTAAGGGGAGAAGGGGTTCTATTCGTTGATCAACAATGTCCAGACAAATTGATATGACCTTCAGACTGGAAGCCAACACTGAATGCCAAGACCAGAGGAATTAGAAGATTTTACACTTGATCTTAGTTAAAAGGCCAAGACACAATGGAATCAGAAGATTTTAGCTTGAACCTTTCGTCCTGGGCAAGGAAAAAGTCCAGAAGCAAGACGCATGAAGAAAATGCAAGCTTAGCTTCTCTGCCTAAAGCGGTGCAAGTGGAAGATCTCAGCTACACCTTCATTTGGGCCTTTGTTAGCTCACTGCAGCCTTGAACTCCTGGGCTCAAGCAATCCTCTTTTCTCAGCCTCCCAAAGTGTTGGGATTCCAGGTGTGAGCCACAAATGACTGGCCTTATTTGTGCTTTCCACATTCCGGCAATCAAGGGACACTCTTGATTTACGTGCCTACGGCTTTTAATGGGAAGACACCTGGAGGGAAATCTCACCTAAAGTCTGCTTTCATGGAGTTATTTTTAATTTAAAAATATAGTATACACTGTACTGATGCTACAGTGAAGAAAACCTGAAGAAATAATTGATGTGCATATTTGAAAAGCGTCTAAAGAAATGTAACTTGAGATCAATGTAAGAAAAGGATCACAGTCTTCTTCAGGCTGCTGTGTCCAGTGGCCAGGGATGGGGCAGTTCCCAGGATCTCCGCTGCCCTCGATAACCAAACAGAACACACAGAACAACAGCTTTGACAGTTAGCAAAGGACAAAGGTTCTGCTATCGCAGTAGTGCTGAGGGTCTAAGTTGGTGAACCCTGTGTGGTTTCTGTTCATCAACCCAAGAGGAAGAATTGAGGTAGGTGAGAGGAACAAGAGGTCCCAGAGAGATTCCTGGTGCTACCCAGGCTGTTTCCACTTCCTTCTCACCACTCTCAGTTCCTGAAATTTGCTGTTGTAGCCGAAGCAGCCCCAGGACAATCACTCAGGAAGCCCCCACGGCAAAGGCATTCCTAGATCCATCTGTTCCCCACACACATGCTCCCCAACTTGGGGAGCCTATCCAGTTTTACCCCAGTTACATAGAAGTCTACAAACCTAAGGAACCCTCTCCTGTCACCTGTGCAGACATTATGAAATTCTGCTCCATGAGTTTTCTTTTTTTCCTTTTTTCTTTGAGACAGAGTCTCGCTCTGTCATCCTGGCTGGAGTGCAATGGCGCAATCGCAGCTCACTGCAACCTCCGCCTACTGGCTTCAAGCGATTTTCTTGCCTCAGCCTCCCGAGTTCTCATAGTTTTGGATTTGAGTGCCTGGTATAAACTGCTGGTTACTTTCAATTAATAATCTGACGCTCATCTTGTCACCCTCAGAAGTGGCTGTAGTCAGTTTCGCAAGTCTCAAAATCTCAGAAGAGGTGGAATTGGGCTTGGGGGTTTTTCAGACTCTGAAAAACACCTTCTCAAAAAAAAGCCTTCCGTATTTTTAGTGGCAGCTAACATTTGAGTGTTGCAGTAAAAGGAAGTTACAGATAAAATTGTTGTTACATAAAATTCTATATCTGAATTTTCAAGATATGGGATGTTTGATTATTCATAATATTTATGACCCTGGTTTGTGCTTTCTTCTTAACTATGGAATAGCTCTTGCTTAGAGTTGATGTCACAACTAACTTTCAGTGAATAGTCCTGTTTTTCCTTTACTAACTGATGCTTTTTCCGCTTTTGTTTTCAAATTCAAATTTTAAGTAGGTCATAGTACTGGTATTTTAAAACTTGATAAAATAGAACTGAAGGACTAACTTGAAATCAGAGGTAAGTTTATTATCATTTTTGCTTATTCATTCATCACATATGTGTTGAAGTCCTGGAAGATTCTGAGCATAAAGGTGAGTAAGACGTGTTTCTTGCCCTTGAGGGGTGCATAGTGAAGTAGGGAAGATAAAGCCAAAAGCCAACCATCTGCAATGCAATATGGTACCTTACTCTAGAGATAGGGCTGTAAGTGCTTAAATGGAGGAAGAAGCACAGATCGGCGTGTGGGGTGGGGAAGAAGGAAAGAGAGGTGGTCACAGCCAAGGAAGGGGCCCCTGAAATGATCATGCTGTAGGTATTTTTTAAAAAAGGTTATGCAACATAATGATAGCATCTTTTTATTTCATTGTTGTATTTACACAAGAAGGAGCTAAATATATTCCCATTAAAAGGTTCAAACAGGCCGGGTTTGATGGCTCACACCTATAGTCTCAACACTTTGAAAGGTGGAGGTGGGAAGATTACTTATGGCCAAGAGTTGGAGACCAGCCTGGGCAACATATGAGACCCCGTCTCTACAAAAAAATTTAAAAATTAGCTGGGAGTGTTAGCACGCACCTATAGTTCCAGCTACTAAGGAGGCTGAGGTCGGAGAATCACTTGAGCCCAGGGGTTGGAGGCTGGAGGCTGCAGTGAGCTGTTAGCTGTGATCATGCCACTGCCACTGTGGCCTGGATGACAGAGCAAGACTCTGCTAAAAAAAAAAAAAAGCAAAATAAAGCTTGAACAGCACAGAACGGCGTAGACTAAAAAGGGAAAGTCCCTCCTCCCTCTCCTCCACTCCTGCTTTCCATTTCCTAGCTCCTTTCACTTTCCCTTCGATCCCTTCCCCTGTGTTTTTATCTGAGTAGATCAGGTCATTCTATGTATTTACACATATAGGTACATGCAGTAATATATGTTTACTTTTTTGTGTTGTTTTCCATTTTTTCACCTGGGTTGTGATCCTCCCACCTCAGCCTCCTGAATAGCTGGTATGTGCCACCACATCTGGCTAATTTTAAAATTTTTTTATAAAGACAGGATTTTCCTATGTTGCCCAGGCTGGTCTCCAACTCCTAGGCTCAAGGGATCCTCCCACCTCAGCCTCTCAAAGTGCTGGGATGACAGGCTGAGCCAACACCCCTCGCCATATGTTAGCTTTTTATATAAACGGAAATATACTGTACATATTGTTCTACAGCTTGCTGCCGTTTTACTCAACACTGTGCCTTGGAGATCTTTCCAGATCGGAGTAACAGGGACAAATCTCATTATCACAAATCTCATCTATATGAAATTACAATTTTCTTCATCCATCCTGTACTTCATTTCACTATTAGCTCAGTTGCTAGCTGAATAGCAGAGGACTTTATCAAGTCTATTCTAGATAAACTTGGTCAAATTGTGAATTTTCCTCAGTCCCTATTAGGGAAATACTCAGTGAAAGTCAAGTCCCTTCTCCCTTGGAGCAACCTGAGTGGGGATAGGAGGCTTATGTGTTGTGGTTTTGGGATGGAGACTGGATGTGTTGTTGGCCTGTTGATCTCTTCAGTTCCCCCCAGGTAACCTCCGTCACACCATTGTCTCTTCTATGGAGGCCCCTGTGATCTGGAAGCTTCTCTCAACTTGACTCTAGCTCTCTGTGGGTCTACCCTCCCCTCTCAGCCACCTCTGCCTCAGGGAGATCACGGGGACTTTGGGCTGCCCTTGGCCCTTCCACCTGGAACCTTAATCATCCAGCACTATTGCATACTCTGGTCCTGCCCTGGTTCTTCTCAGCAGAGCTCAGCCTCCTGGGACACACCTACTAATCAAGGCCTTGGTCTGCTCTGATGTGGGACACCTCCCGGCCCACACTAGGCCGATATGCCACTCTCCAACTCTGATAAACTCTCCCAGCTGCACCCAGAGCATTCCCCACCTCTCCTTCTAAAAGGCACCACTGACCTTGCAAGTATTTATCACAAACTATCATTTAATAATGAGCTTTATGGCTGGGCATGGCGGCTCATGCCTGTAATCCTAGCACTTTGGGAGGCTGAAGCAGGTGAATCACAAGGAGGTCAACACCAGCCTGACCAATATGGTGAAACCCCATGTCTCCTTAAAAATACAAAAATTAGCCGGGCATGGTGATGCATGCCTGTAGTCCCAGCTACTAGGAAGGCTGAGGCAGGAGAATCACTTGAACCCATGAGGCAGAGGTGTCAGTGAGCTGAGATCACGCCACTGCACTCCAGCCTGGGCGACAGAGTGAGACTCCATCTCAAAAA
>NW_016107407.1:12815937-12817261 GCF_001604975.1 Cebus imitator | reverse complement strand
AAATCTTTTGACTACGTGGCTTCTGGCCATACAGAAACCTTTTTTTTCATTTTTATTTTTAAAAGGTCAGATCTTGCAAGGAAAAGCTTTGTTTTCCAAGACTATCACCTTCGCTGTGAGTTTCAAGAACCCATTTTGGATGGAAAAGCCAAGGATTCTGGCTTTCTATTTTCTGCTCTTTGGCCTTTCTGTGTGGTATTAGGCTTCAGGATTGTCACTACCTAGGGACATAGCAAATAATAGAAATAATATTGGCACCTGCTATAAATAGTGTTGTGAGGGTTAGCATTAATACTAAGCATTTTCAATGGTACCTGGCACATAGTAGGTACTCAATAAATGTTACCCTTTTTACTCATTAATTTGGCAAATGTTTATTGAGCATCTGCTATGTGCCATGCCCTGTTTTAAGGAATGGGATAGTGAATAAAACAGATTAAAATACCTGTCCTCATGGAGCTTTCAAAGTAAAAAAAATATGTAGTATGTTTGATGGGGAAAATAAAGAGAAACATAAATAAGGAAGGTGTTTAGCTAGCATCACCAGCTAAAACCTCGAGGAGCAGACATTTTGGTAATGGCCTGAAGTTGGAAGTGGGCAGGCCATGCAGATACCCGTGGGAAGAATAGTCCAGGCAAAGTACCTGCTAGTACAGAGGCTCTGATGCAGAAAGCTTAAAAGGAGTCACTAAGAATGAAAAACCACGGGTTGACTGGGATTGGTGGCTCATACCTGTCATCCTAACATTTTGGGTGGGTGAGGAGAGAAGACTGCTTGAGTCCAGGAGTTCAAGACCAGCTTGGGCAACATATCAAGACCCTGTCTCTAGAAAAAGTAAAATAATTAGCCACGTATGGTGGCACATACCTGTAGTCCCAGCTACTCAAAAGGATCACTTGAGCCCAGGAAGTTAAGGCTGCAGTGAACCATGATGGGGCTGTGCAGTGAGCAGTGAGCAGTGATGGCACCACTGCACTCCAGCCTGGGTGACAGAGCAAGACCCTATCACAAACAAAACAAAACAAAAACCATCGGTTCATGTTGCAAAACATTATTTCACTATATTTTTATCTGTAAATGACATCATTTTTAAGCTTCTTCATGATTTCATTGTCTAGGACATGTCAGCAAACTATTTCTGAGGGCCAAATCCTGTCTGCTTTTGTAAATAAAGTTTTACAGAAACACAGCCACGTTCATTCATTTACATATTGTCTATAGCGGCTTTCACACCTCAGCCGCAGAGCTGAGTAGCTGAGATAGACCACATGACCTGCAAAGCTGAAAATAATTACTCTGGCTCTTTCTTTTTTTTTTTTTTTT
>NW_016107407.1:12811354-12815802 GCF_001604975.1 Cebus imitator | reverse complement strand
TTTTAGTAGAGACGGGGTTTCACCATGTTGACCAGGATGGTCTCGATCTCTTGACCTCGTGATCCACCCGCCTCAGCCTCCCAAAGTGCTGGGATTACAGGCTTGAGCCACCGCGCCCGGTCCTCTGGCTCTTTCTTGAAGTAAAATTTGCCAGCTTCTAGTATACAGGTAATATTAGTTATTTGACTAATCTCCTAATGTTTAACAAATCACGTTCACATTCTTTTGGTTGCAAGGTTTAGACATTTGTTTTAAACCTTTTCATAAAATTGAGGATATTGCTGGTTTACTGAAGTGGAAGAGTCAGACATAGCCAGATCTAGAGACTGAACAATTGCTTTAAAGATCAAAGTTCCCAGCTCTTGATCAGCCCTGGTGTGTGTGTTGCTTTCATGTCACACACAAGCTTTCTTCACATGCCAGGGAAGACAATCACTGAGAGTTCTTGGCTTCCCCACTCTGCAAAGAAAGTTTCTCTGCACCAGTATCCATCTGTCAGTTCTACAGCAGGTCTGAGATTGGCTCTGTTGCGATCAGGCGCCCACCCTTGGCCCTATCACTGTGTCCAGGGAAATGAGGTTCTGTGATTGGCCAGGGCTGTGATTTCATCAGGACTGGGGCAAGGGGTGTGTGTGTGTGTGTGTGTGTGTGTGTGTGTGTGTGTATACATATTTTGAGACAGAGTCTTTCTCTGTTGCCCAGGCTGGAGTGCAGTGGCATGATCTCAGCTCACCATAACCTCAGGGTTCAAGTGATTCTCCTGCCTCAGCCTCCGAGACTACAGGCATGCACCACCATGTCTGGCTAATTTTTGTATTTTTAGTAGAGACAGTGTTTCACTATGTTGGCCAGACTGGTCTCAAAGCTCCTGACCTTGTGATCCACTCACCTCGGCCTCCCAAAATGCTGGGATTACAAGTGTGAGCCACCACACCCGGCTGGCAAGGTATCTTTTTATGTCCACTGACTGTTGCGGGTCAGGTCCTGGAAAGCAGGCAGGGAGATGGAAATTAGGGTACAGGAAGTTCTGAGGAAGTGCTCTCTTGATTAACACCCAAGTTGGGAGGGAAGGAAGCTGGACTGGGCAGAAGAAGTAGTTTGGTTCCCAAAGTTGTGATCTTTGAAGCTAGAATAGCACTTTCCAGTTGTCTACCTTAGAGCATGGTGGTGAGGCTAGTGTAGCCTTGAGTCCCCAGTCACTGAATGAGGGCAGCCCTAGGAGGCATACCCTTGGGCAAGGTGAGTCCCTTCCACTGAGAGCAATTCCCAGAGAGGATGGACACTCTCAGCAGCTGGGGGAATAAATCCTTCAGTACTGGAGCACAGCACACCATATGTTACACTGACCATATTTATTCATTTGTGAATAGCCTGTTTGTAGTCTTTTTGTTTCCTTATTGCTATGTAGTGGGGCTTTATTCTGGATATTAATCCTTTGTATGTTACATATGTTGCAAAATACATTGTGTTGTATCTCAGTCTACTGCTGGCCTTTTTTTGTTAAGGGGTTATTTATTTTAAAGATCTGAGACTCCGTCTCAAAAAAAAAAAAAAAAGTCTGTTAAAATATGGTCAAAATTGTCCCTCTCCCTTTTCCAAGATTATAAAAATATTTTTTGAATATTTTTCTTTGACTATTTCTATGCTTTTAATTTTTACTTGTAGCTCTTTAATTACTCTGGAGTTAATTTTTGTTCCTGGTGTGAAGTAGTATCATAACACCACACATTTAATAGACAATTCTCTATAGACTGATGTAAAAGATCATACTTAACATAATTTCAATTTTAATTTAGATGAAATATTTCTTGACTCTCTAATTCCAGTGATCTATTTTTGAGAAGAAGTCTTGCTTTGACACTCAGGCTGGAGTGCAGTGGTGATCTCTGCTCACCACAACCTCTGCCTCCCAGGTTCAAGTGATTTTCCTGACTCAGCCTCCAGAGTAGCTGGGATCACAGGCATGTGCCACCACACTCAGCTAATTTTTATTTTTAAAAAATTTTTTAAAATTTTTAGTAGAGATAGAGTTTCACCATGTTGGCCACGCTGATCTCAAACTCCTGACCTCAGGTGATCTGCCTGCCTCAGCCTCCCAGAGTGCTGAGATTACAGGCCTGAGCCACCATGCCTGGCCTATTCTTTTTTAATATCTCATATAAAAATCACTGTGTTTTTAAAATTTGCTCTGTTGTATCAAAGTGTTCAAACTTTTTTCAAATTTTTAAAATTATACTTAAGCATTTTTCTGTTCTTATGAACATAAGAATGAACTTGTCTTATTGGGATTGCATTAGATTTACAGACTAAATTGAGATATTACTGCACTAAAACTTCTTATATATGAACATAATACAATTGTCTATTGTTTTTTAGTTTTCTTTTATGACCTACAGTAAAGTTTTATAATTCTCTTTATATAGGTAATACACATTTCTTGTTAAGTTTCAGGTATTTTGCTTCTCCCTCCCACATTTGTCAACAGAATATAGTTTTTCTTGCAATGACAGGATGTATTATGAATCTGCTGGGTTTCACTGCCAGCATTCTATGTTTACCAGTGAGATTGGTTTATAGCGATATTCTTATCAATAACTCTTACACAGTTTCTATAACAGATAAGTTGGAAAACATTACATGTTTTTTCTCTTTGTGGAATTATTTAAATAAAACATAAGTCATCTGTTCATTAAAGGTATAGAGTCTATCTCAGGATGGACATTTGATGGATATATTTGGGATTGTTATTTATTGGTTCAGTTTTCTATCTTCTTGAGTCAATTTTGATATTTTTCTAAAAAAGTGACCACTTAAACTTCATATTTTACTGGTATAAATTTCTACATTGTATTCTCCTATAAATTAGTATTTTTCTTGTTGTTTTTTGTTTTGTTTTTCTTTTTGATACAGAGTCTCACTCTGTTGCCCAGACTGGAGTGCAATGGCACGCTCTTAGTTCACTGCAACCTCCGCCTCCCAGGTTCAAGCAATTCTCCTGCCTCAGCCTCCCCGGTAGCTGAGATTACAGGTGTATGCCACCATGCCTGGCTAATTTTTGTGTTTTTAAGTAGAGATGGGGTTTCACCATGTTGGTCAGGCTGGTCTCGAACCCCTGACCTCATGATCCACCTGCTCCAGCCTCCCAAAGTGCTAGGATTACAGGCGTGAGCCACTGTGCCCGGCTAATATAGTTTATACTTGTTAATAGTGTTCTGTATTTGGGATTTTTTCTTTCTTTTTTTTTTTTGGAGATGGAGTCTTACTCTTGTCTCCCAGGCTGGAGTACAGTGGCACGATCTCGGCTTACTGCAGCCTTCACCGCCCCCCCAGTCCCCCCACCCCTGTTCATGCGATTCTCCTGCCTAAGCCTCCTGAGTAGCTGGGATTACAGGTACCTGCCACCACACCCAGCTAATTTTTTAATTAAAAAAAAATTTTAGTAGAAATGGGGTTTCACCATCTTGGCCAGTCTGGTCTTGAACTCCCGATCTCATAGTCCACCCCCCTCAGCCTCCCAAAGTGCTGGGATTACAGGCATGAACCACCATGCCTGGCCTGTATTTGGGATTTTCTACCTAAATAGATGCCAGCTGTGAACAAATACTGTTGTGTTCCTTCCTTCCTACTCATATACCTTTTACTTCCTTTTATTATTATTATTTTAATTGCACCAGCCACAACTTCCAGTATGATGTTGAATGGGAGTAATAAGAGGCAAAATCTTGTGTTAAGTGTGATGTTAGCTGTAGGTTTTTTGGTAAATGCTCTCTATGGGATTGAGGAAGTTGTCCTGTATTCCTAGTTTGCTGAGAGTTCTTGACATGAAAGGATGTTGGACTTTGTCAAATGCTTTTGCTGTATCAGTTGATACATTGCATCGGTTATCTACTTTAGCCTGTTGATGCGATGGATTAGGTTAACTGATTTTTCTAATGCTGAACCTTCCTCACATATCTGAAATAACTCAGTCATGGTGTATGATTGTTTATATGCTTTGTTGGATTCAATTTTCTAATATATTTTTTGATAATTTTGCAACTATATTAATGAGAGATATTAGTCTATTAATTTTCTTTCTTGTGGTGTCTATGTCATGTTGATATGAGGACAGAGCTCATCTCATAGAGTGAGTTAAGAGGTATTCTCTCTGCTTCTATCATCTGGAAAAACTTGTATTAGTATCATTTAGAGAATTAGTATCATTTCTTCCTTAAATGCTGGGTAGAACTCACCAGTGAAACCATCTGAGTCTGTTGCTTGCCAGCTTGTTAATTTCTTTAATAGATATAGGCCTATTCAGATAATGTAAATCTATTTATCTAATAATTTTCCTTGTTCTGAAATGTTTTGTCTAAAATTAATATAGCTGCTCAAACATTTCTTTGCTTAATGTTAGCATGGAATATCCTTCTCCTTTGCTTTACCTTTTTTTTTTTTTTTTTTTTTTT
>NW_016107407.1:12759110-12811333 GCF_001604975.1 Cebus imitator | reverse complement strand
TGTACACACATGCAATTTTTTTTGTGTGTGTGTGAGTCAGCGTCTTGCTCTGTCACCCAGGCTGGAGTGCTGTGGCATGATCTTGGCTCACTGCAACCTCCCCTTGTTGGTTCAAGCAATTCCCCTGCCTCAGCCTCCCGAGTAGCTGGGACTACAGGCATATGCCACCACGCCTAGCTAATGTTTTGTATTTTAGTAGAGACAGGGTTTTACCATGTTGGCCAGGATGGTCTCAATCTCTTGACCTCATGATCTGCCCACCTCAGCATCCCAAAGTGCTGGGATTATAGGCGTGAGCTGCTGCGCCCAGCCTGCTTTACTTTTAACCTATCCATGTCTTCTATCTTAACTGTGTTTCTTCAGGCAGCATATAGTTAGGTTTTTTTTTTTAATTTACTCTGCAAATCTTATTTTTAATATTTATTTATTTTTCCCAGCTTTATTGAGTGTAATTGACAAAAAAAGTTACATGTATTTAAGGTGTATGTGATGTTTTGCTATATGTTAACACTGCAAAATGATTACCACAATCAATCTGTCTAATTAACATATCCATAAGCTCATATATTAATATTTTTATGTGTGTGGCAAAAACATTTAAGATTTACTCTTTTAGCAAATTTTAAAAATACAATACAGTATTATTAGCTGTGGCCACCAGGCTGTACATTAGATCTTCAGAACTAGCTCATCCTATATAACTGAATCTTTGTACCCTTGAACATCATCCCATTTCCCCCAGCACTCTCAAGCTCCTTGCAACAACCATTCTACTTACTGCCTCTATGAGTTTGACTTTTTTTTTTAGCTTCAAATATAAGTGAGATCATGCAGTACTTGTTTCTGTGCCTGGTTTTTTCACTTAGCATAACATTCTCCAGGTTCATCCATGTTCCTGCTAATGACAGAATTTCCTTCTTTTTCATGGCTGAATAACAGCCCATTGTATATATACCGTATTTTCTTTATCCATTCATTCATTGATGGACACGTAGGTTGATTTCATATCTTCCTGGATATTGTCAATAATGCTAAAGTAATCATGGGAGTGCAGACATCTCTCCCAAACACTGATTTCATTTCCTTTGGATATATACCCAGAAGTGTAATTGCTGGATCAATTACATATGGTAGTCCAATTACTACCATATGCAATTGCTGGATCAATTACATGTGGTGGTCTTATTTTTAAGTTTTTGAGGAATTCCCATACTAATCCATACTATAATAGCTGAACCAATTTACAGTCCCACCAATAGCGTACAAGGGTTCTATTTTCCACGTCCTCACCAACACTTGCTGTCCTTTGTCTTTTTGGTAATAGCCATTCTGAAAGGTATGAAGTGACATCTCATTGTGGTTTTAACTCGCATTTCCCTGATGATTAGGGATATTGAGCATCTTTTTCTATGCCTGTTGACCACTTGTGTGCCTTCTTTTGAGAAATGTCTATTCAGGTCTTTTGCCCATTTGTTAACCAGGTTATTTGTTTTCTTACTATTGAGTTGTTTGAGTTACTTAGGTATTTTGGTTTGTAAATATCTTCTCCTGTTTTGTAGGTTGTCTCTACACTCTGTTGATTGTGCAGTCTCATTTGTTTTTGCTTTTGTTACTTGCGCGTTTGGGATCCTGTTCAAAAATCATTGCCCAGACTAATGTCAAGAAGTATTTCCCCTATGTTTTCTTCTAGTCATTTTACAGTTTCAGGTTTTACATTTAAGTCTTTAATTCAATTAAGCTGATATTTGTGTGTAGTATGAGATATTCATATGTGGATATCTAGCTTTCTCAACAGCATTTACTGAGGAGATTTTCCTTTTACCATTGTGCATTTTTAGTGCCTTTGTTGAAGGTCAATTGGCCATTAAAGTGTGGATTTATTTCTAAGCTCTCTATGCTATTCACTCACCTATTTGTCTGTCTTCATGCCAGTACCATATAGTTTTTATTACTGTAGTTTGTAGCATATTTTAACATAAGATCGTGCAATGCCTCCAGCTTTGTTCTTGCTCAAGATTGTTTTGGTGGTTTGGAGTCTTTTGAGTCTATGAGTTTCAGGATAATTATTTTTCTATTTCTATGAAAAACACCATCAGAATTTGGATTTAGATTTAATTGAATCACTAGATTCTTTTTGAGTGTACGGACATTTTAATATTATTTCTTCCAATTCATAAACATGAGATATTTACTTATCTGCAGCTTCTTCCATTTCTTTCATCTACATTTCATAGCTTTCAATGTGCAGGTATTTTCTTCTTAAATTTCTTGTCAACTCTTTTATTCTTTTAGACAGTGTTATAAAGGAGATTTTCTTAATTTCTTTTTTCAGATAGTTGTTAGTGTACAGACACAATTGGTTTTTGTATGCTGATTTTTTAATCCTACAACTTTGCTGAATTTGCTTATTCTGACAACTTTTTGGTGGACTCTTTAGCTGTTTCTATATATAAGATCATGCCATCTGCAAACATAATTATACTGCTTCCTCTCCAATAGGGATGCTTTTTATATCTTTTTCTTGTCTAATTGCTCTGACTAGGATTTCCAATACTATATTGAATAGAGGTACCCTGTCTTGTTCCTGATCCTAGAAAAAAAGCTTTTAACTTTTCATCATCGAGTATGGTGTTAGCTATAATCTTGACATATATTGCCGGTATGGTGTTGAGGTTCCTTCCTTCTATACCTGATTTGTTGAAAGTTTTTTTAAATCATGAAATGATGTTGAATTTTGTCAAATGCTTTTTCTGCATCTATTGAGATGACAATATGATTTTTATCCTTCATTCTATTAATATGGTATATCACATTTATTGATTTATATATTTTGAACTATTCTTTCATCTCAGGGATAAATCCCACTTGATCATGGTGTATGTTCTTTTTAATATGCTGTTGAATTTGGTTTGCTGGTGTTTTGTTGAAGATCTTTGCATCTGTGTTCATTTAGGAATATTGTTCTTCTGGGTCTTTCTGTCAAATATTTTTTCAGCTTTGATATCAGGGTAATACCGCTTTCATGGAATGTGTTTCGATTGAACTCTGTGGAAGAGTTGAGAAGGATTGGCATTAATCCTGTAATGCTTGGTAGAATTCACCAGTGAAGCCAATGGGTCCTGGGCTTTTACTCGTTGGAAGGTTTTTAATCCCTGATTCAATCTCCTTACTCGTTACTGGTCTCTTCAGATTTTCTATTTCTTCGTGATTGGTAAGATGTATGTGTCTAGGAATTTATCCATTTTTAAAATAAGTGAGCTAATTTATTGCTCCATAACTGTTTATAGTTCTCTTTTATGATACTTTGTATTTTTGTGCTATTAGTTGGAATGTCTCCTCTTTCATTTATAATTTTTTTTATTTGAGTCTTCTGTCTTTTTCTTTTTTAGTCTAGCTAAAGATCTGTCAATTTTATTTACCTTTTCCAAAACCCAGCAAGCTGATCATGGCTGTAATTCTTTGTATTTGACTTTTTCTCTGGATTTTAGGGTGCTCATTTGCTCTGCAACATCAATTCTCTGAAGAGTCAAAAAAAAAAAAGTCATTGATCTTCCATTTCTTCAGCTTTTTATCTTGTGTATATGGGAGTGGTGAGTTCCAATCCATTTACATACTGGAGCTGAAACCTGATGTCCTAGATTCTATTTTTAATTTTTCCAGAGATGCATTGGTCTTTTTGAATGTTATAATCTTTTTTCATTAGCTTCATCTTTATGTCAGCCCCCAAATGAAAGTTCCAGTTAAGTCCTCTCTTCTGAAGTCCATATTCATATATCCTTCTTAACTTCCCAATTTGGTGGTCAGAGCACAACCTGTTCAGAAAAACTCCTGCCCTTCTCCCAAATTATGCTTCATCTTTCTTCTTTCTTATCGCAGGTGAGAAGTGATGTTGATTCCTCCCTCTCTTTCTCAGCCACATTCAATCCATCACCAGATCCTGTCTACTCTACCTTCAGTTTTATCCCTTACATCCTTGTTCTGACTCACCCACCAAATCTCACCTGAATTCATTGCAATAATCTATCTGTCTTACCTGCTTTTACTCGTCCTTCATCTCTATGTTCTCAACATTGAGTCCAGAAAGATATCTTTAGAAATCTAGGTCAAATTGCATGCTGTTTCTGGAACATTCAGTCATGCTCCTGCCTCAGACCCTTTGAACTCTGATTTCTCCACTAAGGTCACCTCTCCTGAGATACTTGCATCACTCATTCTTACCTTCTTCATGCCTTTGTCCAAATGTTATCTTAAGGACATTCCTCTGCACTATATTTAATTTCTGTACTCTTTGTGTGTCTGAATTTACGTTTTATCTTTCTTTGTAACTCTCATTCATTGTGGCTTGTTTCCTCATGCATGTAGGGATTTTTGATTGTGAGAATATGTTCCTTGGAACTTTATATGTTGGAGTTGTTTGAGGCCTATGATTAAAGTGTTCCTCTAGGGAGGATTTTCAGCTTGGGCCTTTTTGTGTCCCACAAATATCGTGGATTTGCCTCCCAAGCTGGGTGAGCGCATACTTGTGGCTACAAATGATTAAGAGACTTTTTGTTCCCTCTCTGTTTACCCAGAGCCAAGGTCTTTTTCAGTGGGTATCTTTTCTGTTCACCCACTTCTGATTTCATTGTCAGTGGAAGATCCTGTCTTTTGTGGGCAGCCTCCTTCTGACCTTTTACTTTACTTGACTCTCATCCTGGGCCATCAGGGATCTGCAGATGCCCTCAGGTTAAATGCTGGCTCGAGTGCTTATGAAATCATGATTTCTCGTGCTTTACAGCCTCTAGTTGTTTTCCTTTGCTTTTTAGAAAGCTGCAAAACATTTTTTTGAAGTATTTTTTTTTCTGTTTTTATCTGCAATTTAAAAATGGTTCTATAGTTGAATGGGCACACCAAGTTTACCAAATTGCTTGAAACAGAAGTCAAGAGACAGCATTTAAAAAGATAATGATTAGAATTTTTCAGAAAATTATAAACGATATAGTTTAGGGAGGATACTTAGTCTTCAACAGAATTAGTTTAAAAGCCAATACTACCTATAATCCCAGCACTTTGGGAGGCTGACACAGGAAGACTGCTTAAAGCCAGGAGTGCAGAACTAGCCTGGACAACAAAACAAGACACTGTCTCTACAAAAAGAATTTTTAAAACAGCTGGGTGTGGTGTCGCATGACTATAGTCCCAGCTACACAGGAGGCTGAAACAGTAGGACCACTTGAGACCGGAGTTGAAGACTATAATGAGCTATGATCACACTCCTGCAATCCAGACTTGGCGACCGATCGAGACCCTGTCTCAAAAACAACCACAACAACAAATACAAAATTATGTTACTGTAAACTGCATAGTGACAAAAACAAAGATAAAAAATTAAAACAGGCCAGATGCAGTGGCTCACGCCTGTAATCCCAGCACTTTGGGAGACTGAGGCGGGCAGATCACGAGGTCAAGAGATTGAGACCATGCTGGCCAACATGGTAAAACCCCATCTCAACTAAAAATACAAAGATTAGCTGGGCGTGGTGGCACGTGCCTGTGATCCCAGCTACTTGGGAGGCTGAGGCAGGAGAATCGCTTGGACCAGGGAGTTGGAGGTTGCAGTGAGTTGAGAATGTGCCTCTGCATTCCAGCCTGGTGACAGAGCAAGACTCCAACTCAAAAAAAAATTAAAACAGAAATAAGGTGCCAGGAAAGAATGACAGGTAAACTGATAGTGTGTTTATCATTTGCAACATTAGATGCCAGATGACAATGGGAACCCCATTATCAACTTAGGATTCTATTCTTGTATTTATGTATATTTTTGAGTCAGAATCTCACTCCGTCACCCAGGCTGGAATGCAGTGGCTTAGTCATGGCTCTCTGGAGTCTTAGACTCCTGGGCTCATATAATCCTCCTGCCTCAGCCTCTTAAGTAACTGGGAGTACAGGCACATGCCACCACACCTGGCTCATTTTAAAAAGTATTTTTGTACAGAGTCTCACTGCTACCCAGGCTGGTCCCAAACTCCTGGCCTCAAGCCATCTTTCTGCCTTGGCTTCTGGAGGCGCTGGGATTACAGGCATGAGCCACCCACCTGGCTAGTTCTAAACTAAGCCATACCATATCACGTTCAGGAAATTGACACAGATATTAAAAGTTTAACAATACAAAGTAGTGGTTGTTATATAGGGAAATCAGAACTCTCAGCCACTGTTGGAGTATACATTGGTGATGACATTGTAAGGTGGTGACACTGGTGCAACTTCTTAGCACAGTTTGGCAATATCTAGCAAAGCTCAAGTTGTGTATTACCTATGAGCTAGCAATTCCACTTTTCTGGGAATGCTTTTACATACATCCACAAAAGTGTATAAAAGGTACACATGGCAGACTTACTGTAATGGCAAAAAATTAGACACACCCTAAGCAGTCAGTAGTAGAAGACTGGACTACTGAATTAAATACTTTATAGCGGCGAAAATGAATGAACTTCATTGTATGCTTTCAAGTCAATACAGGATGGCTATTTTATTTTGAATTTTAAAAATATTGCAGAAAGGGCCAGGTGCGGTAGCTGTAATCCCAACACTTTGGGAGGCCAAGTTGGGCAGATCATCTGAGGCCAGGAGTTCGAAACCAGCTTGGCCAACATGGCAAAACCCCGTTTCTACTAAAAGTACAAAAATTAGCTGGGCATGGTGGTAGGTGCCTGTAATCCCAGCTACTCAGGAGGCTGAGGCAGGAGAATGGCTTGTACCTGGGAGGCTCCGGCTATTCTTGAGCCGAGATCACGCCACTGCACTCCACGAAACAATGAATCTGAAATCCTTTCAATAAAATAGTTGTTTAAAAGACAAAGAAGACAGAAACTGGCAAACAATTGTGCTCATGATTAGCTCAACATTAGAAAACTACTAAGGGGCCGGGTGCAGTGGCTCATGATGCCTGTAATTCCAGCACTTTGGGAGGCCGAAGTGGATGGATCATTTGAGGTCAGGAGTCCGAGACCAGCCTGACCAACATGGTGAAACCCTGTCTCTACTAAAAATACCAAAAAATTAGCTAGGCATGGTGGCACATGCCTGTAATCTCGGCTACTTGGGAGGTTGAGGCTGGACAATGTCTTGAGCCCAAGAGGAGGAGGTTATAGTGAGCTGACATCATGCCACTGCACCCAAGACTCCATCTCAAAAAAAAAAAAAAAAAGGAAACTACAAAGGAAGAGAAGCGCATCTGTAATATTTGGTATTTCTAGCTTAATTTTTCCTCCCTTTTGATTGTTTTTATGTGTAATTCTCTGAAAGACAGAGCCCAGAGGTAATTTAAAACATGTTTTAGTTGATCAGCTCAACAGTCAACATTTATTCAGCAAATAAATGAATTTGTTCCAGGTATGGCAGCAATATTTTTACTTGGTAATAGGGATCTAACATGTCCTATTTGCTTAATTAGCTATTCTAGCCTTTACAAAAATTGGGGTTAACATTTCGTTGAAGTTAAGTAGCATATAAAAATAAATCAGACTTAACCTATACTGGTATTTTTACTGAGTGGTGGTAAAAATTACCAAAATAACTAATTCCACACATGCATAGAAATGAGAGGCCAAATAGCATTGTGGGAAGAGGACAGGAATCTGGATGGGGCTTAAAAATCATTCAAAGTAGAAGTTCAAATAGAAAGTAGACACTGTGTCTAGATTTTTAGCCTTATAAATTGCCTTGTTGCAACTTATACCATGTTAAATTTAAGAACTTTAGAATATACACATCATTACAAATACAGTAATCCTTTGAGAAAAAATAATTCCTAACACTCACAGCATATGTCATTCTGAAGCGACTATTTCTTGTGTCTTATCCTTTGACCTCTTAGCTGCGTTTGGTGGTGGAGGTCACTTCCTCCTTGAAAGTCTTCCCTCCTCTAACTTCTGAGACTGGCTCTTTCTTACTTCTGCTTTCATTTCTCTGAGTATTCCTCACCGCCCCTCACCCTACGTATTCCTCTTGCCTCTTAAATGTGAGTCTCCTTCAGGTTCCATCTTTAGCCTTCTCTTCTTAGTCTGCCCACTCTCATCTACGTCCACGGTTGAGATTGCTCTTAAGTGTAACACTGTGAACTCCCAACGCTAGATGCCTCATAGGGTTTGGATCTGTGGCCCTCCCCAAATCTCACGTTGAATTGTGATCCCTAATGTTGGAGGTAGGACCTGGTGGGAGGTGACTGGATCACGGGGTCAGAGTTCTCGTGGATGGTTTGGCACTGTCACCCCTTGGTATTGTGTAGTGAGTGAGTTCTCATGACATCTTGTTGTGTAGTGTGTAGCTTCTGCCACTGCACCTCTTTCTCTCGCTCTGGCCACGAGACATGCTAGCTACCCCTTTGCCTTTTGCCATGATTGTAAGTTTCCTGAAGCCTCCCCAGAAACCAAGCAGACGCCACCATGCTTCCTATACAGCCAGCAGAACTGTGAGCCAATGAAGTCTCCATTCTTTATAAATTATTCTCTCTCAGGTATTTCTTCATAGCAATGTGAAAACAGGCTAATACCCTGTCCAATCTGCAGCTCTTTTTCTAGTATTAGATTCAGGAATGCTCCTCAAACTGAACAAATCTACAATGAAACCCATTATCTTTTCCCAATAACCTGTTGTTTCATAACTTTTTTTTCTTTCATGGGTCTCAATTCATGAGAGTCTCTGTATTTTAAGTTCTAAAGCTACTTTGCAGCCCCCAGTGGCCAATCCATGCAGTTCTTTCTTTGCCACAGGTACCAAAGAGGCAATGATCATCACTTTATCCCTTGGGGGTTCTGCTGTGCACACGACTCAATATCCTGTGACTGCCTCCTCCCAAAAAGCAAAAGTCCTTTTTTTACCCCTAAATTAAAGTATGTGTCAGGGAACAGAAAATATAGTCTCAAAATAACACAATGGGAAATGAAATCATTCTTTAACAAATATTCATGGAGCACTACGTACTCTGTGCCAGGTGCACTTTTCATTGACCTCTAAGTCTTGGGGGAAGAGGTGCATGGAAGGGAGGATTTAAAAATAATCTTAAGCAAATAATCACACAAATACCTGTGACATTTCAGGTGTGCCAAGTGCCGTGAAGAAGTGGTTCACAGAGTGAGTCCATGGTGGGGCAATGCAGTCTAAGCAGGTAGCTTGGGAGAGGCCTCCCTCGAGAATCTCATCTTGAGCCCATATCTGAAAAATAATGTGGTAGATTGATTGCAAACCTTGTCCCAAGTCTTTCTGTCACTTTACAAGGTGACTCTGCAACCCTTCCCATCAGGAGAATCTATTTCATGACCTTTTACATTTGGGCTGACTTAGTTACTTACTTTAGCCAATAGAATGCAGGAGAAGTGATGTTCAGTCTGTCAGTTCTGAATGTAGACCCTAAGAGGCTTTGTGTATGGCCATTCACTCCTTAAAAACCCCAACGCTGCCATCCATGGGAATAAGCTGGTCTAGGCTGAGGAATAAAAAGAAACACATTGTTGGTCCAGTTGCCCCTGACATCTTAACTAATAGCTACCTAACTGCCAGACATGTGAGTGAAGCTATCCAGGAAAAGCCAGGCTGTAGCTGACCTGCTAAGTGAGCACAGTCCCATGATCAAGCCCAGCCATCAGCCAAGCCTGGCCCAGAGCCACTGACCCAACCAGCTGACCCATAGATCTGTAAGCTACCATCAGTGTCTGTTATTTGAAGAGTCTGAGTTTTGAAGTGTTTATTAGCAGCAACAGGTAACTGATACAAATCAGTAGTTGTTAACCAGACAAAGGCTTTATGGACAGAGGTCTGCATGTGTGAGTCTTTGTGTGAACAGGGAGCATGGCAGGTTTCTGGGACTGATCGAAGATGCCCGTGGATGAATCATAAACATCTTGAGGAAATGATGTGAGCTGGGTCTGGGTAGGTTGGAACAGGACATTGCAGAGCCTGATGTAACATGTTAAAGACTTGAGTCTTTATTCTAAGGGCAATGAGATATCTCACAAGGGTCTCAGTCAGGAAGCATGCACAGGTACATTTGGGTTTACAAAGTCATCTGAAGTAGGAAGCACAGATTCGATGGGGCCAGAAGAGAAACAGGGCGAGTGTTGAGAGTTCCTTGCAGTAGCCAGACAAGAAGCAATGATTGTGCACCTAGGATGGGGATGGTGACAGGACCACAACCTTGCCCAACTCCATAAGGGTCACTCTGTGATCGCATATAAGAATAGTGATCCTGGGGGTGGGCTAGTGCATCCCTTGGGTGCTGGGAGTGGAGAGAATTGGACAGATTCAAGAGATAGGAAGTAAGATTGTAGTTTTTCATGATTGATGGGATATTGTGAACAACAGGTTTCAAGGGCAATGTTAAGGGTCACTGCTGGGTTTCTTTCTTTGTACATGATGCTAGTCACTGAACTAGAGAACAATGAAAGAAGATCAAGTTTGGGAAGAGTAATTCGAAGCTTGGATTTAGAGGTGTTGACATTGAGATGCGTTTGAGATATCCATGTGAGCAGTTGGTTAGATGGGGCTGGAGCTTAGAGGAGAGGTCTGACTGGAAACATACATTTTTGCATCATCTGTGTATGTGGAGGCTCAGAAACAATATCTTCAAGAGAGAATCTCACCAGGGTTTAGGTTATTGGTTCCAAGTCTCTGATGCCTTCAGAGATGGTTACTGAGATTTTGGTTCTTTCGTTCCTAGCAGTTATTTTCCAGAATGAGGCACACACATCATCGCTTCTTTCTGACAAATGGCTGGGCCGGGCTGGGCATGGTGGTTCACGCCTGTAATCCCAGCACTTTGGGAGGCTGAGGCAGGAGGATTCTTTGAGCCCAGGAGTTTGAGACCATCCTGGAAAGCATAGGGAGACCCTGTCTCTACGGAAAAAAAAAAAAGAAAGTTAGCCAAGCATGGTGGTGCACACCAGTAGTTCCGGCTACTCGGGAGGCTGAGGCAGAAGGATCACTTAAGCCCAGACGATCCAAGTTGATTGTACCACTGAGCTCCTAGGCAACAGAGTAAGACCCTGTTTCAAAAAATAAAAATACAAATGGTGGGTCCCCCCTTCCTTTGCATGTTATTTAATCCTAAAGAAACAATAAAAATGGGTGCTGGTCTTTGTAATCCCCTGACCAAATGTCATTCAAGTGGAATTCTGGCATACATCAAAACACTCTTTTTTGTGCTTTCCCTTAAAACACATTAAAACTCAGGAATCACCTCTTCTTTGGTTTATAGCTCCAATCCAGTGGCAATAAATCTTAACAATTGCACCTCATTGGATATATCCCATTCCCTCATCAGAGCTTTCTTATTTTATTTCTAAAGTCTCCTCATTTGCTTATTTGTTTTGCTTCTAGTTTTATTTTGTCCAAATACATTTTTTTATTTGAGACAGGATCTTGCTCTGTCACCCAGGCTGGAGTATAGGGGTGCAACCACAGCTCACTGTAGCCTAGAACTCTTGGGCTCAGGCAATCTTCCCATTTCAGCCTCCTGAGTAGCTGGGAGTACAGATGTCCACCATCACATCTGGCTAATCTTTAATTTTTGTAGAGATGGGAGTTTGCTATATTGCCCATGCTGGTCTCAAACTCCTGATCTGAAGTGATCCTGCTGCCTCAACCCCTCAAAGTACTGGAATTATAGGCATAGCTATCACACCCAGCCACAATATATTCTTTAGACAGCTGCCAGAGTGCTTTTTCTAAAATGCCAATCTGATCATAACACTATCCAAAGTAGTCTCAAGATACAGTGCAAAGTCCTGGAGATGGTTTTCAAAACCTTTCTGCCCTACCGCTGTGGAGCCGTGGACTTTTTCATTCTGTTGCCTTACCACTGACTTACCCAAAGCTCTCCACCTCTACTTCTAGCATCACAGGACTGCTTTCAATTCCTTGACTGTACCATGATGCTTTCAAGTAGGTTTTTAGGGAGGAAAGCAAACAAAACAGCCTGCACCTGCTTTAGGGAAATCAGTCAAACCAAAGCAGTAAGTAATAGCTCTGGGTAAGCACAAAAATATAACTAGAAAGATTATGTTACAAAGTAGCCAGGGTCACTTAGATTGATAGCATAAAATGGAGCTTTTGGTAGCTACATTCAAATGGAAGTTCTAGGATCATGTTTACCTCATGCTAATAAAATTGTTACATCTGTTGGTTATTGCAGTATGTAATAGCTCATTCCATTTAAATAATCTATCTAGAATCTATTTCTTGTTGCCATTGTTGCCTCTAGAAATAGTTAAGTTTCATACTATGACACTCAGTTCTTAGTTACGACTCTTAGTTTTATTTCATTTTTCTTATAAATTAGGAAAAATATTTTACACAAATAGCCATTATCTATTTTATTGACATTTTTCTTCTCATTTGAAAGGAAACATTTTTTTTCTTTGAAATTTCTCAAGATTATTTTGGCATTATTCATTGGTCTGTTGCCAGTGGTTTAAAAATATTCATCATTTCTCTTAGAAGGTAAACAACAAAATGCCATTGGAGGTTTAGAAGACAAAGAAAAATGTCCTTCATTTCACTTTGAAGGTCTTTAGAAAGACTTCCTATGACATTTAACACATAATAAACATTTGGAAAGAAAGCAGAAATCTAAACCTGGAAGGTAATTAATAAACCACTGGATTCTCTGCAGACCTGTGTAAAGAACTGCTTGATGCAATTTCCAGTGTTTTACTAGGCTCAAGAAACTTCTCAATCACAGCTAATAAACAATGATGACATAGCGTCCAATATGATTTCACAGAAAAACTTGCTAACTTTTTTTGCGGATACGTGAATGTTTGTTGTACATAGAATTAGTAATATTGAAAGTGTCTTTAAGTTTTAAAATATTTTCATAAGTCCTTATCATCACTAAGTCCTTGTCACCACTGTCAAGGTATGAGCTTGACAATGTTCATGGACAATTTTTGGCTCTTCTTTCTCACATGTAACTCTTAAAATGTTCCCCTCTGCTGGTCCTCATTAGGCTGGCCATCTGTTGTAATTAGAATGAAGTCAAATCAAGTCTCATTTGCTGTAGAAGAGGTAAAGCGCTGTAAGTCAATCACATTATGATGTACCTAATGGCTGCACTTTATGGAATGTGTCTTGGAATATTTTCTGGGTGTGTAATACACAGATCACCACCTGTTCCTCCATTGCTCCACCACGGTCTCATCACGATTCTCTGAATAGGCTTAAGTTCATTAACAATGCCCTACAACATTTCTGTCTTTATTATTCAGAATATTTTACTTCAAAAATATATGCATTTCAGTATGTGTATTTTTCTTTAAATAACTTTTTTGGTTATTTTCATAACTCCAACCTACTACTTTTATTCACAGTGCTACAGATTGAATCCTGCAAAATCCAGGAGACTTAATGGCCAATGCATTGGTATCAAAAGGTGAAGGCTTTAAGAGGTGATTAGGTGATGAGGGCTCCTCTCATTGGTAATGATATTAAAGCCCTTATCAAAGAGGCTTCACACAGCATTTGGTTCCCTTCCCCTGTTTTCTGCCCTGTGAGGACACAGCCTTCCTTCCCTCCAGAGGGTGAGCCACAAGGTGCCATCTTGGAAGCAGAGAGCAGCTCTCACTGAACAACTGAATCTTGACCTTAGACTTCTCAGCCTCTAGAACTGTGAGAATATAAATTTCTGTTCATAAATTACCCAGTCTCAGATAGTTTGTTACAGAAGCACAAAACAGACAAAGACACACAGCAAATATGAAATATTTTCAGCTTGGAGCTTCAGGTACTCTGATTTCCAAATGCATAGTCATGTTTCAATACCAAGAGATATTCAGGCCAACATGGCAGTCATTTCAAATAAAATTCATTGCTTTCGTGGGCTTTGAACGTTTCTATATTTTAAGGCTATAGTCAATAAACAGCGTAATGGTTGAGTTCATGGATGCTGGACTGAGTCTGCCTCGGTTTGCACTTCAACTCTGTGCTTATTGGCTGTGTGCTTTTGGGAAGGTCATTTAATCTCTCTGTGTCTCAATTTCCTCATTTGCAAAATGGGAGACAACAATAGTACATGAATCTTAGGATTCATTTTCAGCACTCGTCTTGAGGATCAAATGACAAAAACACTTGTAACAGGTTTTGTCACATAGTAATCACTACGTAAATGTTGGCTTTATTTATTTATTGAGATGCAGTCTTGCTCTATCACCCAGGCTGCAGTGCAGTGGCGCCATCTCGGCTCACTGCAACCTCTGCCTCATGGCTTCAAGTGATTCTCTGCCTCAGCCTCCTGAGTAGCGATTACAGGTGCCTACCACCATACCAAGCTAATTTTCGTATTTTTAGTAGAGATGGGGTTTCACCATCTTGGCCAGGCTGGTCTTGAACTCCTGACCTCGTGATCCACCTGCTCGGCCTCCCAAAGTGCTGGGATTACAGACGTGAGCCATTGTGCCCAGCTTATTTTTGATATTATATTTCAAACATAAAAATCTACCAAAGCTTTTTAAAACTTTTTGAGTTGCTGAAACCCTATTGTATTTTGAAGAGAATTTTTGTATGATATTATTCCTCACTTATTCTAATGACTTTCAAAGCATGAACCGGATCCATGCAGAAATTTTATAATTTAAATTACATAATTCTCAGATATGTAGATTGTAGATGTACAATGATTAATTGTTGAGGGAAACAAAGTTCTGGATTATTCTATGTTGCTGCTATTTGAGACTCCACTTGATGAGCAGCAGGTGTAGAGAAAAAATGTTTAGAATGTTTTTGGTTAGCATGGTTTGAATGATTTGTTTAAAGATAATTTTTAAACATCAGAGTTACCAGAAATTATGAGAACCACAGAAGAGTGAGAAAGCTGTGAGTCAAATAGCACCAAGCCCTGAGTGTGCCAATGGGAATCAACAAGTGTGTGTCTTTGGGTTGGCAAAGCACTCGCAGGATGGAGCTGACACAATTGAAATGTCGTCAGTGGCCTGGATATGACAGTGGCACCAGGACTTTCCCTTGCTTTTGTTTTCTATATTGATGAAAATAAGTGATGTAAATTTTTACAGAAAATATAGAAAACGGCTTCATTTTTCACACATAGTTGCTTTCCCATGTAATTTTGGAAGGTCTTTCTGTTTCTGACACCCCAGCACCCCTATTTTCTCCATTTGGAAAGTTGGAGTGGATTATGCTTAGGTCACTGAAGCTCCCAATTCTGTTTATTTATAATCCTGCATTTGTGTGTTGTGGGGTGTGTGTGTGTGTGTGTGTGTGTGTGCGCGCATTTACATCTGTACTTTAAAAGGAAGGGAAAGGAAGCAGGATCTACAGTAAAAAGCTGGATCTCTTAGAGAGTCATGAGATATTTATTTGTAGTTATTTATACTGTAAAAGGTTAGATCTCTTAGAAAGTAATGAGTTAATGTCTCTTACATGTATTTTTAAGGAGACATGAAATTATTTATTCAATATGCTTTAAAATATCTTTTGAGTGAGTAAAATGTGAGAAGGGCCAGGTAGTGGGGAAATCATGATAAGAAACAAAACAAAATTTCTGCCCCTAAGAGGGTCAGTTGAGTAGAGACATAGGCATCAACAACTCTTTGCTGTAAACAAAGAATCAGGTGGTCCACAGCCTGGCCAACATGGTGAAACCACATCTCTACTAAAAATACAAAAATTAGCCTGGTGTGGTGGGGCACGCCTGTAATTCCAGCTACTTGGAAGCCTGAGGCAGGAAAATCACTTGAATCTGGGAGGCGGAGGTTACAGTGAGCCAAGATCAAGCCACTGCACTCCAGCCTGGGTGACAGAGTGAGACTCTGTCTCCAAAACAAAAAAACCTTCTCTTAGCATGAACCAATAAAGTCTAAACACCCTATCAAAATATTTTTAAAGGCAATTGTTGTTTTGGTAATATAAGCATTTTGGCAACACCTAAAAAATTCTTGTGGAGAAATAACAAGGCAGAATTTGCTGTGCTTCTATCTTCAATTTGATGATGAAGCTAAAATAATTTAAATGGTGTAGTATTGGTTCTTTACTAAGAGAGTTAAACTAAACAGAGTAAAATTGCATAAAAGTCCAAGGAATATGAACTTCCCATTGAGCGTGAAAGGAAAATTTTTAAAAATGGATATTGATTAGCTCTTTAAGAAACAAAAGGATTCTCAGCCTCACACTAGATGCCAAATTGATTCCAAGTAGATTAAAGAGCTAAATGTAAAAAGAGATTAGCAAAAATGAAAATTTTATCAAATGTGAAAGACCTTTTCATGCATGACACAACAGGTAAAGGTCTTTTTAAAATAATTGACAAAAAATAATTGTACATATTTATGGAATACATAGTGAAACTTCACTACATGTAATGTATAGTGATCACATCAGGGTAATTAGCATATCCATCATCTCAGACATTTATCATTTCTTTACATTGGGACCATTCAATGTTCTTCTAGCTATTTGAAACTGCAATATGTTATTGTTAACTAGAGTAATCCTAAGGTGCTATAGAAGAGTGTAACTGATTCCTCCTATCTAGCTGCAATTTTGTATCCATTAGGAAATCTCCCGGCCGGGCGCGGTGGCTCAAGCCTGTAATCCCAGCACTTTGGGAGGCCGAGGCGGGTGGATCACGAGGTCAAGAGATCGAGGCCATCCTGGTCAACATGGTGAAACCCTGTCTCTACTAAAAATACAAAAAATTAGCTGGGCATGGTGGCATGTGCCTGTAATCCCAGCTACTCAGGAGGCTGAGGCAGGAGAATTGCCTGAACCCAGGAGGCGGAGGTTGCAGTGAGCCAAGATCGCGCCATTGCACTCCAGCCTGGGTAACAAGAGCAAAACTCCGTCTCAAAAAAAAAAAAAAAAAGAAAGAAAAGAAAAAAGAAATCTCCCTGGGGCCGGGCGCGGTGGCTCAGGCCTGTAATCCCAGAATTTTGGGAGGCCGAGGCGGGTGCATCACGAGGTCAAGAAATCGAGACCATCCTGGTCAACACGGTGAAACCCCGTCTCTACTAAAAATACAAAAACTTAGCTGGGCATGGTGGCGCGCGCCTGTAATCCCAGCTACTCAGGAGACTGAGGCAGGAGAATTGCCTGAACCCAGGAGGCAGAGGTTGCAGTGAGCCGAGATCGCGCCATTGCACTCCAGCCTGGGTAACAAGAGCGAAACTCCGTCCCCAAAAAAAAAACAAAAAAAAACAAAAAAAAGAAATCTCTCTTATCCATCCCTTCAAAAGTCTTAAAAGGATAAATTTGAGCAATGAAAATAAAAACAACGCACACCAAAATATCCCAGGAACAAAATTTAAAGGATAAGAAAAGGAAAAAAAATGCAACATATAAGAGCTTTTCCAAATTAATAAGAAAGATAATTCACCAAAGAATTTTTAAAAATACACATTATAAAATAAATATTTATAAATACTCTAAAATATATAACAAATGTTAACAATGATTGATAACTGAGTGAGATTACGAAGACTTTATTTTTTTTGTTTATGTTTCTAAAGCATTCTTCAATAAATATTTAATAGATGATAATAGGAAGAAATAGGCACTAATAAAATACTGGTGTGAGCGTCAGTTGGCATATCATATGAAGGGAAATTTAGCAACACTTACCAGAATTCTTACTATTTCACATACCACTTGAATGAGTAATTCCCCTTTTAGCAGTTTATTCAAGGAAATAATCAGGAATATGTAGAAAGATATAGCTGCAAAAATGGTCTTGACATTTCTGTTGAAAACAGAAATAAATGGAGACAAAAAATCATCTCACATAAAAGCTAGGTTGAATAAATAACAGGATGTGTCCTCAACAGAATATTAGAAAGCTCTTAAAATGTCATTGTGAAGACATGGAAATATTTGTGGCATATTATTGAAGGAAAAAGACATATGAAACAAAGTTTAGATACACCTTTATAAACTCTATAGCTGATATCTATGTTTTTCTCTGTATATTGATACACAGCATATTAAGAAAAGTTGTAACCTAAAATACCAGTACTCGTTACTTCTTACAAGCGAGAGTCACATACATAACATAAATATGGGTTTTCTGAAATAAGAAAGAAAGCATTTTTTAAAAGGTAATCATTTTAACTAACAATTATATTCAGTATGTTCATTATTTGGCTTGTATTAATTATCTTAAAAGTACAAATATGAAAAAGTCTTCTGTCCCATGGCATGGAAAACATGAATACTTGGACTCTTCCAATAGAATGGAATAGAATAGAATAGAATAGAATAGGTCTTTAGTCTTTATCCATATCCGTGTCCCCTTAAAATGAAGCCAATGAGAGATTTTATTACATAAATTATATTTGAGTTCTGAGAAAGATCTGCCTTATGTTAAATACTGTGATTAAAGAGTAATTCTATAGCAAGGTTTGAATATTGTCGCTGAATGACTTTAACCTTCGTAACAAATACAATCGTATTTGTCGAGAACTGTGGAGTTTACACAGCTCTTTTATATGCATTATCTTATTTTAATGCCCACAACGGCCCTGAGAGACAAGCAAGGTATTTTTACATATGAGGAAACTGAAGTTTCAAGATGTAAATGAACTTGTTTAGGCCACCTAGTTAATGAGTGGAGGAACTGGGCTTAATCTAGGGGCTTCTAAAGGGTAGCAATGAAGAGGAAACAAATTCCATACTCTTTTCCCCAAATCGCTCTGCTAATGTTTAAAAACGTTGACTTAGTAGGTAGAAGTTCAAACTTAATTGTTTCATTGTCGCATCCCCATTCTAGAATCCTACTTGTCTGAAGAGCCTGTAAAAGTCATCTCAGTTATTCTGTCATATGACACTTGACCCAGAAGAACAGTCTTAATGCGCGAAAACCGTAACATCCTCCCAGATTATAAAAATCTACTAGGGTAGATTGGAGCTCTTGGGTCATATTATGGCCACTCTAATAAGGTCCACAGCCACCCTTACTGCTGTATGCTAGGTACATCACAAAAACAACACACCAACAACCTTTGAGACAGGCTCTATAATTCCCATTACATGCATGAGAAAACTGAGGCTCAGAAATGTGCCCTTGGCCACACACCTAATGAGCGGCAAAAGTGGGATTGGAATTCAGCGATATCTGACTCCAGACTCTTTCTACTACTCAACCCTTCTTCCCTTGATTCAACCTGGGGTTGAATTGTACAGAGAAAACATACATCTTCCTGGTACTGACAGAGTTTCAGAGCATGTGACTCTGCTGGAGAGAAGACTGCATATTCACTAAGTGGTGATCTGGCCCAATGCCAGCAGGAAGCTCATATCACTGGAGAAGTGCAGCTTTTCCGAGGTAAAGGGAAGCATTGGGATGTTTATACTTCCCTTTCCCCTTTTGTTGATTTTTGTCTACTATTAATAATGTTCTAAATCTCCTTAGGGTAGCTTCCAACAGTGACAGGAGGCCCTGTAAAAAAAAAAAAAAAAAAAAAAAAAAAAAAAAAAAACTATTAGGGAACGACTATGTAGTCTTCTTTCAAGCCTTTGATGGGGTCCTACCACCTAAACTGTTTCCTGTCTAGGTGACATTTTGCTGAACCGGTAAAGGAAGACCCTTTAATAGTTTAGATTAGGATGATTCTAGATATCTGGAAGAACATGTGTTTGGTATTTTGGTTATTGTTGCCATGGCATATGATACAAATAACCTGTATTAACCCAGATCTCAAATTCAGCGATGAGAGAGAATAATTGCATATTTTATGTCTTTTGGCAGTTATTTACGTAACAGTTTAAAAGTTTTGGTGTTAATAGAGCTGTATGGTACAGGACGAAAGCGGTAACTTTCAGTTTGAGCCCAGTGTTAGCCATATTTGCTGTTTTTGATCTTCTGTGACCAGTATTATAAAAATGCTAATATTCTAATGCAAAGAATTACAAAATGATCTCAATCATCATGAGTGAGTAAGTTATGATAAAGTATACGGATTTAGGAAAAAATCCAATTATGTGTGCATGTGTACCTGTGTACAAACATAGACATATGTATGTATACATGCATACACACATGTGTATACAAATTCACATACACATAAGTAATTTCCATATTTATGTGTGTATGTATGTGCATGTATATATGTGTGTGTATCTATACACATCTCAAATAATGAGTAATTTTTGGAAAATTGCAGTTTTTGTTTTAATTTCTTCAAAATCACATTTTAAAGCTCAAAGGAACATGGAAACATTGCAGTTTGGGCCATCTCCCAAATCATGTGCTTGTCAGTTCTTAAGTAAGCGGATATTAAGAATCTCTTCTACTTTTTGTATTTTCTCTTCCTCCCTCTGTCCTTTTCAGAAGAGCAGAAATAACGTAAGAGCGAAATGGTTCAAAGAAAGATGTTTTCCATGTCTTTATTTGATTTTTAAACATTCACTTGATATTTGAGAAAACAGTTTGTCACCATTTTAGTTGTGGGACTTTAGAAATTTTATCAACATAAACATTTCCTGACTTAAAAATAGCAGACTTATAAATAACAGATAAAACTACAAATGTTTATCCCTTATCTCAACTGCCGGAGCCTCAGCCATTCCCATAAAAGCTGCCATGCCAGTGGGAAGGGGTCAGGAACATTTAGAGTTTCCCTGGATTCAGAACAAGAGGAAGGAAAGAAGTTGTGCAAAAACAGTGTAAGAATCTGACTTCAGGAGATCTGGTCTGTCCATGCGTTCAGACCTCTCTCAAACTAAAGGAATTTTTTTTTTCTTTTAAAATTTCATTTTACTTTCCTCAACTTCCTACCAATTAAAAATCTCTCTCTCTCTCTCTCTCTGTAGATGTTATTAAAAATGAAAATATTTTTGGGATGTTCAAGGATTATTACTCATTTATATCTCAGCGTAACGCTCAATAAAATTGCTTTTCTTAAAGCACCTAAAAGAAATGAAAGCTGCCAAGTTTGCTTGGATTATGGAAGAATTTTGAGACGTGAAGCAATTCAAAAGCCAAGGAATGCTGAGCCTGCCAAGTAGTAGCCATGCTTTTGTGGAGGGCAGAGAGAACTGGAGAAAAGGATTCGACACGTGAGGCTCCCAAGCTGGCACCGAGGACAAGAAATAAACCGCTGGGTTTGATAAATTGTCTGTATTTCATCATCCGCAAGGTTTTAGTTTCTAGTTTAGAAGGGGGAAAGGATCCATTCAGACAGGAAGGCAAACTTCTATTTATCTCTTTACTTCAGGCAGGGAGGGATGGGGAATACCCCTCCTCTTAACTGGGTGCAGAAGTTTCCTATTTCCTGTGTTGTACACACAGACAATTTTCCACGTGTATTTGCAGTGCATTGCACGCCCTTAGAACATTAGGAAAACTGGAAGAGTCCCATTAGTCCACTCTTCTGGACGCAACCACACCAGAAGGAAGTTCTTGAGTCTTCAGAGCAAATTGGTAGCAGAGCCAACCACAGAAACCCCCTTGCCGGGTCTGTAACGTTAACTAATAAACACTTAGTATAAAAACGTGGAACACTAAGTAATAACGAGGAAGGAAAGCAAAGGAATGTAACTTACCAGTTTCATTTTCCCAAAGCGCTGTGTTTTCGTGCTAAGTCTTGCAGAGCGTTTCTAACCTAGGAGTGCGCCATGCTTGGGAAGCTGGTTAAAAAGTTCGTCTGTTTCACCGCGCCACCTTCATCCTTCATTCTCGCGCGGGCTGTCCTGCTGTCTCCCTCTGCCGCCTCACTTTTCTCCTGTGCCTTTCTCCATGCTTCTCACTTTTTTGGGAAAGAGAAGTGGTGGTGAGAGGCCATCCTATTCCTCTTCCAACTTCCTTCCCCTTTAGGAGGAGGCTGGCTAGTGCATCCAGGCCCTGGGGTCTCTCAGGCTCTGGCCCTGGGGTCTAGCCCGCCCCATCATGCACCAATTTAAGTGAAATAATAGGATATAACTTTATATAATGGGCAAAAGTGAAATTAGCGACTCAATTAGCATTCACACTAGGTTCTGTTCCTCTAGAACTGTGAGGGGTAGGATACTGTTACTGGTTTTACACGCCAGCAACATCCTCCTTAAATGATTCCCTTCTAATGTTGTTTCTTGAAGAGGGATGGATTTCCGATCCAAGGCCCCTAGTAGTAACCCTTGACATTGATCAGTTCATTTGAAAGTTACGTCATCACAAGCCAGGTGTGGTGCTGCGCACCTGTAGACCCAGGTTCTTGGGAGGCTGAGCTGGAGGATGGCTTGATCCCAGGAGTTTGGGGCCAGCCTGGGGAACATAGAAAGACCTCATCTCTAAAAACATTAAGACTTAAAAAAAATTTTTAAAGTTATATCATCACAGTGGTCAAGCTTTGGACAATTTATGTTTGCAGAGTATATAAAGGTATCTAAAAAATCTTTCATTTATATGCATTAACTTTTTTTTTTAAATAAAGAGTCAGGGTCTTGCTCTGTCACCCAGGCTAAAGTGCAGTGGTGCAATCATGGCTCACTATAACCTTGAATTCCCAACCTCAAGAAATCCTTCTGCCTCAGCCTCCTGAGTAGTTGGAACTCCAGGCATATCCCACCACACCTGGCTAATTTCAGTAATTTTTGTAAAGATGGATTTCATTATGTTACCCAAGCTGGTCTCAAACTCCCGGCCTGAAGTGATCTTCCCACCATGGTCTCCCAAAGTGGTGGGATTACAAGTGCCCACCCTATCTAAACATTTTCATATTTAAATACACTTTATGCTTTGAATAATATTGAGTTTAAACAATATTTATATAATTTTTAAATAAACTGAAGTGGTGGTCCTTCAGCCCTCTGAAAGGCTGTATAAATGTCTAGTTTCATAGCTGTCTCAGAATCTCAAAGGGTCCCATAATTCCAACAATGGTAAAGAACCATGAATTTGGATGATCACTGTGTTGTTTAAACTATCACCGAAGTTGCTGATTTTTGTCTGTGCCCTATTTTGGATGTATTTCCTCATTGCTTTTCTTTTATTTATGGCTTAAAAGACTTGAGTTGACAGGATCTTCTCACATCACATTCCACTATATGCTATTGATGGATCTATGACCACAATTAAGTAAAAGGCAGGCCACGGACAGAACAGGATTTTCATGTTAACATAAGATGACTTCTGTTGTAAAATTATGAACTTTAGAATTAACAGACTGGAGTTCAGCTCGCGGCAAGAGCTACTTGCAATCTATTGTGTAATCTCACTGAATGTCAGTTTCCTGATCTGTCTATTGGGAAAGGGCATCTGCTTCATGGAGTTGTCATGAGGATGACATAAGATAAACATGTAAAGGGTCTGCCCACTGCAGTTCACGGCACCTCAGGGACACCTAAGAACTTCTCCTCCCTTCTCTCTTCTCTCTCTTTTTTTCTCTTTTTGACGGAGTCTTGCTGTTGCCCAGGCTGGAGTGCAGTGGCATCTTGGCTCACTGAAACCACTGCCTCCTGGGTTCAAGTGATTCTCCTGCTTCAGCCTCCTGACTAGCCAGGATTACAGGTGTGCATCACCATGCCCAGCTAATTTTTGTATTTATAGTAGAGAAAGGGTTTTGCCATGTTGGCCAGACTGGTCTTGAACTCCTGACTTCAGGTGATCTGCCTGCCTCAAGCCTCCCAAAGGGCTGGGATTACAGGTGTGAGCCACTGCACCTGGTCTCCTCCCTTCTCTTGCACAATACAGACTGTTGGACTTGGTGGTGAAGCTATACTGGATGCAAAGACTCCACCCCATTGGTATTTGTGATATTTACCTATGGCTCATCTTCTATTTTTAGGTCCAGAATGAAAATCCTTTAGATTTCAACTCTTACACTAATAAAACTTTCATTCTGCAATAATAACGTTTTTTTTCATTCCGTCTCCTCTCTTGTACTCGTCACCTTCCTCACTTTCAGCAAATCCTGCCACCTTTTCCATTAACTACAGGAAGAATCAATTCATGGTGAGCTCACTGCTTCCAAGGACCTAAGAGAAAAAAGGCTATTAAAGGGACAAATAAATATAATATGTTTAAAGCATGACAATAAATTACATAACTTCATCTCAAATCTTGCTCTGGGGAAAGGTCAACATGAATCGTTTGAAGAAACATGAAACAGATCCTAAAGACAGGCGATTTTTCATAGTGAAATGCAATCTTTTTTCAAGCTTCAAAGAAAGGATTCCTTCAGTCATCTGCTTGATAGGTTATTTTTGACAGGATTTAACTTATTAAATTGTTCTCCTGACCTTTTAAATGGTCTGGGCATAGGACCTTGCTAGGGAAAATGATGAATGTTTGTTCTTAATTGAAATTTTGAAATAACCATGTGGCAAATCGTAGTGAATGCATTTGCTCTTCTATAAAGGTTTCAAAAATGAATGCCTGCGTAGCAGCACCACAATGATAGTAAGCAATATTAGGGTGATCTGAGGAATGATCTCGAAGAATGTGTCTTCTGGACCAGCATTTTTATAAAAGTGCTCTTTGCACCTGTGAATCATCAAAGTCTTCAAAGATTCTGTAATTTAGACATAATTCTTTCTTATTTCATTAAGAACTGTACCACAGTATACCAATAAAAAGAGTGAATATGACCATGAAAATTATTACATAATTATTTATACTAATAGAGAAACCTAATTTTTTTGTTGGCTACCAAAGAGTTGCTGCATTTTCAGCATCAAAATTGCAAAAGATTTTCATAAAATTGTATGAAGTTAAGAAGTGTAGGCAAGTGCATCGTGAAGTAGATCAAAGGATTTTGCTGGTACTATATAAGCTGTATTCTAGTTGCATAAACATGTTAATTAGTGAAATCTACTTATCAAAAACTTAATAAAATAGAACATTGAAAAGATGCAGCATTTTCTGAAAATGTAATTGCTGTGCTACACTTTTATAACCACTGTCTCTAATAAGTATCATTTCCTCTTCCAACTACATCTCACTTCACACAAATTATGTATCTGAACAGTTCCCTTTCTGTTTTACTGTTATAAATGGAATCACATAGATGCACTAGAGAAATCTGTTCTTCTAAAGCATCTGTGGTAACTCATTTGGTAAAATGTGAACAGCTACTGCCTAGGTATCATTCTGTAATTCTGAATTTGTCTAGAACATGTGAGAGAAGAAGAAAAGTTGGGGAGAAGGGCACCAACAATAATTGAACACCTTTTGGCGCAGGCATCTCATATGATCCCCCAACACTGTGCAAATTAGATATTCTCACCCCACTTTACAGAAGAGAAAACTGCTCAAGTCCACATAGTTAATAATGGAAAACAATTTGGATGACAAGATTTGAATATTACATATGATCACATATATCCTTTTATGAAGAATTTCATGTACTGTAATTTCAAATGTAGTGTAATGAGCTAACAGGGTCTGGGGTCAGACAGACCTGACCGCTTACTTAACCTTTTAGTACCTTGGTGTTCTCATCTGACAAATGGGATAATAATAGTTCTTACTCCTAAGATTCTTATCAATAGAAATGTAAAATATCTAACATTATTTGGCATATAGTATATACTTAACAAATTCTAGCTAATTATTAACTTCTGGATATTCAGGCAGCATGCCCAAAGGAATATAAACAAACTCAGCCTCTCTTCTGGACTTGGTTTTCATAGGAACTTGGAAGGCTCCTGGGGAAACTCCATTTTTATCTTCCCAAGTCAGATAATTGTTTTCTGTCAGCCTGCTGATGCGTAGAGTAGTTAGGATTAATGATAGGTCTAGGGGGATGTGTTTGAAAAGAAGAATGTGTAAGTGTTGACAGGGTTCTTTCTTTCTTGTGTGTTACATACTTTGGTGACTAAGTAGCAAAGCCTTTCTGTCTTCCAAGTTAACATGTTAGTCATATATTCTAAGCTTTTCCATAATTTCCTCCTAATTTTTCTAAGGACTGTGGAGTTGATTAATAAAAAAACAAATTCAATGTTATAGATTGAAAAACCAGGGCATAAAATAATTCTACAACTTGCTTAACCATAGTGATAGCTAATGTGTACTGAGACTTAACCTTCTGACTGCTTTATGCTAATCTTCTCTCATATGATCTTCAAAGCGACAGTGGGAGGTTGGTGTGATTTCACCCTCATTTTGATGACAAGGAAACTGAGGCACAGGGAGGTTAAGAAACTTGCCCAGGATCATAAAGCTGGCAGGTGAGATTGTCAGGATCCATGTTGGGCTCTCTGGCTTCAGCGGGTGTGTTCTTAATCCCTCTAAATGTGTCTTATCATGGGATGTTTTACGTGGATGACTCAGATAAGGCTGGGCTCTAGTCTGTCATTTATGGAGGTATCTTTTCCTTGTTTGTGGTAGTATTTCTTCATTGGTAGCTCCCTCTCACCCCCATTTTTTATTTTTGAGACAGGGTCTGTATTGGCTAGGCTGGAGTACAGTGATGTAAATACGACTCAATGCAGCCTCGACTTCCTGCGCTCAATAGATCCTCCCATCTCAGCCTCCCAAATAGCTGGGGCTGCAGGTGTGCACCACTATGCCTGGCTAATTTTTGTATTTTTTTGTAGAGATAGGGTTTCACCATGTTTCCCAGGCTGGTCACAAACTTTTGGGCTCAAGCAATCCGCCTGCCTCAGCCTCCCAAAGTCTTCGGATTACATATGCGAGCCACCAAAACTGACCTCACCCCAAATTTGTAAAATAAAACTAAAGGACAAGATCTTTGTGTGACTCATCTCCCTATCATTCCCTCCTTCTTCATGTCAGCACCACCAACTGCAACATCAGCAGAAGATACATTAAGTGGAACTCTCTTGTGTTCAGAGGACAGCGCACCACCACAGCTGGAGTTAGGGCATGGAGAAGGGGAGGCGGGTGGCTCCCCCTCCAACTCCTGTGAGCCGCCACATCTGGTCCTCTTTCTCTTTCGCCCCCTGGGCCAGGAATGCAAAACAGAGGCAGTCTCCACCCCTCCACTGGCCCCAGGACCCCACTGTACCTCTTTGTTTCCTCTTTGTTGTTTTACAAAGATCTGTTTGTTCCATCTTTCCATCTCCTCATTGTTTCTGTCTAAATAGAGAGACAGAGATGAGGGCAGAGGAGGAATTGCAATCACACCCTTCAGTGGGGGAGAGACCAAAATGCCATCGCATGCTTGTTAAATGCACATTTCCTCAAAATACCTCGTAACTGAAATTCACCCGTTTTCTCTTCTTGTGCCCTTTAATCTGATCGATTGTGTGGGCATCTGAGGGAGAGGGACTTTCCATTTGGAATTCATTTTGGCCACATAGAGCTGTGATTGTGGCCTAACCCTGCACATAAAACCCAGATTTTAATTGAGGACAAGATGTACAAAAAAAAAATCTTACACAAAATTATCTTACGGTCATTAGGAGATGAGAGAGATGCTTTTGGGAAAAAGAAGTAGCTGGAAGGATATTATAGGAGCCATCCATTTGAGCAAAAAAGTATTTTTGAGACTAGAATTCCAGTCAAAAGTTTGGCTGAGTGCAGTAGCTCATGCTTGTAATTCCAACGCTTTGGGAGGCCAAGGTGGGAGGATTGCTTGATTTCAGGAGTTTGAGAACAGCCTGGGCAACAACACAGGACCCTATTTCTACAAAAATAAAAAAAATTAAACAGGCATGGTGAGTGCCTGTAGTCTCAGCTGCTCAGGAGGCTGAGGTGAGAGGATTGCTTGAACCCAGGATATGGAGGCTGCAGCGAGCCATGATCATACCACTGTACTCCAGAGCAAGACCCTGTGTCTAAAAAAAAAAAGAAAAGTTTCAAAAAAAAGTTCCTGTTCTTTAAAAACCTTACTTGATTCTTCTACAGGATTTAAATGATATCATCTCTTTCAGATTAGATTTTGTTGGTGATATCTTTGTTTTCCTCAGAATTTCCAATGGTTTTATCAGCTATACACATACCCCAAGTTTGACCAGTTTTCAACACTTCCACAGTGTGGTCTGCGCTGGGAGGGTTGGATCACTGGGGAGGCCTTGTGGGCTCCCCTGATGAAGTCTAACTGGTTGAAGGCGAGGAGTAACCCAAGGCACAGGGAGGTTAATGGATACAAAAATACAGTTAGATAGAAGGAGTGAGTTCCTGTGTTCTGTAACACAGGAGGATCACTTCAGTTAACAAGAATTTATTGTGCATTTCAAAGTAGCTAGAAGAGACGGGAAATGTTTCCAAACACAAAGAAACGGTAAATTTTTGAGGTGATTTGGCTTCCCATGGCACCACGAGGAAGAAGATAATGAGGATGAAGCCCAGAGGGCAGGTGGCACATGCACTTAGGAAGTAGAATTGAAAAGACGCAGTGATCAGGGTAAGGTGGTCGGTAACCCTGATCTGATGATGATACACTGTATGCTTGCATCAAAGTATCACGTCTCCCATAAATACATACTGTTATGTCTCAATACAAATATATTTTAGAAAAAGCATGAATGTTGGCCTGGCGCAGTGGCTCACACCTGTAATCCCAGCACTTTGGGAGGCTGAGGTGGTGAATCATTTGAGGTCAGGAGTTCAAGACCAGCTGGGCCAACATAGTGAAACCCTATCTCTACTAAAAATACAAAAATTAGATGAGTGAGGTGGCATGTGCCTGTAATCCTAGCTACTCGGGAGGCTGAGGCAGGAGAATTGCTTGAACCTGGGAGACAGAGGTTGCAGTGAGCCGAGAGCACCCTGCTGCACTCTAGCTTGGGTAATAGAGAGTTTGTTTCAAAAAAAAAAAAAAGAAAGAAAGAAAAAGAGAGTGTTGAAGGAGAATGGTGAGTCCAGAGATGAGTGGGCAGTGGCTGGGTGGTGAAGGGTTCTTGTGGGATGGCACTGGGGGTGGGGGGTACACGGCTGTGCAGTGGGGTAGGTTGAGGTGGCGCTGGGACACTGGGGAGAGGCCTTTTGTGCGCAGCAAGCTGCCTTCACTTCATTCTGAGTGCCATGGGGAACCAAGGAAGGGTTCCGTACCCTGCGCAGCGTGATAGCTATAATCACAGTTTTGTTTTAGTGTGATCCCCTTGATTTAAGGAGAGGGCTTCCCATTTTGGAAGCAAACTTGGAGCAGACCAGAGAGGACCTGTCGCAGCTATTCACGTTAAGAGGCCATTAGGTTCCTATGGTGAGGAGATGGTGTGGATGGAGCCCAGAGGGCAGATTCCACATGAACTTGGAGGTAGAATCAAGAGGACACGGTAATAAATTGGATGTGATAGGCAGGGAAAGGAAAGGATCTAGGGTCACTTGTTTAATTAAATTTTGGCATTTATGACTTGCTCTGTCGTTCCCAGTTATGACCTATGTAGAAAACCAAAATAATAACACAGACAAATAAGTCTGAAAAACAGTTCTGTCAATGATTCAGGAGGGAGAAGCCCGATTTGAGGATCAAGAATTGAGCAAAACAACTAGGGTGCCAGGAACAGAAACTCAGGCTTCCAAGACAGGAGGAATCTGACAGTTCTGCCAGGCACTATCTCATTCCCCCAGGACTGTTGGAGATGGTTACACACTCATCAGTGGTTAAGACCTGCAGGTCTTCAGAGTGCTTCCAAAACCTCATCTAGGCAAGAGTGTCCAAAATATAACATGAAATTAGTGGTAGTGCTATGGATAAGGAAGCCAGTCCCCCTAAATGATAATCTATGTACATGTAACACACATACACACACACACATGCACACACACACATAATGAGAGGGTACGTTCATTTGAAGTTAACTGCTAGGAAACAAAATCTGTCCATCACTTTGTACTAGGCATTGATGTTCTCACATCCAGGGGTCTTTGATGCATAGGGATCTTTTACTCTCCTTGGCATGTGCCGTATATGACAGCTCTAACAAGTTCTATTCCACATGGAAGGGGAAGTGTAAGGCTTTTTAAAGGAGAGAAAGAAGTCAGGATAATTTTTTTTCTAAGATCCTGTTTTCCTTCTGGTCTCATCTAGTGGAGAGGCTAAAGTATTATAAATGTCCACTTAGACTACTCCAGAGACTGTGCTGCTCTCACTTCAAAGTGTAAGATTCTCCAGATGTATTTTTCTAATGAAGACATGGCTGGGTGCCGTGGCTCCCGTCTAATTCCAGCTCTTTGGGAGGCCAAGGTGGGCGGATCATGTGAGGTCAGGTGTTCGAGACCAGTCTGGTCAATGTGGTGAAATCCCTTCTCTACTAAAAATACAAAAATTAGCCAGGTGTGATAGTGTGTGCCTATAATCCCAGCTACTTTGGAGGCTGAGGCAGAAGAATCGCTTGAGCCTAGGAGGTGGAAGTTGTAGTGAACAGAGATAGAGCCACTGCACTGCAGCCTGGGCAACAGAGCAAGACTCTTGCTCAAAAAAAAAAAAAAAAAAAAAAAAAAGATGTATTTCCATATTTCTGTTGCTAGTAATAGATTAGTGTATAAACATAATGTTAAAAAATAAACTGATGACAGTTGCATGATGTATCTTAAATGCAAATGTGTTCCAGACCAAAATTACTAGTGTCTCTAGAGCAATGATATAAATAACATGTGCTTACTTTTCAACTTATAAAAGAAATGACAAGACTAATGAGTTTTTGGTAGTTTCATAAATACCACGTCTGAAAACAGCTGATGAACATTTGGGACTCATCTATGCGATGCTTGCATGTGATTTCAGTAAGGTATGCATTTTGTCACACTTCAGTGGTTTGCAAAAAGAACCACCAATAATGAGATTAAGGAGAAGCGTACAATTTGCATGGGAAGTTAGGTATGAGAGAATTCTCCTAACATGTAAAATATCTGCAATTCTGACATCTTGGTACATTTGCTTGAAGGTAACTGAGGGCCAAAAAAAGGAAAAGGCAACATATTGTGTCAAACATGAGGCCTCCTTTCAAATTCCCATTTTGGTTACACACTGTTTACTACATCTGAAGATGAAATTGTTTTCTCACTTCCTTTTCTTTTGTTCCAAATCTGACCTCTGAAGACAGGCTACATGTGTACCCAAAGAGGAAGAACGTATTTGCAGCCTGGGACATTGCACTTGCTACGTTAGGTGGAACAGAAGTCTTCTGTCTTGGCCAACAGTGCTGGAATTCAGTCCTACATTGTGTGTGAAAGAGGCCAAGAAAGAGGCAGTAACATATTTTAATATTTTGACTCTTCTTTGAAGTCAATATGAGTGCAGGGTGAGGTGCTTTGTAGCTATTAAATATATCTATCAAATAAGATATTTTAGCTCCTGAAAAAATTTATCATTTAAAAAAAACTTATTACTGTTCTCAGTTCTAATTCTAGGCAGCCACTATCTTGCTAAAATAAATAGAATCAATGTTTGACAACTTTTAGGTTGCACTCACAATATGCCGGATTTTAAAGCAGCCCAGACAGTCATGAGGACCTCTGAATTTTCAGTCTAACTTAATATTTCCTGAAAGGTCTGCCAAAACTGCAGAGGAGGCATGCCAATTTGAAGTGTGTGTGAAGTTGCGAGGAGACGGGGAGACCTTTGCCTCTTTCTGTTCCAGAATAGGATACATAAAGAGTCAAATTTATTCTGGGCTGTCCTTTGCTAGAAACTGACAGCCCAGGCAACTAACTCCTGGCCTCACTGCAAGATGCCTTAACATCGAAGAACCTGTCCTTGTAGGGAGTAGGAAGGAAGGGGGTCAGAGACAAACTAAGGGGCTCGTTTGCATATATTTCCCAGGATCAATCATTTGTTCATATAGCTGACTTTACAAGTAGATCACAACTTAAAGTGTTAGTAAAAAATTACCTCCTTTTTCGTCTTCCAAGGATGTTTTTAATATGGTTCCTCAGTGGGGGCCAATGGTGGAAATACCAATAAAACCTGCTGTTCGAAGAGCCAGTCCTCCCTGGGTTCTGCCTCCAAGTCTCTGCTGTGCTGAAAGCATCCTTTTCCTGTGTGCCATAGAAGCAGTGGTTCATTCAATTTATTCAGTGTAAAGGATATACTAATTGTATGGTTAAATATTATTTTTATTTGCATACAGAGGGTAGAAAAGTTGAAGTGTTGTTAAATATTTCTGGGCTCCTGTTCTGTCTCCATAGCTGAGTTATAATTTTAGAGCCAGGTGGTCAAGAGTGTTGGCTCCAGTCCCACTGCCCGGGTTTAATATTGAGGTTTTTCTTTCACTAACTGTAACCACATTATCCAACTTTTCCAAGCCTCAACTTAGCCATTTGTAAACTGAGAATCCTCATAGTACTTCCTTGTAGGGTTGCTGTGAAGATAAAGAAGACAGTAGCCAAAGCGCTTAGCAGATGTGCCAGGCACATTGGAAGCAGACAGTAAATGTTATCTATTATCGACTAATGTGTGCTTTGGATAAGAAAGGCATTTCTACTCTATCAAGAGGCAAAATACTATAAAATCAGATTATAACAGGTACCTGGACATCTTCCTTTTGGTGACCCAAGCTGATGGGGAATTGTGGAAGGTAGTGTTGGTTTGAAGCTGTGTTCTCCCTCTCATCTCTTAAGGGAAAAGAGAAAAGAAGAAGAGTCCTCGCCTGGCTCTGAGAAAACCAGCTCAAGCTTTGTTTCCCCTTTAGACATTCTGTGTACAAAAGTATACCATGATTTCCAGAATTTCTTCATGACAGCTCCCTGAGTTAATGGTCAAGGAAGATTTCTCAGGCTAGGCATATACAGATCTGCCTCGGAAGAGATCGCCAAACAGTTCCTGTTTTTGGCCTTTGGCTTAGAAAAAGGGGACAAACTGCTTTTTTCAAAAACTTTCTGGGACATTAAACAACTTTTTTTTTTAAGAAGAGGAGATTGTTTAAAAAGGAAACAGCCTAGAATGCCCTCCAATTTCACTCTATTAGGATGTAATGTTTTCTCTCATGTCCTCATTCTTAGACATTATTCTTCTTATTTTTCTAGTTTGTCTCCCAGAATATATAAGAAACATAAAGAGCCAATAGGAGGGCACTGATGTGGCTGTTGTGGCTGGGGTTTCAGTCTGTAATGCCTCAGGGCTGTGTGTGTGTGTGTGTGTGTGTGTGTGTAAGATGAAGGTCAAATCTGGGCCGGTCCAGCTTGGACTGGGAGTGGAATCTGGGCCATAAGTTGACAGAGGAAAAAACATGCTAAGAATTTGGACTTTTGGATCCTCTTTTCATGGCCAGGCTTGTTGTTTCATCTCTGCCTTTAACACCTTCTCATCATATTCTTAACTATAAAGCCAATTCATTAACTTAAGGTTTGCCAAGAAGGCAGCACTGCTTCTGAGAAATGGAGAATGAGTAGTTCCTTCTCACCGCCCTCTCAGTCACAGCTAGCCATACTTCTGCCTATATGGCATCTCTCAGACTCACCTCTTCTTCCCTATCCTCAACTTTCTCCTCTTGTGTTCTGAGAATTCTAAAATTTTCTACCAGGATGCCTTTCTTCATTTCTCTTTCTTCTTCAGTTGTAGGAAGCCCTTCCAAATTTTCTCTACTCTGAGGCTTCCTGATATGGACACATATAGAAAGTACTTTCACTTCTAGAGTCTCACCAAGAAAGGAATTAGCAGTTTTGTTCATAACTAACAATCTCTTTTCCCTAAAAAGCAATAGTAACAATAACAATAATAGTGTCTTAGTCCATTTGGCATTGCTGTAACAGAATACGATGGACTGTGATTTATTTTTAAAAAAAGAAATGTATTTCTTACAGTTCTGGAGGCTGGGAAGTCCAAAATCAGGCAGCTGCATCTGGTGAGAGCCTTCCTGCTTTATCGTAATGTGGCAGAGGGTATCACATGGTAAGACAGAGCAAGCATGTTAGCTCAGGTCTCTCGTTTCCTTATAAAGATATCAATCCCATCATGAGGGACTCATCATGACCTTATCTAATCCTCATTACCTCCCAAAGGCCCCAACTCCAAATACCACCAACATATGAATTTGAGGACTAAGTTTCCAGCACATGAAATTTAGGGGACATATTCAAACCATAGGAAATAGTAACACACACAAAATTATAAAGAATCTACTCCATCTCTGTATTTTTAAAATGTCAAATAACATTTCAATAATTTAAGTAGGTGCTGAAAGACCTTGGACAAAAAAGTATTTCATTTTAAATGGTCATATTTATACACATAACAGTTCATGAAGAAGAAAAAACTTCAAATGAAACACATCAAAATATATCCCCAAATGTGAATATTCTTGTGTTCTTTCATTCTATCATCATAATTTTTAAATATATATTTATTTCGTTTAGAGATAGGATCTTGCTATGCTGCCCAGTCTAGCCTATCAATCCGGAGCCAAGCAATCCTCTAAGTCAGCCTCCTGAGTAGCTGGGACTATAGGCATGTGCTACAGCAGTCAACTTTCCTGGAAATTTTAACCATACATAGGAAGGTCATACCGTATTTTAATAAAGGGAAGCCTTTGGATCAGAGCAATCTAGGTTTAACAACTAACTTAGCTATCCGCACCCTAATCCTGGGCAAGCCACTTAACCTTGCTAAGCATTGGCATCCTCAGCCCTACAATGACCCTCTTTTTTGGCGAGTATTAAAGGAGAAAATATAGGCAAAGCATATGGTACAGTACTTGGTACATAGAAGGTATTCTGTTAAAGATAATCCTTGTTTGTTGTGTGCCAAAAATATAGGATAGGCACTAGGAGAGAACAAACAGGGCTTCTGTTTCCCATGGAGCTTATAGACTGGTGAAATGGCAGAGTGAACTAACGGCATACGGAGAACATCCTCCTCCCTTGGTTCTATTTTGCACGGAAGAATGTTTCCATGCAGCACAAAACAAGAGGAAAGAACATATTGGCAATTATCTGGTAAACTAACCAAAGGAAAAGGCCATCCTTCTCTCTTTGCACACATTATACCCAGTGGCCTGTGACAGATGCGTAAGAGTTATACTTGAGTCTTGCCCCCAGAACCGTATCTTATCAGTCTCCAAGTCTAACCTATTCTGTTTTTTTGAGTCCAGTTCCTTCTGTAGAAGGTTTTATAGTTTATAGCATCCTCTGTTTGGCCTGACTTGCCAAAACATCCTCTAGTCTGGTTTACCTAGATTCCCTTATAAAAATATTTATTGAGCACTTACTCTGTGCCAAGTGCTAAGAATAGAAAGATGAAAGAGAAGTGTTATGATACAGGTCTACATATAAAACCTGGGATTGTGAGGGAACATGATTATATGAATGTTGAACTCAATAGAAAGATCTGTGCTGGAAAAAAATAATGGTGGGTGAATGAATCTCTCTGGGAAAACTGTGGAAAGAGAAAAGAAAAGAATGCTAAGAATCGGACTGGCAGTCTGAGGTAGGGCAGAAGGAACATTTAAGGTTAGGCGGAAAAAGAAGAATCATGGAGACTGAGAAGAAACAACCTGCAATATAGAAAGAGACACAGAAAACAGGGAGGTCAGGAAAGCCAAGGCAAAGAATTATTTTCAGAGGGAGAGAGGGGTCCGAAATTTCTATCACAACTGAGAAATTAGATGAAGACAGTGAAGTGTTGGATTGAGAACCTTGACGTCCTCGGTGACCATATAGACATAGTTTCTTTTTCTTGGGGGAGGCGTAGTGGGAAGTAATTTAAGATTTTCTTTTAACATATTTAGATTCACTACAAGGAACTCAAACAAATTTACAAGAAAAAAACAAACAACTCCACTAAAAAGTGGGCAAAGGACATGAACAGATACTTCTCAAAAGACGACATTCATGCAGTCAATGAGCACATGAAAAAAGGCTCTACAACACTGACCATTAGAGAAATGCAAATCAAAACCACTATGAGATACCATCTCAAGCCAGTCAGAATGGCCATTTTAAAATGTCAGCAAACAACAGATGCTGGTAAGGATGCGGAGAAATAGGAGTGTTTTTACACTGTCGGTGGGAATGTAAATTAATTCAACCATTGTGGAAGACAATGTGGCGATTCTTCAAAGATCTAGAACCAGAAATACCATTTGACCCAGCAATCCCATTACTGGGAATATACTCAAAGGAATATAAATCATTCTATTATAAAGATACGTGCACACATATGTTCATTGCAGTACTGTTCACAATAACAAGGAAATGGAATCAACCCAAATGCCCATCAATGATAGACTGGATAAAGAAAATGTGGTACATATACACCATGGAATACTATGCAGTCATAAAAAGGAATGAGATCATGTTCTTTGCAGGGACATGGTTGAAGCTGAAAGCCATTATCCTCAGCAAACTTCGCAAGAATAGAAAACCAAACACTGCTTGTTCTTACTTATAAGTGGGAGCTGAACAATGAGATCACATGGTTACGGGGGGGGGGAAAAACATACAGTGGGGCAAGTCGGGGGATGGGGTGGGGGGGAGGGAGAGTAATAGGAAAAATAGATAATTTATGCCGGGTTTAATACCTAGTTGATGGGTTGATAGGTGCAGCAAACCACTGTGACACACTTCTGTCTTTGTAACAAACCTGTACCTCTCCTGTATTACCCCAGAACTAAAAATTAAAAAAAATTCAGATACAGGGGGTACACATGCAGAGCTATTAAGTGGACATATTGTGTAATAACAAAGTTTGGGCTTCAAATGAACCTGTCATCCACATAGTGAACATGGTACCCAATAGGTAGCTTTTCAGCCCATGTCCTCACCCCTTCCACCATGCTTTTGGAGTCTCCAATGTGTGTCATTACCATCTTTATTTTCATTCGTACCCAATCTTTAGCTCCCACTTACTTATTTTTTAGAGAAGGGATCTTACTGGGCCACCCAGATTAGAGTGAAGTGGTGTCATCATAGCTCACTGCAACCTCCTGAGCCCAAGCTATCCTCCTGCCTTAGCCTCCCAAGTAGCTGGGATGACAGGCGTGCACTACCATGTATACTTTTTGTTTTTTTTGTTTTGTTTTGTTTTTTTTGGGGGGCATTTTTTTGTCTTGCTATGTTGCTCAGGCTAGTCTCAAACGCCTAGCCTAAAACAATTCTGTCACCTCAGCCTCCCAAGGTGCTGAGATTACAGTGTAAGCCACCTTACCCAGCCAGCTCCCACTTATAAGTAAGAACACATGGTATTTGGTTTTCTGTTTCCACCTTAATTCATTTATGATAATGGCCTCCAGCTCCATCTATGTTGCTGCAAACGACATGATTTCATTCTTTTTTGACTGTGTAGTATTCCATGTTGTATATGCACATTAAACAAAATCCATTCCACCCTTAGTGGGCACCCAGGTTGATTCCATGTCTTTGCTATTGTGACTAGTGATGCAATGAACATATGAGTGCATGTATCTTTTTGGTAGAATAATTTATTTTTAGATATATACCCAATAATGGGATTGCAGGGTTGAATGGTAATTCTGTTTTCAGATATTTGAGAAATCTCCAAACTTCTTTCCAGAGTGGTTGGACTAACTTGCAACCCCACCAGCAGTGTATGAGCGTTCCCTTTTCTTCATAGCCTTACCAACATGTTGCTTTTTGACTTTTTAATAACAGCCATTCTGACTGGTGTGAGATGATATTTCATTGTGGTTTTGGTTTGCATTTCTTTGATAATTACTGATAATTAGCATTTTTCATATGTTTGGCGGCCACTTACATGTCTTTTTTTGAGAAGTAATTGCTCATGTCCTTTTCCCACTTTTTAATGGGGTGTTTGTTAGTTTTTTTTCCTATTGATTTAAGTACCTTATAGCTTCTGAATATTAGACGTTTGTTGGATGCCTAGTTTGCAAATACTTTCTGGACACAGTTTCAATGGAGTGGGGGAATCAGAAGCCATATCCGAATTGGTCGAGGAGTGCATAGGATATGAAGAAATGGAGAAAGGTAGAATGGGCGACTAGAAGACGGAAGAGAGATAAAAATAGAAACACTAAGTACCATGTGCCAGGTGACAGCTGGTGGTGTATATTATAGGCAGAATGGTGCACCAGCTACCTGTGGGGGCTCTGGAGCCAGACTGCCTTGGCTTTGAAAGCTGACTCTACCATTTACTTTCTGTGTGACTTTGGCCATTATTTCACCTTCAATACCTCAACTCCTTCAACCGTAAAATGGGGATAGTACTAGTATCTTCTTCATTGAGTTGTAAATATGAAAGGGAAGTTCCTGGTACATAGTAAATGCTCAATACATTCTTTTATTATTCTCTCCAAAGTGCTATGGAAATACAGCATAAGACTTGATTGATTCTGTTAGGTGAGCAGAATCAGAGAAAAATTTATAGAGGCATCATGGATGCTGATCATAAAAGGGAAGTTTTTTCTTAAGGTGGAGAAAAAAAATCAAAAAGCATATTTGAGAAATGAGCACAAATTATATAAACAAAACAAGTAAATGTGAAATCACAGGGTAAATTTAGTCCACAACCACACCAGGAATTTGGAAAGATCCATTACTAAGAGATAAAGACTAAAATTAATTAATATCTTTAGTGAGGGAAAACCATGTAGTGCATTTATTATTATTTTTTTGGGTTAGCTTTCTATTTTCAGAGCAATTTGCTTGGCTTCATTAATGCCTTCATTCTTGCTTACAGCCCTTGTATATATCTGGATATGTCATGGTGGCCTCCTGAAAAGTTGCTTTAACTGAATTGTGCTTTGATGTGACTTAAGAGAATCAAGCTATTTGTTTGTGTCAATAGATCAGTAAGAAATAGCCCAGTGAAATTCATCATCATAATTTACTGTAAGGATATTGCTGAAAATGGGCTTCATTACCTTGCATAGTATTCAGTTTATGAGGATGCTTAGGAGACTGTCTTCACAGTCTTAATATAAATAATAGATGTGTTTCAGTTGACCAAATGGTTTGATTTTATAATATAGGCACCATATTCCATTGGGTCTTTGTGAAGACTGTTAGAAAGCTTGGAGTACATTTGTAGTTCACCCTAACTTAAGTACTGTAAATTTCATGTACTGGACTAATTCTGGTGCCATTTATATTCCTGTTCTCGATGCTTTTTCGCATGTGCTCCTAATTAATGTTCTTTTGATATATTGTAGATATCTTTTAAAGCTACCTTCAATTCTTTTTTGAGGTAGAATACTAGTTTAAAAGCATGACATCTGAAGTCAAAATGTCTCCCTCCAAATTCATGTTTCACCACTTACTGGCTGTACAACACTGGGCAAGTTACTTAATGTCATGAAACCTCAGTTTCCTCATCTGCAAAAAGGGGATAGCAGTTTTTACTTCAGCGAGTTTTGTGAGCATTAAAGGAGATAAGTCATGTAAATTACTGAGCACAATACCTGGCACATAGAAGCACTCACAAATTCATGTCCTCATTGTTACTAACATTATATAATCATGATATAAAAACACACATATGTGAAAAAATCCTGTTATAACTGCTAGGAAATTAAAATGATCCTGCTTCCTTCAGGTTTATTTGAAATTCACATGCCTTGGTATTCATGAAAGGGAGCCAATTTCAGGAAGTAGATTTTCAAGTGTTAACAACTTAAATCAGGCAAAAGATTAAACTTGGCAATTAGCATCAGCAATAGATAGCTAAACAGAAATATAGTGCTTTTTCTATTTGTGTCTGTCTTACTATATATATAAGCTAGTGTTCTATCTTTAGGCTGATGGGCCTATTTACATAGAAGTTCTAGAAGCTAAATGCAAAAGATTATTCTATCTTGCAATTTAAATGAAATATTGCATAGATAATTTGAGACAGGAATTTTCCAGACTGCAAGAAATAGTTCTTAGCAACATGAAAAACCAGAAACAATGCTAGATCTAATTCTGTATGAGCACAGCCATGTGCTGAGTGCTCCATTTCATTTTTAAGGACATAGATTTAATTTCATGTGACAATCTGGCATCAAAGATTTCCCCTGGTCTTTTTACTAAATAGCCTAGTAAATATGAAAATGCAATCCCAATAGTAAAAGATTAAATTTGTAATACTCTACTTTCAGAGCACCCAGGGTTATTATGAAGGCAATAAATAAACAAATGACATTAAGGAAAATGCCAACAGATATGTTGTGTGATATAAACACATCTAACACATAACTAATGAGAATCTTATGTGCACAATAAAATGTCAGTTTGTATATCTAGCTTGTTTCCAGTACCATTTCCATCTATCATATTTATCAAAGAAATATAATAACCTTTCAGGGTACTATAGTAATTTAATGTAATGTTTTGTTCTTTTTACCAAGGCAAGAGGAAACACTTTCAACATGAATAACAGGGTTTTTCTTCAATACTGTCCAAGAAATCTTTTGAAGGACTCCTTAATTTTAAACAGTTAAAGTTAACAAATTTACTTAAAGGAATATGGATATAAAAACAATTCTTCGTAACCTATAACTAAATATTTAAAAGTTATTTTGTTGTGTATAAAAAAAACCAAATGACAATTTATTATCCAAACAATTTGATTTGAAGGCTGAATTTATTAATATTCCTAATGAATTCATTTATTTACATTGTACAGCTTATTTTAGCTCTTGTGCTGTTCTAAAAATAGAATATTTATCTGTTTTAATAGGACATGACCAAATATTCTCTACTTAAAGTTCATTTGTTGATACCAAATTCTGCTTTGTGGTTTAAGAAAACTACATTATAGATTTGAGGAGTGCAGTGGCACAGTCTCAGCTCACTGCAACCTCTGCTTCCCAGGTTCAAGTGATCCTTGTGCCTCAGCCCCTCAGTTAGCTAAGATTATAGGTGCACACCACCGCATCCAGAAAATTTTTGTATTTTTAGTAGAGATGGGTTTTCTCCATGGCCAGGCTGGTCTTGAACTCCTGGGCTCAACTGATCTACCCGCCTTGGCCTCCCAAAGTGCTAGGACTACAGGTGTGAACCATTATGCCAAGCCTTCCTTTTATTTTATTAGTCTTCTTGAGCAATAATTAAAAGGATGAAATTCAGGGCATCTTTGATCATATGTTTCAAATTATTAGCCGAACATTGGATTAGCTTGATAACTTTTTGGATGTGCTGCTGCCTGCCATGAGTGGACATCAGAGACATTAAGAGTCGTATGTTGACCAGTTCAGTGGTTACCAAGTCACCTCGGGAAGGACTGCTCATCCCCTTTCCCTTACATTTCTCATCTGTTTCCAAGAGAATCGGAATTCCCATCCTATCAGAATGGTGCTATATTAGTCTGTTCTCACACTGCTATAAAGAACTACCTGAGACTGAGTAATTTATAAAAAGAAAAGCTTTCTAATTTTTATATATATAAAAAGGTTGACTCACAGTTCTGCAGGCTGTACAGGAGACATGACTGGGGAGGCCTCAGGAAACTTACAATCATGGCAGAAGGCAAAGGGGAAGCAGACACATCTTTACCTGGCCAGTAGGAGATGGGGGGGGGGAGAGAGAGAGAGAGACAGACAGACAAGGGAGAGGTGCCACACACTTTCAATGAACCATATCTCATGAGAATCTATCACTAGAACAGCAAGGGCAAAGTCTACACACATTATTCCATCACCTCCCTCCAGACCCCTCCTTCAACACTGGATTTATAATTTGACATGAGATTTGGGTAGGGACATGGAGCAAAACCATATCAGGTGCTCATCAAACTTCACAAATGCACTTACAGAAACAATTCCAAAAATTAGAATAAAAATTTTATTCTAATGTTTAACTTAGAATAAAAGTTAAAAATTATGCTAACTTTTCTGTTATTTTTATTGTTATTTTCATACAAGTCAGGATTATTATTCTAGCTACTGGACAGAAAACCTATAGAATGTATGCTATCTAAAACAATGAGTGCTTTCCTAAAGTCAACTCTGTCAGCCTGGGCAACAAAGTGAGACTCTGTCAAAAAGAAAGAAAGAAAGAAAAAGAAAGAGAGAAAGAAAGAAGGAAAGAAAGAAAAAGAAAGAAAGAAAGAAAGAAAGAAAGAAAGAAAGGAAGGAAGGAAGGAAGGAAGGAAGGAAGGAAGAAAGAAAGAAAGAAAGAAAGAAAGAAAGAAAGATAGATAGATCAATCTTGGAAAATGAATTACTCTCCCTAGGAGGATAGCAGTTCCTATATATGAAAAAATTATATTTAGAAAAAGAAACTTAGCAATGGCTAGATGTAATCAAGCTTCTATAGATCAAAGCCAGTTATCAGTGTGGTTGACAAGCGGGTTAAGAATTTAAAACACTGGGTTCTGTGTGCCTACCAGCAGAAATACCAGAATCCTGCAACTCCCAGATGTCTTTTCTCTTGCAGTGGGTCAGAGAGCTTACACAATGTCTTTGATGGTGATTTAAAATGTCTGGAGACACGTACAGATAACACCCTCCTCAGCCCCATGCAGTCTTACTCTGCTTCTTTTCATGGCTGGGGCAGACGCTAGGGTTTGCCTCTGTGTGCTGGAGGTGGCTCTTCAAAGTCCCTACCCTGATGTCTGTTGCTTCTCTTTAGCAGAAGCATCTGCCTAGGGTGCCACACTCCTTTTGTACCCAGCACTTCCTCTGGGATTACTCTTATGGTCCTTTCTAGTATTCATTCAATTTTCTGTCTTCTCTTCCAGACTGTAAGCTCTATGAAAGTACAATCTGTTGCTGTCTTTCTCACACCCAGAAAGAGAGAAAGAGATATTTAACCATATTTGTTCTTTGCTGTGTTGCCCAGGCTGGTCTCAAACTCCTGGCCTTACGTGATCCTCCCATTTCGGCCTCCCAAGCAGCTGGGATTACAAGTGTGAGGCACCATGCTGGGTTGCTTAACCAAATTTGATGAACCAGTGAAGGAATTGCTTTTGCCAGTGCTTTTTCAGAAGGGCAGAGGGCTGTCCTCCCACCAGAGCTGCGGTTCTTCACAGGCTCCTAGAAAACCACATGGGCCCTTCATACCATGAGAATCTTTGTCAAGTTCCTGTGGGTCTAGGTTAGATGACATTTGAGAAAGACAAAACAGTCACTTCTGCAAAAAATTAATCAATGCCCTAAGTCAGAGTCCAGACACTTTGACCCTTACCTTAGAGCAGCGTGTGGCTCATCTGCAGCCAATAACGTGGAATTAGAGGTGTCTGCTGTCCTTCATCTCTGTTGGATAGTCTTATTCCAAGAACTGAACCATCAGTCTCAAAATATGGAAGGAAAAGAAATGATTCCGGCGTCAGACTGCTGAGGTTGAAAGCCAGCTCCATCATTCCTCGAGGTGGCTTTGGGCAAATTAATTTGTCTTGATAAATCTCAGTTACTTCGTCTGTGAAGTGGGGCAGTACTAGTCTACCACACATGGGTGTTGTAAGGATTACAGCAGATAAACCTTGCAAAATATCTGACACAGTGTCTAGCACAGTGTGTACTAAAATGTGAAGTATCATTCTAGCATCATAATCTTACTGTAGCTAGATGGAGGCCCTCATATGCTGGAAGTCCCTGAAATGTGCCACAAAAAGGGCTCACTTCCGGAGATTTTACACACACACATATACACACACACACACACACACACACACACGCATGTACATGCATACTCACACATACACGTACCTGTTAATATAGTCAAACAAGGAGTTAGCATACTTTTATTGGAAAATGAATTAGTTGAATTAAAAAAAGCAAAGACATGTGTGTATCAGAAGTTCACGACCTAACCAGAAATAAAACCCCACACAAGCAGAAATAGTAAATAATCTATTCCCCACTGCCGCCCCACCCGGCGCCTGCAAAAAAAAAAAAAAAAAAAAAAGGCAATCTCCTTGGCTGCCGGCCCACTGAACTGGTGCAACCTTTGTGACTGAGGACACTGCTCTTTGCCCTGGCATCGCTTCTTAGCTGCTGTGAGATGGGAGACCTGGGAACACATTTTTTAAAAAACTGAATGAAAAACATATCAGAGTCCCCAAGAAATAAAAACTTAGTGTCTTCCATGGTGACATCGGCTTCTGAGTACCCATCTCTGGAGGCCAAAATACCCTAGGTCAAGGATGAAAGGTCTATCCTATCTGGAAGAAGCCTAAGGATTTCTTCAAGAAGCATCTGCACAGCTCTTCTCTGTGCAGATAGTATCCTGGCCAGTGCCACAGTGAGACTAAGGGAAGGGTCCTTTTACCACCACCCAGCCTCCCCGGGGAATAGAACCTCCTGTTTGCAAGCTCATGAATATCGATGAGTTCAAACCACACTCGAAAGAGTCAGAACATATTGCAAAAAGCAAATTGCAAGTTGGTTCCTAAAGCTTGGGCAAAGGAGCAAATCGTCTGAGCCCTGGGGCTAGGCTGGGGCTGGCACAGCGCCTGAACCTAAACAGGAGGGCGGGGAGAACCTTGGCTCAAACCTCTTGTGGATCAAGAGGAGAGGAGGAGGAAGCAGGAGCCCAGGAGCTTTTAGTTTACAATTTAAGATGTAAATATCCAATTCTTTGTTGCTACCATATAGAAATAAAATTGATTTGTGTATGTTGACCTTGTATCTTGTGACCTTGTTTAAATTTGTTTCTTAGTTAGCTGTGGTTACTTTTTGGTAGATTCCTTAGGATTTTCTCTATCAACAGCCACATTGCCAGTGCGTAATGACAGTTTTACATATACATGTCTAAAGACAGGATTTTTATTTTGGTTTCTTGCCTTATAACGTTAACTGGAAACTTGCATTGAATAGAAATAACAAGAGGGAACATCTTGCCTTCTTCCCAATCTTAGGAGAAAATAATTCCGTTTTAAATTATGGTATTAGCTGTAAGTTTTTGGTGGATTTCCTCTATCACATTAAGGAAGTTTTCCCCTATTTCTAGTTTGCTAAGGATTATTATTACTATTTTTTAAAATCATGAATAGGTATTTAAATTTGTCAAATGTCTTTGTGAACCTTTTAAGATGAAACTATATGAGTCATATAGTTTCTCCTTTTTAATCTGCTAGTATTATAAATTATATTTATTGATTTTTTTATGTTGACTCAATATTACATTTCTGGGATAAACCCGTCTTGTTCATGATGTATTCTTTTATTATATGTAGCTGGATTTGATTTACTGAAATTTTGTTAAGGATTTTTGTGTCTGTGTTCATAAGAAATATTTGTCTGTAGTTTTCTAACTTTTAAATTTCTTTTTCTAGTGTCTTCAGGGTAAAACTACCTGCATAAAATGAACTGGAAAATCTTCTTTCTGTAGTTTTGTGTAGGATTGGCTTTATTCCTTCCGTAAACATTTGGCAGAATTCAGTCAAGCCTCTGGATCTACGGGTTTTCTTTGTAGAAAGGTTTGACTACATCTTCATTTTTTTTTAACATAAATAGGGATATTTAAATTATTTCTTTTTGAGTTTTAGTTGTTCTAACCTTTCAAGGAATGCATTTTTATCTAATTTGATAAATTTATTCATAACTTTATTATCCTTTTAGTATTGTATTGAAATTGTTCATTCTGGGTACTTGTAATTGTGTGTTCTTTATCTATTTTTCTTGTTTAACTTGGCTAAAGATTTACCAGCTGTATTTTCAAAGACTGACTTTTGGTTTCATTGATTTTCTCTACTGTTTGTTCATTTACTATTCTATTGATTTCTGGTTATTTCTTCCCTTCTGCTTACTTTGAGTTAAATCGCTCATCTTTTTCTAGTTTCTTACGGTGGAAACTTAGATATTTAGTTATAAAGTTTTCTACTTTACAACATAAGTATTTAAAGTTACAAATTGCCAGCCAAGTGCAGTAGCTCATGTGTAGTCCCAGCACTTTGGGAGGCCAAGGTGGGTGGATTACCTGAGGTCAGGAATTTGAGACCAGACTGGCCAAGTGGTGAAACTCTGTCTCTACTGAAAATACAAAAATAAGCTGGGTGCGGTGCCTGTAGTCCCAGCTACTCCAGAGGATGAGGCAGAAGAATCGCTTGAACCTGGGAGGTGGAGGTTGTAGTAAGTCGAGACTGTGCCACTGCACTCCAGCCTGGGAGACAGAGCAAGACTTCACCTCAAACAAACAAAAAAGTTACACATTTCCCTTTTAGAACCGCTTTAAATGATTCCCATACTTTTTATATGTGCTGCTTTCCTTTTCATGCCATTCAAAATATTTTCTTACTTCACATGTGATTTTTTAAAAAAAAATTAGATGGAGTTTTGCTCTTATTGCCCAGGCTGGAGTGCAATGGCACGATCTTGGCTCACTGCAACCTCCACCTCCTGGGTTCAAGTGATTCTCCTACCTCAGCCTCCCAAATAGCTGGGATTACAGGCACCTGCCACCAGGCCCAGCTAATTTTTTGTATTTTCAGTAGACACAGAGTTTCACCATGTTAGTCAGGCTAGTCTTGAACTCCTGACCTTAAATGCTTCCCCCACCTCCGCCTCCCAAAGTGTTGCGATTACAGGTGTGAGCCACAGTGCCTGGTCGTGATTTTTTTAAATTGTTGTCAGAGAATATACTTTGGAAATTAATCATTTAAATGTTATTGAAACTTGTTTTTTGGACCCAGTGTGATCTATCTTGGTAAATTCTCCATGTACACTTGAAAAAAACGTTTATTCTGCAGTCGTTGGAGGAGTGTTTTATAAATGTCAACTAACTTAAGTAGTTAATAGTGTTATTCAAGTTTCATGCATCCTTGTTGGTTTTCTTACCACATATTTCAACAATTATTGAGAGAGGAGCATTGAAATTTATAACTGTAATCGTGTCTGTTTCTTCTACTTCTATTAGTTTTTGCTTCATATATTTTGAAGCCCTGTGAGCATTGTGTTTTCTGCTTTCTTTCCCATTATGATCCCCTAACATGAAATCTACTTTGTATAATATAGCCAATTATCTTACTTTTGCTTAATGCTTGCATGACATTATGCAATTTTTTTGTAGCATTTTGGGAAATGCTTTGTTATTCTTTTTTTAACCTGTCCATGTCTTTATATTTAAAGTCAGTTTCTAATAGACAGCATACAAATAGTTAGGTCTTGCTTTTTTATCCAGTCTGACAATCTGTCATTTAATGGAGTGTTTTAGACCATTTACATTCAACAGAAATATTGATATAGTTGGGTTTCAATTGACCATATTGTATTTGTTTTCCCTTTGTCCTATCTATTTTATATTTTCTTTTCCTTTCTTCCTTTATTCATTTGTACTAATCAAATATTTTTTAGATTCTGTTTTCTCTCCACTATTGGCTTACTAGCAATACCTCTTTTGTGTGGCTTTTTTAGTGGCTGCTCTAGGGTTTACAATATTTAACTAGTCACAGTCTACTTTCAGATATCATAATATCATTTCACATGACATGTAAGAACCTTACAAAGCAGACTTTCATTCTGCTACTCCTGTCCTCTGTGTCACTGTTGCAATATATCTTACTTTTGTGTAGCCAATGAACCCCACAGACTTCGTTATATTTGCTTTAGTCAAATATTTCTTAAAGAGATTAGAAAAATTTTTTAATATATTTGTCATTTCCAGAGTTCCTTATTACATTGTATGAGTTAAAATTTTTATCAGTTATTTTCTTTCTGCCCAAAGAGATTCCTTAAACATTTCTACAGTTCTGCTGGTGATGAAATTTTTATTCTCATTTTACTAGGAACATCTTGCTTTTTCATTTTCTTTTTTAGTACAATATGATTACATTTACAATATTGGAACACGTATGTTTAAAAATGCACAGAATACTTGCTTCAGCAGCACATATACTAAAATTGGAGTAATACAGACAAAATTGTCTTGGCCCCTGCACAAGGATGACATGCAAATTCAAGAAGAGTTCTACATTTTTGTATTTAATGCACTAAACTGTGCACTTAAAAACAGATTTTATGTTATATATATTTTACCACAAGGAAAAACATAGAAATGGATCAAGAAATACATATATAAAACTGTTAATATTGGCTTACTCCTTGGAAGAGGAGGTGGAGCTGAAAGACGACTTTCAGGACTTTTAAATTCCAATTTTTAAACTTTTTTTTGGAAATTATTTGAAACATAAAAAATTTGCAAGGGTTTACTCAGATTCACATGCTGTTGACATTTTACCCCATTTGCTTCACCATTTTCAGTCTCTTTTTATACATACATTAAAAATATATCATCTATATCTGCATATGTATTTGGGTATAAACTATATATATGTATATATATATTTATGAAGTATTTGAGGGCAAAATACTCAGCATATTTCCTAAAACAGGGATTCTCCTTTATAACCACAGTACACTTAACAAATACAGTACATTTAGTTCCTTTTTCTTTTTTTAATTGACAAGTAAAAATTATATTATGGTGCAAACATGATATTTTGATATGTGTCATTGTGGAATGGCTAAATTAAGCCATTTTGCATATGCAGTACCTCACATACCATTTTTCTGCGGTGAGAATACTTAAAATCTCTTAACAATTCTCAAGTATATAATATATTGTTATAAACTATAGTCATCTTGATGTTCAGTACAACTTGAACTCATTCCTCCTGTTTAACTGAAAATTTGTGTCTTTGGACCAACATCTTCCCAACGACTGCACCCACAGACTCTGGTAACCACCACTGAACTTCGTTTCTATGAGTTTGACTTTTTAAAAATATTCTACATATAAATGAGGTCACCAATATTTGTCTTTCTGTGCCTGGCTCATGTCACTTGAGATAATGTCTTCCATATTCATCCATGTTGTCACAAATGACAGGATTTCTGTCTTTTTAAATGCTGAATGGTATTCTGTTGTGTATGTACACCACATTATCTTAACACTTAAATTGATTCCGATCTTGGCTATTGTGAATAACACTGCAATGTACATGAGGATGCAGGTATCTCTTTGACACATGGATTTCATTTTCTTTGGATGTACACCCAGAAGTGGGATTGCTGGATCACATGATATTTCTATTTTTCGTTTTTTGAGTAACGTCCATAGTATTTTCCACAATCGCTGTACTAATTTATAGTCCCACCAACAGTGTGCAAGGCTTTCCTCTCTTCTACATCCTTGCCAATTCTTGTTATCTTCTATCTTTCAGGTAATAGCCATCCTAACAGGTGTAAGGTAATATCTCATTGAGGTTTCAATTTGCATTTCCCTGATGATTACAGATGTTGAGAGTTTTTTTTTCTTTCCTTTTTGTTTTTTGTGATGGAGCCTCACTCTGTCACTCAGGCTGGAGAGCAGTGGTGCAATCTTGGCTCACTGCAACCTCCGCCCCCCAGGTTCAAGCGATTCCCCTGCCTCAGCCTCCCAAGTAGCTAGGATCACAGGCGCCCACCACCACCCCTGGCTAATTTTTGTATTTTTAGTAGAGACAGGGTTTCACCATGTTGGCCATACTGGTCTTGAATTCCTGATCTCAGGCAATTCACCCACCTTGGCCTCCCAAAGTGCTGGGATTACAGGCATGAACCACTGTGCCCTGGCCGAGCATTTTTTTTTTTCATATACCTAGTAGTTATTTGTATGTCTTCTCTTGAGAAATGTCTATTCAGGTCATTTGCTAATTTTTAAAATCAGGTTGCCTTTTTACCTTTGAGTTATATGAGTTTCTCACGTATTTTGCAGGCTGATTATGGTTTGCAAATATATTTTCCCATTCTGTAGGTTTCTCCTCACTCTGTTAGTTGTTTTCTTTGCTATGCAGAGGTTTTTAGTTTAATGTGGTCACATTTGTCTATTTTTACTTTTGTTGCCTATGTGTTTGTGGTCATACAAAAAAATTATTTCCTAAACTGATGTCATGGAGCTATTCCCCTATGTGTTCTTCTAGTTTTACAATTGTAGGTTTTCTATTTAAGTCTTTAATCCATTTGGAGTTGATTTTGTATATGGTGTGAGATGAGGGTCTAATTTCAATCTTCTGCATATGGATATCCAGTTTTCCCAGCATTGTTTATTAAAGAGACTATCTTTTCCCTATTGTAAGTCCTTGGTATTTTTGTTTAAAGTACATAGACTATAAATGCATGGATTTATTTCTGGGATTTTTTATTCTGTCTCATTTGTTTATATGTCTGTTTTTATACCATTGCCATGCTGTTTTTATTACTAAAGCTTTGTAGTATATTTTTAAATCAGTTACTGTGATGACTCCTGCTTTGTTCTTTTTGCTCAGAAATGCTTGGGCTAATTATACTTTTGTGATACATAACATTTTAAGATTTTTTGCTATTTTTGTGAAAAATATTATTGGAATTTTGATACTGATTACATGGAATCTGTAGATCACTTTGGATATGGGTCTTAAGAATTTCAATTCTTCCAATCCAGGAATTTAAGACATCTTTCCATTTACTTGTGTCTTTAATTTCTTTCCCTCCTCTTTCATTTTTTGGAAAAGCTTAAGGATTGCTATGAGTTCTTTAAATATTTGGTAGAATTCAGCAGTGAAGTCATTAGGTCCCAGGCTTTTCTCTGATGGGAAACTTAACTACTGATTCAATTCCCTTACTTGTTATTGGTCTGCTCACATTTTCATTTCTTCATAATTTAGTCTTATAGGTTGTATATGTCTATGAATTTATTCATTTTTTCTAAGTTATCAGATTAGTTCACTTAACATTGACACAATACTTTTATCTAATCTGCCATTGGTATTCCAATTTTACTGACTGCTGTGATGATATGCTTCGGCATTTTCTTCTCTCATGTATAGGATCTAGCCTCTGGTGAGGGGTTGAATTTAAGTGTCATGTCTCCTTAGCCTCCTTTAATCTGAAGCATTTTCTTTTTCTTTTCAAAATGACATCGACATGTTTGAAAAATGCATTCTGCCCCTCCAACACCTTTTAACTAAAACATCCCTCATTTTGTGCTTGTCTGAAGTTTCTGCATGGTTTCATTTAGGTTACGCTTTCTTAGCCAGAATACTACATAAGTGAGTTTCTGTCTTTCACAATTGCAGGCACATGATACTCATTTGTTCCTCATTGGTGATATTAATTTGTTTTTTTAAATAAAATAAATCTTCATGTTTTATTTTTAAAATATCACTTAAGTTACATTTAAATATATATGTAACTTAACACTATATTTAAATATCCTTCAGAATATGTATTAGCAACCCGAGGACTGACAATTTTGGAAATCAGCTTGACAATCTCATGAGGCATCTGGTTTTACTCACTTGAGACATGTTTTTGTTAGTACAGTGCACAGTTTTTTTTTTTGTTTTTTTTTTTGCCAAATTTCGTTCACTCATTTTCATGTATATGAATATACAGCCTATAAAATAACTTACAAGTAAGCAAAATAAAATTCAAAAATCATATTTTTAACTTTTTTTTTTACCTCATCATTATTTCTTTCCAATTTTAAATTATTTTTTGTATGCAGCCATCTAAGGTTTTCTATACACATACACAATACAAACTGAAATATGGATTATTATTATTTTTTTAACGGAGTTTTGCTCTGTTGCCCAGGCTGGAGTGCAGCAGCATGATCCTGGCTCACTGCAGCCTCTGCCTCCCGGGTTCAAGTAATTCTCCTGCCTCAGCCTCCTGAGTAGCTGGGATTACAGGGGCCCACCACAATGCCTGGCTAATGAAATATGGATTTTGAACAAAAATGTCACAGCATATTTTTCTTATCATCTTCTATGCTTACTGATATTTTTGGCTGAATTTTGACTGTCAGATTGTATATCCCTACTTCATTCTTTTTCCCCTGGTTGTTACTAAAGTAACACATACATACAGAAAATGCAAAAAAATGATACATGTTCAACTCCAAGAACTTTCACAAACTGAACACACCCATGGGCCTAGCACTGAATCAACACACAGAATATCAGCCACATCGCGGAAGTACTTTTTGATGCCATCCAGTTCTCAAAAGAGCACCCACTGTTGAATGGCACCACAGATTCATTCATTTTGATAATTTTATAAAATGAATTATAAAATTCTTTTTATATTTTATGTAAATGGAACCATGAATATGGACTCCCTTGGGCGTAGCTTGGCGTAAGGCCTGTGAGTTTCCTCACTGTTATGTGGATTGTGGTTTGTGTATTTCTATTGCTATCTAGCGTTCCACTGGGTGCAGATGCCACGGTGTTTATCCATTTTTCTTGTTGATGGACATTTGGGCAGTTTCCTGCACAGAGCTCCTATGACTCCTGGGACTAAGAACATTTGAGAATCTACCTATTGCAGACGTTTGTGTGGAGGGGAACAGGGTAGCTAAATACACAGCTTCAGTAATGCTGCAAAACAGTTTCCCAGTGTGGTTTAATTTAAACTCCGCCACACATACATGAATGTCCCATGGACTTGCCAGGACTTGATATTGCTCTCTTTTTCATTTTAGCTGAACTGGTGTGTGTAAAATTGTATCTCATCATGATTTAAATTCACATTTTCCTGAAGATGAAGAAGTTAAATGTCTTTTTATATTT
>NW_016107407.1:12755207-12758935 GCF_001604975.1 Cebus imitator | reverse complement strand
TAGAGACGGGGTTTCACCATGTTGACCAGGATGGTCTCGATCTCTTGACCTCGTGATCCACCTGCCTCGGCCTCCCAAAGTGCTGGGATTACAGGCTTGAGCCACCGCGCCCGGCCGTCTTTTTATATTTCTATTGACCATTTGGATACTCTTTTTTTGTGTAGTATCTATTCAAGTTTTTCACCCACTTTTCCAATGGGTTTTCAGGATTTTTCTTTTTAAGTGGTAGGAATTTGTTTTGTATTCTCACTTTCTGTGCTTTATGCGATGTATATAATGCAAACAGTTCTCAGTTTGTGGGTTTCTCAATCCCTTATTCTTTAATTACGTATTTTGATGAGCAGTAGCTTTCACATTCTTTATTATAATCAAATTTATCTTTTTCCTTTGCATTTGGAATCTTATTGCATTAAAACAATAGTTTTCCTACTCAGCTGTTGTAAAGCTGCTCTTCTATCTTTTCCTTATAAAAGCCACTTTTCTTTTATAGTTAGAACTGATATGAAGAAAATAAGAAATTAACAAGAGGAGCCCGGGAAAATGTGATTAGTGACATAGAAGAGAGGCCAAAAGAAAATGTCCTAATAAAAGCAAAAGATGAATGGGAGGAAAGTTAAACAGAGTTTAAATGACACTTGGGACACAATGAGTGGGGTGGATACGGAAACTCTCTGTACTCTCTGCTCAAATTTTGCTGTGAACCCAAAACTAAAAATAAAGTTTATTAATTAATAAAAAAGGAAGCAAGCTAGAACTTCGGAAATAATTAAAATTAGAAAAGGAAATGCACAAACATGTTCTTCAGAGATAAAAGATATAAAGCCACAGTTTCAAAAAGTTGGATGCATGAGGAGGAAAATAAGTACATAGGAAATAATATCGAGCTACATCATAGTCTGAAACCCAAAGATAATGAGAAAGATAGCTGACAGCTGACATTTCAACATATGCAGGGCCATTTAAAATATATAGTTTTGTTTTTTACATCAGTTTCAAGTTCACAGCAAAACTGAGCAGAATGTAGAGCTTTTCTGTGCCCCCCCTGCTCCACACATGCACAGCCTCCCGTTATCAAAAGCTCCCAGCAGAGTGGTACACCTGTCACGACTGATGAACCTATACGCACACGTCACTGCTACCTAAAGTCCACGGTTTACATTAGGGTTCACTAGCTGATACGGTATGGATATTTGTCCCTGCCCAAATCTCAGACTGAAATGTAATCCCCAACGTTGGAGGTGGGGCCTGGTGGGAGGTGACTGGATTGTGGGAGTGAATCACTCCTGAATGATTCAGCATCATCCCCTTGGTTCTGTTCTCATGGCAGTGAGTTCTTGTGAAAATCTGGTCCTTTAAAAGTGTGTGACGCCTCCCCACTCACTTTCTCTTGCTTTTGCTTTCACCAAGTGAAGTGCCTACTCCCGCTTCACCTTCCACCATGAATAAAAGCTCCCTGAGGCCTCCCCAGAAGCTAAGCGATGTTGGTGCCACGCTTGTACAGCCTGCAGAACCAAGAACCAATTAAACCTCTTTTCTTTATAAATTACCCAGCCTCAAGTATTTCTTTATAGCAATGCAAGAACGGGTTAGTTACCAGCTGATGGGCTTTTGGACTGGTTCTAATTTATGGTTATTATGATAACGCTGCTATGTGTGCAAGTCTTTGGACAGACACATGTTTACATTCCTGTTGGACTGGTGGTGTCTATGAGTGCAACTGCTGGGTCATATAGTGTCGTTTAACTTTTTAAGAAACTGCCAAATTGTTTTCCAAAGACGCTGTATTATTTTGCATTCCCATCAGCTATGTATTTATATTTTTACATTAATTGCAAGCAAGTGAATTTTCATAAACTTGCTGAAAATTCTTATCTTAGATGCTGCCAAATCACTGTCCTTGGACTTCTGTTCATTTTTGACTGAAGCAGCCTTTTTCTTCATGAGCAGTTCAAAGAGAAAATAAGTTTTAACTCAGAATAAATCTAAGTAAAAAAAGACCCGGAAAATTGTTTTTTCTCTCTTATTAGAAAATGGAAAGATACAGATGACATTATTAAAGGAAGGACTTTCTAGCTTCAGTCTTCAAAAATAAAGGTCTTTTGCACTAGAAACCTGAATTTACACTCTCTACTATGGCAAGGGAAAAATTGATATTAGTTTATGGGAAGAGGTACTTCTTTAAACCTGGAAAATGAACTAAAGTTAGGATAGGTCATTAATTTCATCTTTTAATAAATCAGAAGATAATTTGAGAATCTAAAGACCTCATTTTACTTATTTTTTGAGACAGAGTTTTTCTCTGTCACCCAGTATGGAGTGCAGTGATAGCAACATGCCTTACTGCAGCTTCAAACTCCTAGGCACAAGTGATCCTCCCATCTCAGTACCTCAAGTATCTGTGACTGTAGGTGCCTGTTACCACACATGGATGATTTTTATTTTGTAGAGATGCGGTCTCACTATTTTGCCCAGGCTGATCTGAAACTGCTGATCTCCAGCAATCCTCTTGCCTTGGCCTCCCAAAGTAAAGATTTTAAAAAGGAGAAAGCTTAATAAAGTTCCTAAGTTGTTATTTTTATTTTGAAAGAGTTATTGTAATGGTGGCAAAAAGATAATCCTAGAAAAAAAGAATAATCCTGAATTAGTAGCTGCTAATTCAGCACTTTTACCCACAGTGGAATGAACACCAGATCTTCCTGCAATGCCCTAAAACACAACTGTACAAAGTTACAGCTTCTTAAGAACCAAGGTCTGCTTTTTGGTGGCCACGTTGAATGATGTCACCCACATGGTACATGGGGGATATCGCAGGCATCAGTGTGCACCCCAGGAAAATCACTATCAGTTAACAGACTGTCAGTTAACTTGTAAACTAACTTCAGCTAAACTTTACGATAAAAAAAGGTTATAATAAAAAAATGTTTTTACATCCCTTTTCAGTGTTTTTTTCCTCTGTGCTTCTGATACTCACCCTTTTTTGCCCTATCCCAAGTACATAGTTCATGCATCATTTTATTGGGTCTGAATTCAGCCAAGACATATGTGTATGTGTGTGTGTGTTTGTGTGTGTGTGTGTGTGTGTGTGTGTACATATGTGTGTGTCTCTCTGTGTGTGTATATATACATATACACATATATATAGCTATATATGTATACATAGCTGTAAAACTCTTTGATAAAAGTTTCACTTAAAGTTTTCTTAAGCATACATCTTGTGATTCAGGGAAATGAATGAGTATTTGGGCAGTAAGGGTGTTTTCCTAACATCCTTCAAAATACATCACATGGGCAGGTAGGCAGGTAGTTACTTTCTCTTGGGTCTAACCTTCATGAGGTACATATATACATGCCTTACTGGGTCTACAGTTTTCAAGTTTCTAGTCTTTAAAAAAGAGGGGCTGGGAGTGGTGGCTCATTTCTGTAATCCCAGCACTTTGAGAGGCTGACGCAGGCGGATCTCTTGAACCCAGGAGTTCTAGACCAGCCTAGGCAACATGGTGAAACCCCATCTCTATAAAAAATACAAAACTTTGCTGGGCATGGTGGTGCACACCTGTGGTCCTACCTACTTTGGAGGGTGATGTGGGAGGATTGCTTGAGCTCAGGAGTTCAAGGCTCCAATAAGCCATGATCGCACCCTGCACTCCGGCCTGGGTGACAGAGTGAAACTCTGTCTCAAGAAATTAAAAAAAAAAAAGAAAGAAATCCTTCAATGTCTCCAATATAAA
>NW_016107407.1:12664464-12754484 GCF_001604975.1 Cebus imitator | reverse complement strand
TCCATCATCTATCTATCTATCTATCCATCATCTATCTATCTATCTATCCATCATCTATCTATCATCTATCTATCATCTATCTATCATATATCTATCTATCTATCTATCTATCTGTCTGTCTAATCTAATCTACCTATCTATTGGTCACCTGTAATTTTACAGAGACATAATTAAGTACAGAGTAATTAAGAAAGGAGAAAAATGGAAGGATAAGATAGCATGTGCCCAGAAGGAATGTATGATATTCATAGCTGGCAAGATGTGCCTATTCTGTTGTGCCCACTTTTAATTAGCATTCTGTGTAGTTTCCTTATTTAGAAATCATCTCTTCCTGACACACACACACACACACACACACACGTGAGCGTGCATGCACATATGCACACCACATTGATTTTTAATGACTTACTGGGTCTACCGTTTTTAAGATGCACACCACGTCCTTTCAAAGTCTATAGCTGTTCAATTCCACAGATGGGAGGATATTGAGAAATGCTATAGAAGAAACATCAAGATGTTAGTACTTCTGTTTTTTGGTCAATATGTTGACTTCAAGAATGGTCCCAAGGTGTTCATGACTGCCTGTGTTTGCTCTGGGCTGGCAATGTGACTTGTTTTGGCCAATAGGTATCGTGGCAAACATGATGCAACGGACAGTGGAAAAACAAGTAATGCACACCTGGGACACTGGTAACTCCCATTTTTCCCTCTTTGTTCTTTCTTTTCTTTCTTTCTTATTTATTTATTCTTTTTTGGAGACAGAGTCTCGTTCTGTCACCAGGTTGGAGTGCAGTGGTGCAACCTTGGCTCACTGCAACCTCTGCTCCTGGGTTCAAGTGATTCTCCTGCCTCAGCCTCCTGAGTAAATGGGACTACAGGCACGCACCACCACACCCAGCTAATTTTTGTATTTTTAGTAGAGATGGGGTTTCACCATGCTGACCAGGATGATCTTGATCCCTTGACCTCGAGATCTGCTGGCCTCGGCCTCCCAAAATGCTGGGATTACAAGCATGAGCTGCCGCACCTGGCCAGTTCTTTATTTTCTATCTTTAGACAAAACAGCAACTTTTGTATTTGCAACAGAACAAATAAAACTGACTTGTGCTTCTAATTTAGTCATTGTTGTAATAGACTTTTGACCATTTTATCACATTTCCTGTAATTACAGAACTTTAAGTTTTCCTGGGAAATCTGAGAATGGCAGTTGCCTCTCCCCTTCATTTGGTGGCGGGTTGGTAAATATGTTCAACCACTAGTTCTTTGAGAAATGAAAAAGCCATAGATAGACTTCATCTCTACAAAAAATTAGCTGGGCATGGTGGAGAGCACCTGTGGCCTCAGCTACCTGGGAGGCTGAGGCAGGGGGATGGCTTGAGCCCAGAAATTTGAGGCTGCAGTGAACCATGATTGCGCCACTGCATTCCAGCCTGGGGGACACAGTGAGACCCAGTGTCTAAAAATGAAAAAAGAAAAAAAAAAAAAAAAGGAAAAAACCCCCAGATGTGTAGCATTTGCTGATTTCTGTGGTATAAATCCTTCCACTGTGGTTAATTTCAAGCTACCTATATCATGTCACTTCATATGGAGATGGGAAGTAATCACTGTATAGTATTTCCACTGAACAAAAAGAATAAATGCAAATAACCATGAGAGGATAGGTAGTAGTCAAAGGTAGGAAAATAACTAGGAAATGATTCGTTTTAAATATTTATTACCTTTGATATTAACATGATTTATTTAATTGTACATTTATGTAATTTAGGCTTTTTTTTTTTTAGACAGAGTCTCCCTCTGTCGCCCAGGCTGGAGTGCAATGACGCGATCTCGGCTCAATGCAACCTCCACCTCTTGGGTTCAAGCAATTTTCCAGCCTCAGCCTCCCGAGTAGCTGGGACCACAGGTGTGTGCCACCACGCCCAGCTAATTTGTATTTATGTAGAGATGGGGTTTGGCCATGTTGGCCAGGCTGGTCTTCAATTACTGAGCTTAAAGTGACCCACTCACCTTGGCCTCAAAGTGCTGAGATTACAGGCACGAGCCATTGTGCCTGGCCCAATTTAATTTTTAATAATGATGGTTTAACAGCGAGTTCTCCAAATTCCTATAAATGTAATAATTGGTTTCATATGGTTTGGCTGTGTTTCTACCCAAATCTCATCTGGAATTGTACTCCCATAATACCTAAATGTTGTGGGAGGAAACTGGTGGGAGATAATTGAATCATAGAGGTTGTTTCCTCCATGCTGTTTTCATGGTAGTGGATAAGCCTCATGGGATCTGATGGTTTTATCCGGAGTTTCTGCTTTTGTGTCTTCCTCATTCTCTCTTTGCTTGCTGCCATCCATGTAATATAGGACTTGCTCCCTCTTGCCTTCTGCCATGATTGTGAGGCTTCCCCAGCCATGTGGAACTGTAAGTCCAATTAAACCTCTTTCTTTTGTAAATTGAACAGTCTTAGGCATGTCTTTATTGGCAGTGTGAAAACAGATAAACCCATGGTTCTCACAAGTCAGTGTGAACTGGCTCCAACATCTGTATCTCATCTTACCATAGCCACACTGATGTCTACAAAAAGGGGAGCCTAGAGCTCCAGGAGTAACTCTATCAGGGAACCCCATCACTAGTGGGGTCTGGGAGGACTCTGGCTCAGCCAGAATCACTGTTGTGTTTTCACTGAAGGGTTTTCTGCCACATTTAGATTGTGTATCTTCAGGTTCATAGGAAAGGCTGATTATAGGGTGTATAGAAACCAGCTAAAAGCAACACCCTTGTTCTAGTGACTTAACTCTTTTCCCTTTCAAACTCCTATTTGATACTCCTCTCTAAAAAGATTCTCCTAAATACTGCACACTCAGTTGTTCTCTTTTCTAATATTTCTTTCTTCAAATCAGGAGTGGGAGAACACTGGCCCTCAGGTTCTATCTCGACTATCTATTTTTGGCGTGAAGTCCCCAAGGATAATTTCATTTATACTCTAGTTGTGCAAATGTTTCATTGTTTAGTAGCAACAAATTAAAACCCCATAGTTTAGGGCTGTTATACTTTATGTTCTTCACTCACCTGAGCTGTTCTTTCTCTTCTCTCTGTGGATTTCTCTGTATCTCTTCACCATTGGGTCTTCCCCATAATTTGTCCTTCTCTATCTTCCTCTCTCTCTGGGTCTTTTAAATAGTCTGTAATATGGAATAAATGCATATATTTTGATTTTTTTTTAATTTAGAGATAAGGTCTCTGTCTCTCACTCAGGCTTGCATGCAGTGGCATGAGGCAGCTTCCTGTAACCTTGATCTCTTGGCCTCAAGTGAACCTCCTGACTTGACTTCCCAAAACACTGGGATTATAGGCATGAGCTGCCACACCCATACTATTTGTTGTTTTTATGAAATCAAGTATCATATTATTCCTCTGTTTTTTTTCTTTTTTAGATAGGATCTCACTCTGTCACCCAGGCTGGAGTGCAGTGGTGTGATCAGAGCTTATTACAGCCTCAACCTCCCCACGTTCAGGTCATCCTCCCATCTCAGCCTCCTGAGCAGCTGGAACTACAGACATGTGCCACCAAGCCTGTCTAATTTTTGTATTTTTTGTAGAGATGGGATCTTGACATATTGCTCAGGCTGGTCTTAACTCCTGGGGTCAAGCAGCCTGCCCACCTCGGCCTCCCAATGTGCTGGGATTACAGGCTGCCATAATCCCAGAGCCACCATGCCCAGCCCATATTCTCTTTTATTAACTTAAATGCTATGTGAATCGTATATGTTCTGTTTCACATTTTAAAACATGAATTTTATTTATGAGTTCTTTGATAGATTGTTGAGGGGTTATCAATTCCTTTTAAGACAGAAAAATAATTTTTCTACATTCACCCTGAACAATTTATTATTCAGCCTGTGAGAATTCTACCCACTGGTAAACTAATAGAAGACGCAGAAAACCAAATTAACAAAAAAACATTTTAGGGAGCTGGGACAGAGTAGTATAATGATATGCTAGCAATGTAACTTCAAGCCATTTTACCAAAAATTGAAAAATAAAAAAACCCTGGAGAGATTGTAATACCCAAAATTTTATAGAGCACTACAATGTGAACCAGCTGGTAACATTTAATCTAAATCCTTCAGTAGCTCTGCCCTGGACCTGTGTGCTGTTCTTTAACTAAATAGCAAAATAGATAGCTCAAGTGGTAAGATGCACGACCCATCTGTGTTGTCAGGGAGAGCTGTTCCCAGCTGGATGGCTCTAGAAGTGTGAGAATGGGAGAAAGCATGATCTACTCACAGATGCTATACTAACAGCCAAAGAGGGGCCTGTTGTTTAGAGAAAGAAGCTATTTTTAAAGTTTAACACAACTGGAAAGTTTTGACTCTGCAAGATCAGGAAGTCGTATTTCATTCTGATGAGACCCTAGCAGAGTTCTCTGTGCATGCTCAGAATCATGTTTTAGAAACTAGAAATGTCCACAAGGGAAGCTATCACATCATTAATATCTTATAAACTAACACCTAAGGAAAAGAGTAAAGGTGCTTGAATCAGCGGAGATAAATAGTGGGGCTAGAGACCAGGGCTTTTTTTTTTTTTTTTTTGAGATGGAGTTTTGCTCTTTTTGCCTTGTTGCCCAGGCTGGAGTACAGTGGTACAATTTTGGCTCACTGCAACCTTCCCCTCCCGGGTTCAAGTGATTCTCCTGCGTCAGCATCCTTAGTAGCTAGTATTACAGGCGCCTGCCAACACTCCCAGCTAATTTTTTGTGTTTTTAGTAGCAACAGGGTTTCGCCATGTTGGCCCAGCTAGTCTTGAACTCTTGATTTTAGGTGATCCATCTGCCTCGGCCTCCAAAAGTGCTAGGATTACAGGCATAAGCCACCAACCCCTGCCAGGCTTGTTCTCTTTAGGATCTCACAGAGTGACTAACACCATGGCTGCACAGTCAAGATTTCGCTGAGGGCTAACTACTGCAGAGAGCCTTACTTTGCATGTAGAACAATTTTAGGAAAAATAATCTCTCTAGGAATATGTAGATGTTAGATGCTGGAGCCTGAGACATCTGCCTTCTTCAGCCCCTGATAGATGGACTCAGTGCAGACCTATCATGGGGACTAACAGGAACGTTTTGTAAAATGGCCAGATCAATGAATCTTCTCTCCCACTTTTTAAAATCTTCAGTGCAGGAAAAATGTTTGAGAATGTAATTCCAACTGGGGGCCAAGGTAAGGCTCCTGGCCCCCTAATTGTTTTTTAAAGATTTCCAGTCCCTAGACTACTCTTGGGAGAGGAGTGCCAAGTAGGTTTTACTGTACATTGTCACACTCAGGGGACAGGAAGCAGCCAAGAACATGGTTTCTTCTAGTCCATCAGGAAATGAAGGATTAGGACAAAACAGATTGTACAGACACTTCATCATGTGTGAGAGGCAGTTGAATTGGCATCAAGCTCTTCCATATCCCTCCCCAAAACTCTCTGATGGGGCGTAGGTAGTTGCCATTTTTTCTATGAGCCAAGTTGAAATTGTAAGTAGAAAGCATAAATGTTTCTCCTCATAATAAAATAGACAAGCATGGTTTTAATTTTAGATCAAGGAGATTCAAGTTAGATCTAAGCAAGACTCTTCTTTCAGTAAGAATTATTCACAATGAAAACAGTTCTCGTTGAAATGCTGAAGATGTGAATTAGAAGTGAATTTCGAATTAAAGTCAGACTTCCATATTGTTTATGCATGTACTATAAGAAATAAAAAGGGGGGCATACAGCTAAAAATAGAAGATTCTGGACACAGAGAACACAGACAAATATAGTACAGTAACTCAACAAGGTTGACTAGAAATATTCCATGATTTGTTTTCAGAACAAATTAATGAAAGATTGAGTTGAAATTTACATTTATAAAAGAAACCACAAATATATGGGAAGATTAAACTTCTGTTTGTCACCCTGTAGGAGTGTTCTATTTGGTTCCAGGGCTTTAAGAATGAAGTTTCACTCTTTCTTTGTCAGAATGCTCAGGCTTGGAACCAAAATCTATCCAGAGAGCCGCTGATCTCAAAACGCAGATTATCTTCTCTCTCGTCTCCCGCGTGACTCAAGTCCCCATTCTTGAGCTATCCATTTCTCCTTCTGGAATGAAAACTTTTCACATCTCACCTGTTAGAGGAAGTTGCTTCTGCTTTTGACAAATGATCCAAATAATGTGTGGTTCAAGGTAATTGTTCTTCCAATCCTCCAGGTGCCTAATCTTATAGGGCACATAATCTTTTTCCACGGGGCTTTATTCTGAGGAAGATTCTTTTGTGAATCAAGATACAGCTGGTATCACTTGAGAAAGTATAAGACGACCCCTGGGGTGAGCGGGGAACCATTACTTTGGAGTGAAGAAGGTCGTACTGAAGATACAGTGAACATACAGGCGTCGGCATCTGCTGCTGCCTGGTTCATCTGGTACCCTACGACTGCTACTTGACCACGATTCAGAAGATACCAAGAACTCAAAGAAATGCATCATTCAGTAAATTTTTACATTCTCTTTCCACCTTCCAAATAATATAAACAAGACAGATGGTGTAATTAAATTGTCAACAAGATTTTAGAAAATGTACAGTTCATGGCATTGTGATAGGAAAACATTACCCCTGTAGGCCTGTGGGTAAATACTTAACTAATATTTACCTAATAGTAAAGTTGTTATGCTCACTTTGGCTCCCTATTGATTTGGAAGACAGAGGATATTTTAGAGGAAATGAATAAACAAAGGCAAATCTTGATTTGAACTCCTTTTTTTTTCTTTTTTTGAGGCAGGGTCTCACTTTGTCATCCAGGCTAGAGTGCATTGGCGCGATCATAGGTCCCTGCAGCCTTGACTTCTTGGGCTCAAATGATCCTCCTACCTCAGCCCCCTAAGTAGCTGGTACTCCCGATGCATGCCACCACTCCTGGCTAATTTTTTTTCTTATTTTTTGTAGAGACAGGGTCTTATTAAGTTGCCCGGGCTGGTCTCTAACTAATGGGCTCAAGCAACCTGCCTGCCTTGGCCTCCTGAAGTGCTGAGACTACAGGTATTGAGCTACCACGCCTGGCCTTGATTCAGATTCTTAGTGAATATCGGAAGGTTCATACAACCTTTATCATTCAGCATCGTGCATCGTAGACATACACTTTTAAACAATGGAAAATAATAAACATGGAAAATTGAATTTTCTGGAAAAACATCTCCAATAGTGTGAGGGACACACATTTTGTGATCACCGTCTGCTAATTGCAGGTCTTCCTTTTCCCTCTTGGAACTGCTCCCTGGTTTTCCTTGTAAAGCTATGTCACGTGAGCCCAATGAGAGGTTCCACCTAGGTGTTCTATTAGCATTTACAGTAACCAGTGCGTAGAAAACACAAATGAGGGAAGTCATTGCTTTTAAAGCCCTTCTCACAATTGAATTTCCTGTGTAGAAGCAATATCCCAGGAGCATAATAGATTTTCCTCTCCCTGCTTCCATTTGAACAGATACGTTCACAGCTAACTAATCAGTTGCAATTCTAATCTATATTTCTGATTTGTTTACATGCATCATGCAGGCTGGCAATCTTTTGAATTTAAATGTGACTTAAAGTAAAATAAAATAAACCACAAGTAAATGTCACAGAATTGCTAACAGTAGGAACTTTGTTTACATTCCACATTCTGAAAATATTTTGTTCAGCTGGCTAGGGAAACCACATGGTGGAAACAGACTGGGTGAGGATTTGGTTTACTGCCTGGCTGGAATCAGGATGGAAAAAGGGATGGCATGTGATATGGCTGTCTGTCACCTCAAACCCAGAGAAAGAACACATTCTCAGCACACATGTGATCTGTGCTTTAACAGAAGAGCTGATAATCTCAGCCAGATCATCACGTACGCCTGGCTCTGGGCCAGAACAATATGCCAGTCCATTGGAGTCTTCAGATAATAATCGTCTCTTCCTTTCTGCAGTCATCAGCTGGTGCTTCTTCGTTCATAAGACTCTCTCTGAGCCTGTTTGTTCTGCAAGTCATTTGTTCCCACCTACTTTCTGAAATTATCCTCTAGTACATCCCTATTTCTCCCTTCCCACCTACATTTGAAGATTTGTTGAGAGGCTTTCGTATTCTTGTTGTCCTCACTGCCTTTCCCAAATGATGACTCCAGCTCAATTAAATGAAACTTAGCAATAGCTCAAGAATGGTCACTAGAGGAACAAGGTGCATTGAAAACACAAGATGCTCTTTAACATGGTTTCCGTCCTCCAGAGCAAAACATTGCAATGGAGGCACCTGTACTGGGGTGCATCCTGGTACAATTACTTGGTGTGAAAAATGGGAAAGAAGGCAGGAAAGGCGACAAAGGTAGAATTTAGAGGGGAAGAATTCGATTTTAGCAGGCCAGTTCTAATAGCAGATACTCCTACCATACAACTCTGAAAATTAGTTATTTCATTATCTCTTTGCAAGGGATATATTGCCCACTTGAAGAGAACCAAAAGCATTTTTTTTTAAGAGATGTAAAGACACTGTTCACATTGTTGTTATTTTCTTTGGAAAAAAAAACCCGTATCTCCTTAAGTACATGTGCACCTTGGGATCTAAAGGAGCTCATTCTGCTTAGGGATTTCAGGAGCTCCAACAAAGAGTGCTTGGAGTACTTAGAGGAGGGGTTGAGGCATGGGGAGAGAAGCAGCTTCCTCTCTCAGCCTTTGATGTGTCCATCTGGAAAGGAGAGAATGTCCAGTAGCCACTGTGAGTAGCAGAAGAACTGAAACTGTTCCAGATTCTATAGGCATGCCTCCAATTCTCTGCTCTCCCGGCAAATTAGAGACAGCTCCTGCCACCTTGGCACCCTCCCTTACCTCTATCTTCCCTCTCCTCCCTCTGGCCCTAGCTCACCTGAGCCAGCTCCAATCTTTGTTCTCTGCGCCTGGTGACAGGGTTTGAAAAGCACTGCCCTGCTTCGATGTTCTTCGGCCACACTTGGAGGAGTCCTGCTGGCCACGTGCAGGGAAGTGGTGTCCCAACCTTCAGCCTGGGCCTGCTTTCTGCTTGGTATTCTTTGGTCCCAAGCTCCATAGACGTGCTCCTCCATGTGCCCTCAGTCTTTCCCACCAAACTTGCAGGCTTTGGAGAGAACCTCTCAACATAGTTATCAAAGAGCAACACATCAAGCTCTGCACTGAGGAAAGAGAAAACAAACGGAACTCTGGAAAAATTCACAAGTAAATTTATGAATGCTTAGAAAAAAATCTTTTCTCCCATGACATAGACTTGCTGATGAAACAGAAGAATAATGTAGTTAATACATTCTTAGTTCTCAATGAAAGAGGATATCTGGAATACACACACACACACAAACACACACACACACACATACACACAGAAATAAAACTTTAATCAAAAGCAACAAAAAGCAGACTTAGCACTGTAGAAAACTCTATCCTTATAGATAACTAGCTTAAGAAAATGATTTAGAGTATGAAGGGATTTTTTTTTTTTTTTACTTCAATGAGGTCTAAGTAAGTCATTTACAATTGTCCATTTTAGGCACACAGTTGGATGAGTTTTGGTCAATGCATACTGTGGTGCAGCTACAATTACAAGAAGGTTTCCAGCACTTTCATCACTCCCAGACCTTCCCTTGAGCCACTCTGTAGTAAGTCTCTACCCCCACTTCAGTCCTTAGCTCTAGGAAACTGCTAATCTGTTTTCTGTCACTGCAGTTTTGCTTTTACAGAAGTGTTTATCAATGAAATCATACAGTATATACTCTTTTGTGTCTGGCTTCTTTCACTTAGCAGAAGTGTTTTTGCGATTTATTTATGTTGTTCATTTCAGTAGTTCTTTTTATTGCTCGGTCCCTTGTATGAATACACCACATTTTGTTTATTCATAGGTAAGCATTTGGGTTGTTTCCATTTTGAAGGTTATTATGAATAATGCTACTGTGAGCATTCTCATGAAAGTCTTTATGTGAACATATGTTTCCATTTCTTTTGGGTAGGTACCCAGGGATGAAAATGTTGATACATTGGTATGTTGGTACATATATATGTTAAATGCATATTTAACCTTTAAAGAAACTGTCAAACTATTTTCCAAAGGTTTGTAACGTTTACATTCTTACCAGCAATAGATGAGGGTTCCAGTTACACCACATCCTCACGTACACTTGGTATTATTTTAATTTTAGCCATTTTAATGGCTGTGTTATGGTGTCTAATTTTAGATTTTACCTGTATTTCTCTACTGACTGATGATATTAAATAAACATCTTTCTGTGTGCTTCTTGACCATTCATTTATTCTTATTTTGTAAATGTGTAGTTGAAACTTTTTTTACCCATATTTTCCAATTGGATTATTTGTATCCTTCTTATTGAGTTATAAGAGTTCTTTTTACATTTTGGGTACAAACCTTTGGTCATATTTATGTTTATTTTATATACATATATAAATACATATTTTCAATTTATGGCCCATCTTTTCTTTTTTTCTTTTTGAGACAGTGTCTCACTCGTCACCAAGGCTGGAGCGCCCCCTCAGCTCACTGTGGTGCCATCTCAGCTCACTGCAATCTCTGCCTCCTGTGTTCAAGCAATTCTCCTGCCTCAGCCCCCCAAGTAGCTGGGATTACAGGCATGTGTTACCACACCCAGCTATTTTTGTAGTTTTAGTAGAGACAGGGTTTCACCATCTTAACCAGGCTGGTCTCAAACTCCTGGCCTCAACTGATCCACCCACTTTGGCCTCCCAAAGTGATGTCTTTTCATTTTTCAATGGCATTTTTCAAGAAGCAAACATTATTAACTTTGATAGTGTTCAATCTAACAGGTTTTTTTCCTTTATAGTTAGTGCTTTTTATTCCCCATCTAAAAAATCTTTGCCCTAACTCAAAGCCACAAGAATATTTTCCTGTGTTTTCTTCTGAAGTAATTATTTTTGTTTATTTACATTAAAAACAGTATTTATTGAGTACGTACTATATGTGAGGCTTGGAGCACTTCGTATATTTTAATAAATCTTCATAACAATCCTAGGAGGTAGGCTGTTTTGGTGTTTTGCTCGTTTTATATATATATATATATATGTAATTACCTGCTCTACTGTTCTCTCTTAAAATTTCAGTAGTTTGGTGAGAACAGGTGGTGTTTGGCTGCATGGAAATGTTCTTTAGTGGTGATTTCTGAGGTTTAGGTGCATCCATCACCCAAGCAGTGTACACTGTACCTAATGTGCAGTCTTTTATCCCTCACCCCACTCCCATCCTTCCCACCCCACCCCAGTTCCCAAGTCCATAATATCATTCTTATGCCTTTGCATCTTCATTGCTTAGCTCCCGCTTATAAGCGAGAACATATGATGTTTGGTTTTTCATTCCTGAGTTACTTCACTTAGAATAATGGTCTTCAACTCCATCCAGGTTGCTGTGAATGTCATTATATTGTTCCTTTTCATGGCTGAGTAGTATTCCATGGTATCATAGGTAACACATTTTCTTTGTTCATTTGTTGGTTGATGGGCATTGAGGCTGGTTCCATATTTTTGCAACTGTGAATTGTGCTGCTATAAGCATGAGTGCACAGTTTTCTTTTTTCTTTCTTTCTTTTTTCCTTTTTGAGATGAAGTCTTGCTCTGTCACTCAGGCAGGAGTGCAGTGGTGCAATCTCAGCTCACTGCAACGTCTGCCTCCCAGATTCAAGCCATTATTTTGCCTCAGCCTCCCAAGTAGCTGGGATTACAGGCATGTACCACTATGCCTGGCTAATTTTTTGTATTTTTAGTAGAGACGGGGTTTCACCATGTTGGCCAGGCTGGTCTTGAACTCCTGAACTCAGGATCTGCCCGCCTCAGCCTCCCAAAGTGCTGGGATTACAGACGTGAGCCACACCTGGCAAATTTCTTTTTCATATAATGACTTATTTTCCTCTGGGTAGATAGCCAGTAGTGGAATTGTTAGATCAAATAGTTCTACTTGTAGTTCTTTAATGAATCTCTACACTGCTTTCCACAGTGGTTGTACTAGTTTACATTCCTACCAGCAGTGAAAAAGTGTTCTCTCTTCACCATATCCATGCCAACACCTGTTATTTTTTGGTTTTTAAAATTATGGCCATTCTTGCAGGAGTAAGGTAGTATCTTATTGTGATTTTGATTTTGATTTTCCTGACAAAAAAGTGATGTTGAGCATTTTTTCCTGTGTTTCTTGGCCATAAGTTTTCTTCTGAGAATTGTCTATTCATGTCCTTAGCCACCTTTTTGATGGGATTACTGGGTTTTTCTTGTTGATTTGTTTGATTTCCTTGTAGATTTTGGATATTAGTCCTTTGTCAGATGCATAGTTTGCAAATATTTTCTCCTACTCTGTGGGTTGTCTGTTTACTCTGCTGATCATTTCTTTTGCTGTGCAGAAGATATTTGGTTTAATCAGGTCCCATCTATTTATTTTTGTTTTTGTTGTATTCTGAAGCAAATATTTTTAATAAAGAGTTACATATAAAAAATAAATTATGGAGAGCTGCTAATCTGTCAACTAGTGTTATTAAAAAAGTAAATAGACCAAATAATCAAAAATGATAAATGAAAGTGAGGAGAGAAATAAATATTTTATAAATCTAAAAACATTTAAAATTTAAATTTAAAATCCAAGAACAAAGACTTGAGATGGGTAATCATAAGCAGGACAGCAATCAGGAATAGAAAAAGAGAAAATATACCACATGTGTTACAATGAATGAAAAAAGAAAGTATTCGTCTTAGTGCATTTTGTGTTGCTATAAAAATACCAGAGATTGGATAATTTACAAAGAATAAAAGGCTTTTTAGCTTATGATTCTGGTGGCTGGAAAGCTCAAGACTGGGCATCTGTGTCTGGTGAGGACCTCTGGCTGCTTCCAGTCATAGTGGCCAGTAGGAAGGGAAGTGGAGTGAGCAAAGAGATCCCAAGGCAAGAGAGTGAGCAAGAGTGAAACCGAGAAAGCCAGACTCATTAACAATCTGCTCTCAGTGGGAACCAATCCACTCCTGTGAGAACTCACCCCAGCGGGAGGGCACTGGTGGACACTGATCTATTGTTGAGGCATCAGTCCCCATGACTCAAATACCTCACAACATTGCCACACAGGGGATCAAATTGCAACATGACTTTTGCTAGGGACAAACCAAACCATAGCAGTATCGTTGGTAAATGTCTAAATTTGGAAAAGATCTTATCTCTCTAACCCCAGCCCTTGAATTGAAGTGGCCTCCTTCATTCTTGTCTCCTGTACCTGCTGGCTCAGGAAATGAAGGACTAGCATGCCTTCCTGACCCTGCCAGATTTTGCCCTGCTTTTCCACATTTTCCTCTTCTGGACCTTGAAATCTTTGGCTCCCGGCCCCCGGCCTGGGCTTCTGCCTCCACCCTCCAGGTGCTCCTGTTGTCTCTTCTCAGCATTTCAATGCTAAACCAGCACTCAGCAGACTCTGGCCTGGGAAATCCAGGCCCCAGCCTGGCCACGTGGCTGACACTCAGTCCATCATGCCATGACGTAAAAGAAGGGAAGGCGTAGGAAGATATTATCACCACGAGAACTAAAGCCAGCTTAGCTTGAGATGTCTCCTCTCCAACAATGGAACATGAGATATTGAAGAAACATCTAGAGAGCTCGGCAGAGAAAAGAGAATTTAATAATTTGTAGAAGTCAGTTGAAAAAAATTCAAATATGCTTATTTTTGGAACACAGATGATCCCAGTGTGATTTCGACGAAAGTTACTTTATATTGTACTCCAAATACTAAGAGATAAATCAGAGAATAATTGAATTAATAGAGATTGTAGGAAGACATGGCCAGGGGCAGACCTGTGTTACTTATAGTTAAATGATTACAAGCTTGCTTTGCTTTTTATACACTGAGATTTGTGCCACGGATCACATCCAAACTATGGTGCAGTAAAATAAAAGCAGAGATGAAACAGTAACAGGATGCCTATGGTAAAGACCATCTAAGAGCGCCCTACAACCGCAGGACACTGCAGCGTGGCTGCAGAGCAGAAAAAACTGCTTTGGTCCCACATCTCTTCCCAACGTAGAGTTTGCATGAGGATCTTGTAAAGAGGGCTTATGCAAAGACTCTAGGAAGGAATGCAACCTCTGCTCACAAGACTCGGAAGGGCCTTTGCAGATGGGAGCTTGTGAGGCTGGAAATCCTTTCAGGACAGAGATAACCAGAACGCCACAGGCTCTGCCTGTGTTCTCAGAATATGGAGCAATTCCAATTGCTCTGCGTCCACAGTGCTGGAGAGATAAAAGCCCCCTGACGCATCATGTGTGGTCAGGCCTTATGGGGCCTTATCTGCTATGCCTCTTTTGCCAATGCACCTGGATAGACAATGGGCGGTAAAAACTCAGTGTCCTTAGTTTTTAGAAGAACCACATTTGCTATTGAATGCTGCAGACACATGTTCTTCCCCCCCCCGCCCCCCGCTCCTTCTTAACTCCCCTCCCCACATCCCCACAGCCCACAAGATTAACAAGATAATACACCTAATAAAAGGTGTGTGAAGCCCAGAGCTTCCTACGAAGGGGCCAATGGTAACTGCAGGAGCTGCAGTCTTCACAGTGTCTCGAACACCAAGAGGAACACTCAGTGCGATTGCCAGGGCCTGTCAGGGAAGGGTTGCTGGAGAAATAATCCTTGAGGAATTACAGGAATTTGCCATCTGTAGGTAAGGTATAGTAGAGAGTGACATTTAAAGGAGAGAGAGGTGGTTTTTCTATGCACAGGGAAACACTTGAGAAAAAGAGCAGGGCATGCAGTGTGCGGGGAGCTGGGTGGAGCTCAGTAATGCTAACACTTAGGACATTGTGGAGCAAGCAATGATGAAAGAGATCCCCATGGGCAGGTTACTGAAGAGACCTCCAGCTCATCCATACTGATCATGGATCATATCTTATGGGGAACCACCGAGGGACTTTAAGCAAGAGAATGACGTTGCCATTTTAGCTCACTCTGGTGGAGAAGAGAACCTGACGAGAGGCAAGAAGATTGGTGAGAAAACAAACTTCACACTCAGTGAAAGGTAATAAGCTTGGATCAAAGTCAGTGGTAGGAGAGAAGAGAAATGAATAGACTGAAGAAATGTTTAGGTGGTAAAATCTGTGGTGGGTGAGGGAACGTGAAATACCTACGATTTCTCCCAGCTCCCTGGCTGCGCTCCTTGGTAGAATTGACATGTAATATGGGAGTGTAAGCAGATATGGGCCAGGGATAGGAGAGCTTGGAATACAGGGAGATTTCTCTCTCTTAAAAATAATAACCTCTAGCCAGGTGCAGTGGCTCATGCCTGTAATCCCAGCACTTTGGGAGGCCAAGGCAAGAGGATCACTTGAGCCCAGGAGTTTGAGACCAGCCTAGGCAACAGAGCAAGACCTTGTTTCAAAAAAAATAAAAATTAAAAAAATTCTTATAAAACCTTTTATTATTATAGGAGTATGAGTACTTTATAGAATGTAAGAAAATGCAGAGAAACCAGCAATAAACTAATAAAAAGACCTATGACCCACTGATTGTGACTATTACCTTTTTAGCATTTATCCTTCTAAATCTCTTTTTCTAGGAGATCATTGCATGTGTTGGCCTGTTAGTTACTTTTTAAGTTAATAATCTCCCACTTTTCCTGTCCATTATTTTTCTTCTCATCTTTCTCCTCAATTCCTTTATTCCTGGCTTTTCCAGATAGTGTTCTAACCCAGGAACATGAAATGCACCTGTTATATATCACAGACATTATTTCATAGAACACAGTCTTTTATTCATGATTGTCTTGCCGAAGAGATAGTGTGTATTTGAGCATCTACCATGGCCAGCTGAACTGCAGAATGTCCCACCTTCTTGGTCTATCTGGAACAGTCTAGAGGAAATGTCATTTAGTTTGTTTCCCTATCCTGTAGGAAGATTTTTCCACAGTCACTAGTGAAAAGATAAAAAGGAATAAGCATAAAAAATGACAAGTCTAAATGAAGTATGAAGACAGCAAGTGCAATAAAATTTCAGAAAAAAAGGGAAATGATATTAGAGCAAGCCGTTAAGTAGCAGGGCAGAGTGTGGATGTTAACCGGGTAGAGATCAATTCCAATGAGATAGCACAATGAATGAAGGCTCACAGCAAAGAGAATATAGGACTCTGATCTAATGACTTAGATTAATTGTTTTTATTTGGATAATGCTGGTACCGCTTGCCAAAATTACTGAGTGATAGAAGTAGTTGCTATACTTGTGATTGCTCTTCTATGTAATGGAAAAATAATTGCAAGATACATTTAAAAAGGATATTTTCTTTTAGATTATGCCATTGAAGAAACTGATGTTTCTGTAAATTTTATCATCTGAAAGAGTTAAAACAAATGGAATTTATTCAGAATGTGCATTTGATACAGAAACATATTCCTATGCTTTAACCTTCTGATTGTGTTTTATTTGGATCACTTAAAGATTTGTTCCAGCCTCTAAGTTCAAGGATATAAAGCTTCAGGATATGTTGCATATGTGACCATTCTACTGAATTTTTTTTTCTGATAAAACCAGAAAGCTTGGAATAAATATTTTCAGTTAGAAGATAATTTCATGGAATAAATGTAGACCCATGCTTCTGAAAATGAATGATATCAAATGTCTGCTTAAAGTTACCTTAGTAATTGGTGCATTCTTATAAGGTTTGATCACTTCAATAAGCAGACATTTCCATCCTGTTAGTTTGTTAACCTAAGTTCCCATCATAATCCTAACAAGTTGATTTTTTTTTTTTTTTCCTGAGACGGAGTTTCGCTCTTGTTACCCAGGCTGGAGTGCAATGGCGCGATCTCGGCTCACCGCAACCTCCGCCTCCTGGGTTCAGGCAATTCTCCTGCCTCAGCCTCCTGAGTAGCTGGAACTACAGGCATGTGTCACTACCCCTGATTAGAATCCTTTCTTAAAAGGCCACCGTACTATTGAATTAAGGTCCCAAGCTCTCCAGATACAGTCACATTGGGGGCTAGATTTTCAGCCTATAAATTTTGGAGAAACAGTTCAGTCTATATCCATCCCATCTCTGGATCTAAAAATTACAGAATTTGGGCTTTCAATAATTGTCTTTATGAAGTTTAAAGATAATATTATTCCTGAATGCGTATAGATTAAATGACACTGTTAAGGTCAGTACTAGAGCTAAGGCTGGGCGGCCTGAAACCAGAAAAAGCATTCTTCCCACTTCATTAGTCTATTCTTTTTTAAACAAATTAATAAATAATATGCAGTTCAATCATGAGCCAGTTGAATTTTCTAATCTACTTTCCTGCCACACGGAGTGTCACTTCCTGCTCAACCTATAGAGGTAACACCTGATGGCCCCAAGGGCTGGCTCTAGCTTTGCCAGGAAATATATAGAGTGAGAGTCTGTTAGATCCCAACACTCTGTTATTTTAATTTGCCTTCTGGATTTTTGGATTGTTTTTGCTTGAACTTATTTTGACTCTCCCCTGATAACTGTGGACACAAAGTAGGTATATGTCACCTGCCTTTATTAAAGAACTTCCCTGTGATTTGACTTCAATAAGTGCTTAGCTTTCATTCATGCATTCCAGCATTTGTTCATCTGTTCATTGATGTTTAGCTAATCGATTCATTTCAGGGCCATGACTTTAAGTTGGGTTCTCTACTGGACATGCAGATACATACATGAGTAAGGGGTAATCCTGCCAATGAGAACTTTGCGATCTTCCCTGTCTTGAATAAATAGACAACAAAAGAGTTTAATTTACATTTTCGATAATACACAGAACTTATGATTCAAATTAAAAGAAGTCAAATGAAGAACCACAACTACTCAGTATCAATTAATGCTCATAAAGTTTGCTAAGGCTTTTTGAAACATCCTTGGTCACTAAGCATTAGGAAATAATGACAAAAAACATGAGATAAGATTGTAGAGAGGATTCATCGCTATTTTCTAAAAACCTACTCTGGCCTTTTATTCTAAGCTTGTAAACTCCATTAGTAAAAGAAAAATGTAGGGGATGAACAGGAAGAAATAAAATTAACTTTGCCTTAATAGCTGCTCTGTTTTATTTGGGTTGACAGTATAAAAATATTTAGGGACCAGGAGATGGAGTGAGGGGGATGGTGGGAAAACAGGTCGTTGAATCATGGTATCTCTGAGTATTACATAGAAGCCAAGTTATAATATGGAGAAGACGAGTTGTAATACGGAGTATTACAGAGAAGCCAAGTTATAATATAACTCTGTCTAAGGCAGCAGTTCATAACCTTGGCTTTACATCAGACTCACTTGAAGAGGTTTAATAGAGAATATTTCTGGATCTCATACCAAAATTCCAGTGTAATTGGCCAAGGGCTCTGTGTGGGAATCTGGCATTTTAAAAGCTCCCCAGGTGATTTCTAATGTGAAGCCAAGTTTGAGAATCACTGAACTATTATTGTCCAGTGAAAAGCATTTCCCAGATTTAGGGAAAACCAGCCGGTTAGGGAATCATTTCAGGAAACCAGGAGACAAAATAAGTACCAGAAAGGCCAGATGTAGCCTTCTCTGGGAGAAATGAAAAACATTTCTAAAAGATCAATTAAAATCTAAATTATAAAAGGCATCCATTAACTAATAAGAAAGAAACTACATAGCCAGTAGTCAGAAATAAGTAAGAAAGAAAAGTGTTTGTTAGTAAGGATCAGTGGATAGTCATGTGACCTGGCGAAACCTGCAAACTCATAGCAAGGTGCTACATTAGTTTGTGCTTTGCTTTAACGCATATGTTATATTATTATAAATAGAAATCAGAGCACAATTAAAATGCTTTTTTTTTTTTTTTCCCCCGAGACAAGGTTTCACTGTCATTCAGGCTAGAGTGCAGTGGCATGAACACAGCTCATTGCAGCCTTGACCTCCTGGGCTCAAGCGATTCTCCAGCCTCAGTCCCCCAAGTTGCTGGGACCACAGGCTGAGCCACCATGCCTGACTAATTTTCTTTTTTTATTTTTTGTAGAGACAGGGTCTTCCCATGTTGCCTAGGCTGGTCTCAAACTCCTGGTCTCAAGCAATCCTTCCACCTTAGCCTCCCAAAGTGCTGCGATCACAGGTGTGAACCACCACGCCTGGCCAAAATGCTTGATGTTAATTAATGAAAGAGTTATATTAATAGTTCTCAAAATATTTCATGTGGTTAAGTTTTTAGAAGTCATGAGTCTCTTCATGGAATACCATGAAATATTGATCTAGTAAACATGTGGAAACTAAATACATCTTTTTGTGTTGAATAAAAAATGATCTATTTTGGACAAAAAGTCCTATGTACAATTTATAGAAAGAGTCAAAGTTTTAAGAAAAAAAATACTCATATAAAAACCAACAAAGAAAACACTGTTATTAACCTACATTTCTCTTCGAGTTGTGAAAGAGTCATCATTATATGATTTTTAAACAGCAGGATCTCTTAGTTCTGTGAACAAAAATCGATATTCTTTGAGAAGCTAGTTTGGGAATGACTTCCTTTTATCAGTGAACAAAATATATTAAAAAGTGCTGTACTCTTGCCTTTCCTGTGATTCACACAGGAAGAGAACCTAAATCCTGACTTTGTACATGACAAACAGGCTGACAAAACAGAGCCAACTGTGGGATGTATCTTATAGCACCAAACATTTCAAGCAATAGAGAATATTAAATGGGGATTTCACAAAGAAACAAATGAAAGGAAACACCTCTGTTAAATGATGCTCTTTGAAACTGACTAATAACTAAAACTCATTTCAGATGAAGGCTCCATTATAAAAAGGTCTATATTCCATGATGTATTTTTTGTACTAGTGCTATAGGTAAAAACATTTGGTCTTATGGGAATTCATTTCCTATTAAGTATTTCTTTTAGAACAAAATATGTGCTCTTGTTTAAAAGGGCCAATCATTTTAGTGTTCCATCATCTGAGTTAAATTATCTTGGGACATTTTTCCCCCCAAAATTCTAAAATTTCCCCAGAAATTAAACTCAAGTTAAAAAAAAAAAGCAACCACCTTGCAGATCAGACATATGGAAAAATGTTAAGATATCTTATTAAAATTTACCAAGAAAAAAATGCTACTGGGATTTAAAAAATGTGACAAATATACTTCACTGCATAAATGACTACAATAACATTCATTTCTATCTCCAAAAAAAGTGGTTTTTCTTCTACAAAAACATTAAAATTCTTCTAACCTTAAACTTTGAAGTGGGCTAGTCTTAGATCTGATTGAAGGAAAAAAACTGATACGTCATAGCTTTGTCTCCTTGTCTATTTTACGTTACGTTAGATTACATTCCATAAGTTACATTAATAATTTATTCATCTAGTACTGTAAGAGAATGAGTTCTAGGGAAACTTTGCAGATAGTTCAAACTTAGCATTATACATCCAGCTATAAAAATCAAATAAAATAAAAACAAGAAATTTTTAAAAATGAAAATATCTTGAATGTAAAAGGGGTCCCTGCCTCTGTCCTGGGCCGGGGTGGGGGCCCAGCCATGCCTTGAGATGAGAAGGTCACAGTGGCCAGCAGGCCTGGATGGCCCTGTCCCTACTGTGGCCCATGCTGCTGCATCTCCCGCTATAGTGGGTTGGATGGTGGCCCCCAAAACATAGGTCCATCCAGACCCTCAGAACTGTCCTTATTCAAAATAAAGGTCTTCAAAGATGTCATTAAGATGAGTATCTTGAGGTGCCATCATTCTGGACTGGCTGAGATGACAATGACAGGTGTCCAGTTAAGAAGAGGAGAGGGTACAGAGACACGGAGACACAGAGGAGGAGGCCACGTGAGGGCAGAGATGGGGACAATTTAACCTTTCCTCAGTGTCTTAGGGTCCTCATTATAAACATCAGGTAAGGTGAAATACGGAAATAAAATGATGTCCCCAGAAACCAAGGAGGTATGTACAAGTTTTGTATGACAAAAATGGCCCCAGAGTATTTTGTTTTGATACCTGAGTTCTTCTGTTTTTTCTCATAAGCTTCTACTTCTAAAGCACCCCAAACATTCCTTTGCCAAAGGGTTCTAGAGTTCATCTTTACCATAGCTTACTTCTGGGTTCTCAGTTGGGTTCTATGTCCTTCATGGTTCTATTTATGATATACTGGGAAGAGGAGATTTTATGGTCATTTCTCCTACTTTGGATCTCTCCTGTTTGAAGAAATAAGTCAACCATGATGCTTTATAGAAATAGGTATTTAAATACACTCATTGATTTTTGAAGGAAGTGGGGAGATGGCAGGCAAATATATCTTGTAGAATCTATATTATATGGAATTGCCTGTTAGCGTCTCAGCAAACTCATCAAGAACTGAATCAATGAATAGACCTTCAAATGTGGAACTACTCCGGAGACTGGAGACCCATCTACAACTGTCTTTCTCTCTCATCTGGTGCCAAATCCCTTCCCTAAGAATCTACTGTAAGTGAGATATTCAAGGCAGGGTAGTGACTTCACAAGCAGAGAGGTAGAGGCAGTGCAAGGGAACATCACTATCCTTCAAAAGACAACCTGTCATCTCAGTGTCCTTGCTGGCAGAGGAGTTGCCACTAAGGAGGAGCAGCCGACCTAGAATTCTTCATCCTGAGTTTCCCTTCCCAGGCCCCCATGTGCTGATCTTGCGGAGGCACAGTTCCTGTCTGACTCTGGCCCAAGCCTCAGTACAGCCCGGGGACTTGATAGCCACAGCACAGCTGAGCTGCTTGCAAAAGATTTGATAATAGATGTGACACCTTTCTGTCCACTTGTCTCACTTGACTTGGAGCTTCTCGAACACAGAGACTATCTGTATCTCAAGCACATAATGATCAGTGGTCCTTCCTCATCACATGTTTGGTAAGGACATATGCTGCTGAGGATCCCTTCGGGAATTTCTTGTTTGTTCAATGTAGCTCTGAATACAAACCATGACACAAGGTGAGGCTACCTAGAATTACTGCTAATCTGATAAATTTAGCTTCAGTGCATCAATTTTGTTTTGATTGTTTCTTTTTTATAGAGACAGGGTATTGCTATGTCACCCAGGCTGGAGTGCAGTGACATGATTGTAACTCACTGCAACCTCAACCTCCTGAGCTCAAAAGATCCTTCTACCTCAATCTCGCAATGTGCTGGGATTACAGGAATGAGCCATTGTGCCCTGCCCAATTTTGTTTTTAAAATGGTAGATTAAAATAAGAAAATCTTTGATGTTCATGAGATGGAAAGTGTTAAGGGTCAGAATAAATATTTCAAAGTATACACTTTTACCTCAGATTAACTTTTGTTTTAAATACAACAGAGATGATACTGAAGTACAGATGCTTATATTATAGATGCTTAATATTATTATACTCAATAAATCAAAACAAGGAATAGCTTGAAGGATCTCTGCTTCAGTTAATTCTAATGATGGTTTGATCATAGTAAGTTTCACACGGTACCCATCAGAGTTAAATCTCATTAGGTTTGAGGACAAGCAGATACCATTTCGACCTTTAGAGATGTGTTACCGCTTGATTAAACTTTTTAGCTGAATGATGACTTTTTATTGTTTTCCACCATAGTTAGCCCCAGTTCCCTCCAGTTTAGAATGAGATTTTAGTCTAACATTAGAAAAGGGAGGTTTAAATTCTATCTGGACACACAGAAAGTGCTTGGATAGGCTTGTGAGGGGGAAAAGTGGTTTTAGTTGTTTGCCGTGAACTGTTAAGATGTTTAAACAGATGGTGATCACTGTCACATGTCCTGGTGAAATGGAATATCCTTTTCAAAAATTCCTTGCAGCTTCTTCCTGATTATAATAGGCTCATAACTTGGATTATCAGATTTTTATCACATAAGCATCTATATATACTTCCACATCTGCAATGATATGGAGGCTGCCCAGCACTGGCCTCAGACAGGTTTAAAGCCGTTTTGCAAATTCCTTCAAGGCTAGCTAACACAGCTCGATCCCACCCCCGCCATCTGAAACCTTTTAACCTGTCATGGTTTCTCCTCTTTCTGCTGGCTTTTCTGCAGGTATTCTGTTATATACAGCCCCGGGCAATGCCAATACAAATTTCGCTTAAACAAAAAATAAATTTAACTATGCCTAGTTATTTATAATTTTTAACAAAAAGAAAAATAACTATTTTCCTTCTTCCCTTTCACCTTGTCTTTAAAGACGTTTCCCTGATGCCCTTTCTGATTTCATGAGTTTGTTTTGTTTTGTTTCATTTTGCTTTTTTGGCAGAGTCTCACTCTGTTGCCCAGGCTGGAGTGCAGTGGTGCAATCTTGGCTCACTGCAACCTCCACCTCCTGGATTCACATGATTCTTGCGCCTCAGCCTCCTGAGTAGCTGGAATTACATGAGTCTACCACCATGCCCAGCTAATTTTTATATTTTTAGTAGAGACAGAGTTTCACCATGTTGGCCAGGCTAGTCTCGAACTCCTGGCCTCAAGTGATCTGCCTGCCTTGGCCTCCCAAAGTGCGGGGATTACAGGTGTGAGCTCCTGCACCCAGCGCATTACTTCTTTATATTCCCCATGACCTACCTATTGAGTAACAAGTTCCTATTAGTGAGTATTGCATTTTTCAAAGAGGAAGAAATTCTGAGAGTTCAATGTAAAATAGTTCTAATTCTACATATATTTAGACGAACAGAATCTAAGTTCTGTAAATACATAAGGTGGTAGATAGGGTTAATTAGCCCTACAATAGTTCTAAATAACAGTTCATGCTGGGTACAGCGGCTCATACCTATAATCCCAACACTTTAGAAGGCTGAGGAGAAAAGATCCCTTGAGGCCAGGAGTTTGAGACCAGACTGGGCAACATGGTGAGAGTCCATAAAAATAAAATAAATTTTTATAGTCCTCTATAAAAATAAAATAAAAATACCATAGTGTCTTAATTTTAAAAAGAAACCAAAACAGTTTACTTCTCCCATAAATGGAAGGTTGTTAGATTTGTGTACTTAGAAAGTTTGTGAAATGTTCCTTAAGTGTAAGGAGAATGTGAAATTTGGAAGTTTCTTGTAGAACCAGCTTTTCGTGATTTTACGATAGATGGATAAGCCATTCATGTACTGGCTTTCCTGTCATGGTGTCTTTTTATAAGCCAGGCACTGTCCTAGGCACTTTATATACATTATTTCATTAATTTTTCCTAACAGTCTTACAAATAAGGCGCGATTGTTAATCACATTTCAATATCTTACTTAACCTATTGTAGCCCAATGGGACAAAGCATAGGCTGTGGCTTCACTCAGATCTGAATGGAGTAGACAGCTAGAAAGCTCCAGGCACAGGACCCCATTCTGATCCGAGTGAAACCACAGCTTGTACTTTGTCCCATGAGGCCACGTCACCCGTGTGCTGTGAGCTGACTGATTCCTCTTCTCATTGTGTCTCAGGTGCTTGAAACTTACTGAGATTTATTCTTTTATGTTAAGTCATCGTCCCTAGTTAAAATACTAATCCTTTGGGTGGGTCAACAGGTTAAGCTGCCTTAGTCATTAATAACATTTAGTGTGAGCTAATGCATCAGATTCTTTCCACTGTGATTAACTTTAGCTAAAAATAGCAGGGAACTAGTAAAAGACAATCCATTCTCCACTTGGAGAAGATAGATGTGTCCTTTTGGCTTATTGGGATTGGTGGTTTCATATCAACAGGAATTTCATATTTTACTTGTTAATGCATTAGGTGCCATTTCTGCAACAAGATTTCATATGTAGCCTCTTGGAATAATTGAATTAAATACTTTGAAGTGTGTGAAGCCAGTGAACAAACCTTTATTTGAAGACTAACGTTCGATTTTGGTGTTCAGCTTTGTGGAAAATCAAACAGAACCATCTTCATTTTTTGCTTAGATCTCCCATGAGAAACTGATCATGGTATTGGCTCATGTTTCAATTTCCAATCTGTTTTAAATTGGGATTCATGGATCCTTTGGGGGCAGCATTTCAGTTATATCTGCGTAGCTTTCCCTTGAAAATCTGCTTACTTGGAGTCTTTGGGAAACTAGGAGAATTTACATATTTTTAAATGGCATTTTAAGGTTCTCCCACTGACAATTTTGTTAGAAGGTAGAAACACCAAGTGAAGGGTGGAAATGAAAATAAACTAAGTGAACAATTGGCAAGGTTTCATTTCCTTCTCAAGCAATGGAGACAGATGACCACCAGCTCACAGTGCTCACAATTCCCCCCCAGGCCACATCTGTGCCACTGCCACCTACTACACTGCTTTCAACATGTGCTGCCCTTGGCCACAGGTATGGGCAAGTGAGTCCAGGTGGGGGGCTCACAGCACCTCACCCTGCCTGGCTCCAGGTGGGCTAAGATTGTTTCTACTTAAGAACCAGGGCAACAGGTTGTATTATCTGGATCAAGTGACTCCCTTATTTTAATTAAACAGAAAACTTAAATTCAAGGAATCTGTCCAACAAACTGAATGTTTCTGAGAGGTATTATTAACTGATTAACTGGTCTGACCACTCCAGGCACTAAAATCTTGGCTGAAACATTCAGTCATGGTACACCCAGGCCAGATTGTTATCGACAACAATGCCTAAAAGGGTTTCATTTTACCTGGGACATTGGAAGGCCACAAAAGAACAAATTGAAATGGACAGAACCCAAATAGCTCGGTGTCATTGAACATTTGAATTGTACAACTCATACCTCTTGCTCTGATTCTAGGCTTACTAGATTTCTCACAAATTGGTTTTCCACATTGTTCACATACGGGGTGGGGAGGTCTGGGAATGCTGGTGTCTGCTTCAGCTACACACAGTGTTATTCATGATAAATGAACCAGTTGGTCTGCTGGTTTATTAACTTCATCTTTTGTGAACTTGGTTGGGGTGAGTCCCTGAGCCCAGTTAACCCTGGAGAGTGACAGGAATGCGGGTATACGACTTGGGCTGTGTCCTGGACAATGGTGAACTGGAACTAGTGTCACTTGGGTGATAATCAGTTGCCCTTCCCCCAAGAGACTACCCCAGGGGTGACTGCTCACTTCCATTTAAAACTTTTATACCAAGGTGTTAGATCCCAGAACAATAATAGTGTGTCTTCACTGATTCATTCCAGCAAGATTGTGTGACTCAATCAGCTGTTTGAGTAACAAGACAACTTATGCAAATTCTTATGCAAAGTCTTATGCAAATTCCTGCAAAGTTATATTAAAGGGAAAAGAGAAAAAATGTTTTGAATCAAATTATACCACATGACTGGCATAACTGTCTCAAGCAGACACAACCCTAATCACTGAGTCTGAATATTATTCCATCTATAAAATGAAGAGGATATTAATTACCTAAACTAGTCATTATATCTAAAATTACTTTATGCAATGTTGAGAATAAGCGCAGGAAGAAAAGCACCACATAAGAACAAGGTAAGAAAGCACGATTCCACAGATTTGAATGATCATTTTGGGAACACCTATAATCTATTCATGTGCTCGGCCAGGTGCTTTGCCTGTCATTTCCCTCCATCCTGAGCACAGCTCAGTGAGGTGGATGTCACCACATTTCACCCATGAAGAAACTAACGGTGATTTTGTTGCAGGACTTCTCCTTACTTCAGTTAAAGATGGGGTTTTTGTCCATCACACAGCCATGAAAACGTAGGCTCGCAGATGGTTTAAAGGGTGAGTAAAGCAGGGTTTTATTGGGTGAAACAGGGGAAATAAGGGGAAACAGGGACACTCACATGGCCAGAGTCCCTCTGCTAGAGCACTTCCCGCCAGGTCATGAGCACTTCCTGCCACTTCCTGAGGCTCCACCTCAGTGGGCAGGCTGGATGGAGTTTCCCCAGGGACCCCCTTCCTTCTGGCTCCCCCATTCCCTTCCCCGCCCCCATCTAAAGACTACCACTAGCTGCTGCTAGGTTAAGGTTAAGAACAAAGACTGATCCTTACTGCTTCCTGCTGACAGGAGGCGCTGTTGTTTTGGGGAAATGGCAGTCAGCGCTCCCTCAGAGGCCTATGTAAGGGTTCCTGGCAGAAGGGGCCACTGTCAAAGGCTCTGGTTTCACGACCATTTGGAGTTTGGTGGTCTGAAGGCAAGAACAGACAAATCAGGCTGTTAGGAAACGTGTCAAAATGAAATGTATCTGCGCTGTGCCTTTCAGCCTCTGCTGCCGTCTGCCTCTGGATCCCTCAGACCCAGTTTTCTTTCTAGGGCTTTGACCCAAAGCTTGAAATGGAGCCTGTGACAAAACAAGGGGAGGGGAAGGACAGCTCAAAGAGCTCTGACCAGTTTGCACAGGGAGAGGGAGGCCAAAGGCCTGAGTGGTAAAAAAAGACTTTACCCTTGTGCCAGCATGTTGGACTTCTGGGTTCCCTTCCCCTGAGCCCAATCCTAAGCCAACAAATTTAAGGTCTGGGAATTAACTTTTCAGCTTGGAGGACACATCTGAGGGGAGTGTCCTATAGTACAGAGACACAGTTACCTATCAGTGAAGAAAGAACTGAGAAGAAGAAAGGAAGAAGAAGGCTTCTTTTTAAAGAGTCCCAAGGGTTCAGGATACATTCAAAATGGGTACAGACTGCAGATGAATGACTGCCAATCTAGAAAGAGGGGAGCGGCATCCCTGATTCCCTTCTCTTCTTAGCAGATACCTGGGGTAAGTAAGGGAGAGAGGGAAGAGCATCTTCTTTTCATCTCTTGTCCTTGCAGTCCCAAGTCCTGGCGACCTTGGCAGGCACCGCAATGAGCAGCAAAGTGGCTTGCACCCATGAAGCAGGGGGTCCCAGAGAACAGGAATTATCCATTCTCACCCATGCCTTTATCCCACTTACTGCCAGTAGCCTGGAGTTCCCTAGACCCCATTTGTGCCATGGATACTAACATGGCCTTTATCAATGAAACAGGAAGCTTGGGTTGGCTAAATTGGCACTTGTGCTGTGCCTTTTAGCCTTTGGTGCCATCTGCTTCTGGATCCCTGAGATCCAGTTTTCTTTCTAGGGCTTTGACATAAAGCTTGAAATTGAGTCCAGGACAAAAATGAGTCTTGGGGGTATTGCATGGACTCCTTATTATAAGCCAAATGATACGGTGAAGCTGTGGAACTGAGTCCTCCTCCAACAAGGGAGAGAAAAGGGTGTCTTGTGATAACTGGCAGCTATAGCTATGCCTGCCGGGATTTGCATGCATGATGCTTGGCTTTGGTTAGTTCCCTTGGTTTCACCTTCCCAAAAAGGAAACCTCCAGGTGATGGGCACCCTATTCATCCCATCACCCGGCAGGATTTGCAGGATAATTGCTCAGAGCTAGAATATTGATCCAGATTTCTATAGTATCCATCCCTCTTGTTCTTTCTGAGATGCAGCCAGGGATTACAGTTGGTTCACAGGAGCATGCAGTGTTAGTCTGAAATGCAGGTGAAAACTTAAAAACAACTAATGAGTTTAGGATTTAATGACAAATGTATGGTAAGTTTTAGAACATCATTTCTCTCTCTCCAGTCCTCATTTTTGTTAAAAAAAAAAATTATGACAGGACTGAGTGATTTGCAAAATAGACCTTAGTCTTATACTTGGCCTGATTATTTGCATAAAGTGCAGCAAGAAGAACTATTTCTATATAGGCTTTTTGGATTGGCTTTCTTGAAAGAGTCCGTTTTCCATAAGGAATCACAGATAAGACCTTTTAAAGTCAAGTCTGGCCATGTGTTTGCATCCTCAAATACCTGTGAGTTTGGTGATCCTCTACTCTTAAGATTTCAAGATAAACCTGGAGCTCCTGGACCTGTTAGGAAGTGACAGTATTTAATGACCACAAGTCAGAAATCCTGTACAGGGACTGCATAGACAAGGGTATGAGGCAAGTGTCCCCATGGGGCTTTTACTGGCTCTAAAAGTCAAGCTTGACTTGCTTGACTCCTTAAAGGGAAGCATACCCTACCAGTCAAAGCCTTGGTAAAATAACTACTTTCTCCAAGTGTGTCCTGTCACAAAATAAAAATGGATTCTTACTGCATGGATGCAAACAGCCATATTGCCATAAGAATACTCACAGATAGTTTCCAAATTCTAGAGGAACCAGGCAGAGAGAAACAAACATGCTTCAAATTTTATTCATAGAAGTATACCTTACTCAATTATTAAATGCCATAAATAGTTCAAAATAAGTTTCCTTGACTGAAAAACAGAGCATGAATTAGCAATATTCCAAGCAAAAGTCAAAACGGCTGCTTCAGCTTCCTGAGTTTAGCCCATTTCGTTAACTCTTGTTTTGCTTCATAGTTGTGAGCATTTCAGCTGTTCATGAATCCTGTACATTTTCCTGTATTCCAATGTCACAATATCCAAAGTAATCATAAGCCTATATTTGAGAGCACCTGTCAAAGTCTTACAGCTTAAACCATCTTTTAAAAAGGATTAAAACAATATGACCTTTCTCTATACAGTAACATCCTTGGGATCGCAAGTCTGATGGGTTAGTTATGTTTTTGTTTTTACTAATACCAATTAAAATAAATACATTTCTATTAATTTGTCGCATTTTATCCATGCCTCAGCTTAAATCACCATACATGCCTCTAGAGAAAATTATACATTACCACACATAGGAAAACACTAGCAAGTAGAAAAATGGTGCCTTTGATCGGGAATTTCCAAACATACAGAAGTTTTCTCTAGCTTCTAACAAGAAAAATTTTCTGCATTTGACCTTTGAAATAATTATTCATCCTAAAAGTGTAGTTCAACAAGCCTGAGCATTTACTTCATGTCAAGTCCAATACTGTGCCCTGGTTATACCAAAGACTCATCCTTGCCCTCCAGGAACCTGGAATGTAATGCCAACAGAACGAATCCCTCCCCCCACCAAAATACTTATCATATCCTAACAAGTATTCTTATTATGATCCAACCTTAGCATCTACTTCCTCTTGTGACCATTTAAAGTACCATTTGAACGAAACTGATTCCTGAAAAAACAGACTGGGGAGCACAGAATCAAATGTTCCCCAAAAGGAGCCAGGTCAGATCAATTCTACTTTTGGGGTTTTTAAATTTTTATTGAATGAAATAGAGATGAGATCTTGAACTCCTGGGCTTAGGCAATCCTCCTGCCTCAGCCTCCCCAAGTGCTGGAATTACAGGTGTGAGTCACCACACACAGCCTGGATCAATCCTCTTTGACACATTAAATTCTAAAAAGGCAGTAAAATAATATGTACAACAGGAGCAGCATTGTATGAATGTATGCATATTTATGTGTAAAATAAAAGAAGAAAGTACGCCAAAATAAAAGTTAGAAGAAAGTACATCAAAATAAAAATATTAACAGAAAAAAAACCCAGTATGTCCAGGGTAGTTATAGTTAGAAACATAAATGACAAAGAAGTCTGATTATCTCTGTGGTTTACAACTTAGCCTTAATTATAATTGATAGCATACACTCAGACATTAGAATTTTAGAAATCCCATATAATTTTGCAACATATATTAGCATTATTCACCAGGATATAACCTGAAGAAGATTGAGCATCATTTTGGCAATCCCATGTACATAAACATGTCAAATAATCCTGTTTACCTCTCTTTTCTGGACACTTCAGGGGCCCTCTGAAGTATTCGAAAAGCCAGGTGGCAGGGAAGACAATTTTGAAACTGAAGTTTGATTCTGGGAAGGCTGCTAAATGTTCGAGGTTTAAAACACTTGATATTATGAAACAGAATTCCAGATTACCATAAGTTATGTATTTTGCCAAAATGACTCAGTAATTTTAAAAAAGCAAAAACCTTTTCTAACCGTTTACAAATTTTGCCACAGCAGATTAGCCCCTGAGGAAAACTTTGCTATACTTTTATCTCAATGCTCAATTTACAGAAAAACCATATAATACCCTTTTTAAAATGTAGTCAGTATGTTCACACAGAGAACCTCTGTGCAAGATAATTTTTACTTTTTCTACCACTTCTTTGAACCTTTAGCTTCTTCCTAATTTAACTCGAAACAATCCTTTAACCCTAAATAAAAGCTTACATGCCCATACCTTTTATTAGAAAGCACATTTCACTGTTCTTGCGCAACCTGCATGTAAATCTATTTCTAGGTGTTTCAATTAATTCCTGGAAATTGTTTTTTCTTTTTTTTTTTTTCTTTTTGAGATGGAGTGCAGTGGCACGACCTTGGCTCACTGCAACCTCCTCTTCCCGGGTTCAAGGCATTCGCCTGCCTCAGCCTCTAGTGTAGCTGAGACCTCCTCCTCAAGCTAATTTCTTGTATTTTTAGTAGAGCCAGGGTCTCACTGTGTTAGCCAGGATGGTCTCCATCTCCTGACCTCATGATCTGCCTGCCTCAGCCTCCCAAAGTGCTGGGATTACAGGCGTGAGCCACCATGCCATGCCACTCCTAGCAATTTTTAACTTTAAGGTAAAATTTAGTAAGTTGCTTTAATTGTGTGCTAACTGCAGCCAAGGTCTGCCTCCTTAGCTAAGGCTGTGGTTAGTTCCATGTGTCCTCAAGCCTCACCAATTGTGAAGCCGGCAAGTCAAACAGTTCTCAAATCCAAAAAGCAGTTTGTAACCTTAAAACGCTTAGCTAATCTTGCATCTCACCTGCAATTTACCAATAGTTTTTAGGGATGTCTATATTTCTTAAAGACTAAAGCTACATGAACTGGAAGGTATCAGTGATTTTTATCTTCCCTTTAAAAAATATTAGATCCAAGAACTTGTCTTTCTTTAGGCCAAATTAATTAGAGCTCTTTTTATAGACATCACACACAGTACACACACAGACAGGCAGAAGAAAACTCTGTAAGAGACAGGGCCAGGAAAACGTGCAGATGTTACCTCTGAGAGGGGCATCCCCTTGCGCAGGATTGCTAATCAAACCTCCCCAAGCAGTAGCCAGCCATGCTCTCAGGATGGAAAACAAGATGGAGGCTTGATTTCACAACCAAACTTTGCAGAAAATATAGTGATGGTTGCGGGGCGGGGGGCAGTGGCTAGCCTAGTATAACATCTTCTAAAAGAAAAAAAAACACTTGTAAAAGTTAACTTATGGGGCCGGGCACAGTGGCTCAAGCCTGTAATCCCAGCACTTTGGGATGCCGAGGCAGGTGGATCACCTGAGGTCAGGGGTTCGAGACCAGCCTAACTAACATGGTGAAACCCCCTCTGTAGTAAAAATACAAAAAGTAGCCGGGTGTAGTGGCGGATGCCTGTAATCCCAGCTACTCTGGAGGCTGAGGCAGGAGAATCGCTTGAACTCAGGAGGCAAAGGTTGCAGTGAGCCGAGATCATGCCATTGCACTCCAGCCTGGGTGACACAGCGAGACGCCTTCTCAAAAAAAAAAAAAAAAAAAAAAGTTAACTTGCTGATGGGGTAGAGAAAGAGAAAGGAAACAAACAGTTTAAAACTGCCTGGGAAGAACATCTTATTCTTATGTGGAAACAAGTTTAAACTTAATTACTGTCTGATAGAGTTAAACCCCCTCGTTAGGGAAGGGAAGGCTGGGGCAGCCTCAAGGGGCTGGGAACCTACCAGCTGGCTCTGCGGGACCCTTGGGCCATGCATCCCAGCCCAAGCGGGGAGCAGAGGGAGCTGCTGCTCACCAGTGGGTCCCGGAAAAGTAAGCAAAAGGCCAAAAAAAGGTCCAAACAGGCCCGGGAGCTACCAGGGGTGGGGTCATGGTTCCTCCCTCCACCCTTAGAAGTCCGAGGATGAAAAGGTATAGAAGCAACAGTGAGAGGTTCAGAGTGCCCATTTCACTCACTGCCTCTCAAGCCCTCATGCTGCACCCCAAAAATGTTGCAGGACTTTTCAGTGGGCAAGCTGGTTGGAGTTTCTCCAGGGAACCCTCCCACCTGGCTGTCTCAGTTTCTTAATTGTTGATGATTTAGAAACTCAAAAAAGATCAGGAGTAGAAAATGGCAGAAGCAATTTTAAACCCACATCCTCTGCCTTCAGGTCTGGATTACACTTGCTTATATAACATGCTGTTTTCTTACTTTTATTTTTGGAGCTGCGAGCGAAGTTTGAAAATAAGATATCTAAGAAACCCCTAATCAGACGTTCTTAAACGAGGATCATTCTGTGGCTTTTTTTCCCCTCTTCTCTATTTGGACTTTTATAAAATGTCAGAATCATCAGATATAGATAGCTTGTTAAATTAAGATGGTAGATGTTTTACTTTGAAAGGAAAAGATACTCCTCAGCAGATAGCCTTGACTCGTCAGCTACCACTGTGAAACAAAAATCAACTTCTGATTTTGGTCTTCTAGTTGTGCTGAAAGTCCACTGCTGGCTGATTGGATTGACTTAATTTAGTTCAATTCAGGAAATATTTATTGGGCAACTACCGTATGACAGATGCTCCTTTAAGGAGCTTACAGGGTAGGCATGATTTGCAAGTAAATTGGCAGCTACAACATAGTGTAATAAATCCCACTAAATTCTAGTGCTGTCGAGGTGAAAGCAAAGAAATAACAGCATGGCTTTGTGAAGATTTACTGGCCATTGTCATTGTCGGTAAACTCTTGAACCAGGAAAAATCACGCTAGTGCATAAAACAGGTATTTTGAATCCAGGTGTTGGCGCTGGGTTTTTTTTCTGTATAATTATACATACGATTTGGATTTTCTAAAGGAAGTCTATATTACTCTGACAATCTGAACAAAATGATGAAGTAACTAGAAAAAAGCAAAGCCAAATGGAACACAATGAATGACCCCTGTCTTTGCCACATCATTATTACTTGCGAATAACTTTGCCCTGTTCCTTTTCACTGAGTCATATTGTGCCAAACAAGTTATTTGGGTGAATGGGAGCAGAGCAGGAAAAGAATGAGGGGCCCAAAGTCAACCTGGGATTATTTTACTTGTTTTTTCTGTTGAGAGATACGTATAGAAAACTGAAGCCTGATTACTACAGAATGAGAATTATCGCAACAATTGAATTCAATGGATTCTGTGACCTAATGAAGATTAAAGAGGTGATTTTTCTCTCTCCTCCCTCCCTCCTTTCCTTCCTCTCTCTTTCTCTCTCTCTTTTTCTTTTCTTTTTCCCTCCCTCCCTCCCATCCTCTCTCCATCCCTCTCTCCCTTCCTTCCTTCCTTCCCGCTTTCTCTCTTTTTCTTTCTTTTTTCAAAGTCTCCCTTTGTCACCCAGCCTGGAATGTAGTGGCACAATCCTGACTCACTGCAATCCCTACCTCCTGGGATCAAGCAATTTTCCTGCCTCAGCCTCTGGAGTGGTTGGGATTACAGGTGCATGTTACCATGCCTGACTAATTTTTTTTGTATTCTTAATAAAGACAGGTTTACCATCTTGGCCAGGCTGATCTCAACCTCCTGATGTCAAGTGATCCGCCTACCTTGGCTTCCCTAAGTGCTGGGATTATTATAGCCATGAGCCACTGTGCCTGGCCTGAAGAGGTGATTTCCTGGCAGTCAGCCAAGTAAGATATGGTTGATTCAGGAGTTGTGATGATGGATAAATATGAATTCTGTATCATCAGGTTTGGTTCCCCCTTCCCAGAATATCTCTTTTTCCCCATAACATTTCCCAGTTCATGCATTTTAATCAAACACGTAACTGAATGAGTAAAAAAGGTCAAATCCAACTTCCATCCTGGTGATGATAGGCTAGATGATAGGATGAAGTGAATGCAAAGCAAAGCGGTGTTTGAACTGCTCAAAAGCTGGAAGGGGTTTCAGAACAGTCCACTTAGCCTCCTCAGGGACTGAGGAATCTTGGTCTTCCTAGAAGTCTTGGTACACAAACTATAAATGCACGATTTACAACAAGACTAAATAAACACATGCTTTAGCAGTGTAGATTGTAGGCTTTTGAGGGAAAGGGCCTACTTTGTTTGATTCTCATTTTCTGAAAAGTATCACCTTCATCTCAAGCAGGATCAAAATAGCCTGTAATAATTTGTCACACTGTGTTTATGTGGTCTATTTTTGCATTTCCCCAGGAGAAGCTCTAAAGGATGTGTTTATTGTGGTGAGCTCCCTGCTTTGACTGTGGCTATTGCTACTGGATAAATCCTCTTGCCCCTGTAGAAACAATGGAAAAGTATTATAGTGTGCTATTGCTGAAAAGACAATGTCATGACTGTTTCAAAAAGGGCCTTTGCTTTTAGTACGCAGATGAATTGTGATAGTCGAGGCTGAAAGAGCCCTTATTTGTGTGTGCTCTGTCTCTGGGAAAATGACATGCTGAAAAACACAATCAGTACATTCTACTAGTTTTAGTGTTGTGTATGAAAACAGAAGCTTTGTTGACTTTTTTAATAGAAGAGCAAAACTTACTGCACACTATAACTGATAGCAGCTGGTTTACATTTTCTGCTTTTTACCAACACACACATACACACACGTCATCATCATCTATATTAATCAAAAATAGACAGTTAAGGCCAAGAAAGGTATTTTTAAGTGAAGTTGAGCCAATGTTTGTGTGTGTGCCATAAACATATCTGTATTTTTATCTAAATTTGTCCTTAACTTTGACTGGTTCAATTGTATATTGGAAGGAGCATAGCTTTTTTTAACCTCATCTCTTTTTTTTTTTTTTTAACTTTTTTCATTCTACTGGAAGATTTTATTGTAGCAAAAGACAAAGGGACAAAATGGATAGTATTTTGATTGTCCTTATGACGCACAATGAAAGTTTCCAGGCAATAAGGTGGATGCATTGTTAAACACATGTGATTGAAAGAAGTCTTGAGAACATTCTCTGACATTTAGGGCACAAGATAACACACTCATATGTTTGATTAATTCTCTAAGCTTTCATATTTAATAAAGGTGGATTTACTACCATATAAATCTGGGTTCTTTTCTATGAAATTTATGAATTTCCTATGAGGCACAAAACAAGAGAGCCTGGAGGCTATATCATGAACAAATCCTAGCACTTGGCCAGTAGAGGGAAGGCACAGATGTGAAGGGCAGGAATGAGAGGAGCAGATTAAAGTAAGAGATATCTGCTGCAAACCAGGCTCTATTCGTTGTTAGCACTGTAGTACCCTATTTGGGGATAAAAATAATACATGTGTGCTTATATTACTGTTGCTTTATATCAAAACTTAGCAGTAATGGAGTCTGCAGATTATGGTTTCTGAAGCCTAGAATAACAGATAAAATGGAAGATTTGATACATTTGACACAGAGTCAAAACCTTCTGTACCTTCATTCAGAACAAGGATAAGGCATTAGTCCAAATTAGACCACTTGGAAGGGTTCTGAAAAAGCATTGAAGATTCATTTTCTCATGTGGCTTGCCTAAAACCACTGTGTTATTAAAATGTGTTCTAATATGTAAGAAATATTTAGATTTTTACAAACACACATTGAAAATGATCTAGGCTAGGTACTGTGGCTTACACCTGTAATGACAGCACTTTGGGAGGCTGAAGTGGGAGGGTCACTTAAGCCCAGAATTTCGAGAATAGCCTGGGCAACAAATCAAGATCCCGTCTCTAAAAACGAAAGAAAGAAAATGCTCTAAAGAGGAAACTCTCTCCACAGTCCAAACAGGTTGGCATTACCAATTATTTTATCGTATCCTCTATATCTTCAAAAACACCTTATGATCCTTAACCACACAATGTAATCCAAAAGAAAAACAAAATACCTATCTATAAAAATCAGATGCATGTCTTAATGTAAGTTTGATCTTTCTCCATAGTCAGAAACTTAATGTTTCATAGCTTTAGCAGAAAATGAAACCTTTCTTTACCACAAGTTCTCTATCTATATAATAGAAAAGTGTTATGGAAATTACCAAATAATTCCATATTTAAAATGTAATTTAATCAGCACTTATTTAAATACCAATGCAGGCCAGGCACTTTGCTAGGTATTGGGGATCCAAAAATTAAGGAGGTCACGGGTTTATTGTCTGGCAAGGATAGACAGCTGTTCCTTTAACAAATATAATTTGATAACAATACAATGTTTTTACAATGGGAACATACGTAAACAATGGGCATACAGATGAAAAGTCAGTCATTTTAGGGCAATTCCTAAATATACCTGGCATAGCTTTCACCTGAATGTTCAACTAGTTTGCTGTCGGGAAGTTCCCCCTACTTGTAATGTAAATCCCCCAGTAACTGGGAAGAGTACAGTAATCATTTAACCACAAATATCACAGCTGCATATCCTCTCACTTGGCAGTCAGGTGTTATCATAGGAACAGGAATAAAACAGTTGACCACCATTGTTGTGTTCTACACAATAGCTACTTGCCTAGGCTCAGATAGATGAGATTCCTCTTTCTCAATGACTGTACATGCCAATATCTCTTACGAGTTATTTTTCTTGAGACTACTGAGTCACTGCTCTTGACAGAAGCCTCAAACTAGAGCACCCAACTCTCTGAATGGGTTCATGGATCATTTGTAAGAATTTAAGGGGTTCTTCTATCTCTGGCTGTATGGTACTAGGTCCATCTCTTTCTTGCTATAAAAATCCTTTTCTGTTGATATTGTTGTTATTAACTTCTCCAGACATCTCACCCCACTTTACACATCTAAGAAATTTTGTTGGTTTAGCCATCTTTTCCAATTTTATAAAGACATAAAGAGAGTCACTCTGACTAATTGAATATGAGCCAAAAAATGAATTTTGTAAATCCACATGATATAAAGAAATATAATTTCAAGTAAGAAATATTGGACTATAAGATTTTGTGGGGTTGGGCAGGGAATTTTCTCCCCATAAACTTTTAAAAACAAAAACGTTAAGAAATTAGCAGATTGGCTACATAAATGCTATGTAATAAACATATGAGTAACAGTGCTGGGTGGCTGGGTGCGGTGGCTCACGCCTGTAATCCCAGCACTTTGGGAGGCTGAGGCGGGTTGATTACTTGAGGTCAGGAGTTCATGACCAGACTGGCCGACATGGTGAAACCCCATCCTACTAAAAATACAAAAATTAGCTGAGCATGGTGGCATGTGCCTGTAGTCCCAGCTTCTTGGAAAGATGAGGCAGGAGAATTGCTTGAACCCAGGAGGTGGAGGTTGCAGTGAGCTGAGATCATGCTACCACACTCCAGCCTAGGCAACAAAGCAAGATTCTGTCTTAAAAAAAATAAACAACAACAACAAAAAACCAGTGGCTTTCCTAATGCCTTTTATTATTTTCAGTGATCTTCTAAAGAAAAACACAGAACAGATTATTGATTGGTCAGGCAGAAAGCTAGCTTAGGGCTATAAGGCTCTGCTGACTGAGAGTAGCCGCTGTTAGGAAGCTCTGTTGAACTCCCAGCCCCGTGCTCTGGAGCTCCATGGTGTAGCCCAGTGCCTGATACAGAGCTGATGTCAATGTTTATCGAATTAATGAATGAAAGATGAACGCATAAGAGCATGGTTTCCTTATAGGGTTATTTGGAAACTAGGGTCCCATCTGACATTTAATATTTAACGTGATGGCAAGAATGCAGTAAACAATCTAAGTTTTTGTTTTTGTTTTGTTTGGGGAGGATAGTGAGATAAATTTCTGTTTGAACATCTAAAATCCAGGAGCAGTTCTAAACAGATCTTTATTGATCTAAAAATTATTTAATGACTCGAGTAGTGATGGCATGCTATTTTAAAAGTGTGCATTTACAAATAGTTGAAACACAGCAGATTATTGGAGAATTAACAAAGGAAGTGACTTTAGGGGGAAAAATGGCAGTTACTGGTAGTGAAGAAGGAAGTCAAGGCTTGTCAAATCTGGCTCTTACGTATTTGTGAAGGTAGAGTCTTCTATCACTGTGGTAGAGGGTTTGTGTATTGATATTGTAAAAAGAACAAAGAATGAAGAATAGTGTTGATCTTGAACTTAATTGTACCTCTGAGTAAAGCCTGGTAGTTTAGTGGCTGCAAAAGAGACTCCTTCCCACCACTGTGAAAGTGGCAACTCTTACTGGCAGATATAATTTTGAGAAGTCAAAAACCTTCTTAAAGCCTGAATATATAATATAGAGATAATACTGTTATCAATTAATGAACACACTGAAAGACCCATTAGGAGAGTATCAGATAGTGTCATGAAACAGAAATTCAGTTAGAAACCCAGTTTTAAATTATTGGGATAGCTAATGTAATTATGACATTAGACATTTATTGCCGCCTTAATTCCCTGTGCTTTAGAGGATTCTTTAAAGATTGTGATACCCTGAGCCTGAGACAGTGCCTCACATATGGAGGATAGCCTGTCAATATTTATTTGATAAATAGTTCATTCATGAAGAGTTTCTACTTACCTATCAATCATCTAAATCTCTAATTGTCCATTAGTCATAATGTCTATGTACTCTAAAAGAATTTATAATCTAAGTGAGAGAGCCCACCTAATCAGTAAAGTGTAAGTTCATAATAGTAAGTACTACAACAGTACAAGGAAGAAGGGGCTTGGCAAATGCATAAGGGAGGTAATTCATTTTATTGTGGCCATCCTGAGTGCATTATGATGGAAATCACATTTGATGCTGCAGTTAGAGGATGGGTAAGACTGGGGAGAAGAGCAGTCCAACTGTGAACAAACGTAGAGTAGAGGGGAAAGGAAAAGGTGGGTGAGGAAAAAAGAACATGTGACAAAGCACAAGGATAGATGGCAGGGGCTGAAAGCCAGGAGACAGGCTGGAAGAGAAGTGGCAGTGAGACAGTGGAGGGCTTTGAATGCTCACTTCTAGGACCTGGTCTCCCCTTCTTCAAGGATCTTTTGCCTCTAGTACAGTGATGCTAGCACTCTGATTATGTACCCCATAAGTCAACATTTCTAGGATATAACTTTGATGTATAAATGCTAATTTAAAATCATATATTAATATACACTACTATTTATGTATGACCCACATTGTCTAGAAAAGTCAAGGGAAGCTTTTCTATAATAATATTTTCATGCATAGGAACTGAAATCTATTAAAAATAAAACAGTATTGCTTTTGGTTTGGGCTTTCCAATAAGTTTTCTGTTGGAGTTTATCCTACAGAAGCCACTTTTGAAATGGGCAGAGTGATTTATTAACTCGTTGAAAAATACTTCTTGGCCCGGCACAGTGGCTCATGCCTGTGATCTCAGCACTTTGGGAGGACGAGGAGGGCCTGAGTTGATCAGGCTACAGTGGAAAGATTCACATAAAGTGCTATGAGATCACATAGCAGGGAAGTGACCTAAGTTAGGGGGTCAGGAAAGAAATAGTGAGGAAGAGAAGAATGAGTAAAATTTTCAAGGCTAAGTAGGAGCAAGAATTGCTTATGATAAATGAAGTGCCACATTGTTTATGATAAATAGAAATGTACAACAACCTAACGCGATCGTATAGCCCTTCAGTAGAATACTATGCAGCTATTACCATGACGGAGCTATTACCGTAGAAGCAAGTCCAACATGCATTGCTAAATGGCATAGCATTGCATTTTATGTGATTCTGTGTATGTTAAAAATGTTCTATATGTGTAGAAAATGTTGGATACATACACACATGTATATCCATTAGTATATATATTGATTGTTTGCAATAGGGGTTATGATAGATTTTCACTTTCTACTTTAAGTATTTCTGCAATGTTTGAATCTTGTACAACTCTGTGTTATGTTTATAGCCATCAAAAATACAAGTTTTTTTTTGACACAGGGTCTCACTCAGTCGCCCGGGCTGGAGTGCAGTGGTACAATCATGGCTCACTGCAGCCTTGACCTCCCCGAGCTAAGGTGATTTTCCTAAGCAGATGAGACACAGGTGCACACCACCATGCCCAGGGTTTCACCATGTTGCCGAGGCTGGTCTAGAACTCTGGGGCTGAAGCCATCCACCCAACGCAGCATCCCAAAGTGCTGGGCCTATAGGCATGAGCCACCATGCCCACCTAATAAAAGTTATTTTTAAAACTGTGAACAAAAGCCAAAATAGACAAATGGGATCTAATTAAACTAATGATCTTCTGCACAGCCAAAGAAACAATTATTGGAGTGAACCAGCAACCAACAGAACGGGAAAAAATTTTTGCAATCTACCCATCTGACAAAGGACTAATACCCAGAATTTACAAAGAAGTTAAACAAGTTTACAAGAGAAAAATAAACAACACCATCAAAAAGTGGGCAAAGGATATGAACAGACACTTCTCAAAAGAAGACATATATGAGGCCAATAAACATATCAAAGAAAGCTCATCATCACTGGCCATTAGAAATGCAAATCAAAAACACACTGGGACACCATCTCACGCCAGTTAGAATGGCGATCATTAAAAAATCAGGAGGCAACAGATGCTGGAGAGGATGTGGAGAAATAGAAATGCTTTTACATTGTTGGTGTGAGTGTAAATTAGTTCAATCATTGTAGAAGACAGTGTGGCAATTCCTCAAGGACCTAGAAATAGAAATTCCATTTGACCCAGCAATCCCACTACTGGGTATATACCCAAAGGATTATAAATCATTCTATGATAAAGACACATGCACACGTATGTTTACTGCAGCACTGTTCACAATGGCAAAGACTTGGAACCAACCCAAATGCCCATTAATGATAGACTAGATAAAGAAAATGTGGCACATATACACTATGGAATACTATGCAGCCATAAGAAAGGATGAGTACCTGTCCTTTACAGGGACATGGATGAAGCTGGAAACCATCATTCTCAGCAAACTGACAAAAGAACAGAAAACCAAACACTGCATGTTCTTACTCATAAGTGGGTGTTGAACGATGAGAACACAGACACAGGGAGGAAAGCATCACACGCCGGGGCCTATCAGTGGGTTGGGGGCTATGGGAGGGATAGAAAGGTGTAGGGAGGATGGGGAGGGACAGCATTAGGAGAAATACCTAATGTAGATGATGGGGTGATGGATGCGGCAAACCACCATGGCATGTGTATACCTATGTAACAAACCTGCAAGTTCTGCACATGTAACCCAGAACCTAAAGCATAATAAAAAAGAAAAAAACAAAACAAAGCTGTGGTCTGCAGCTTACTATTGGCATGGGGATTGAAGCACCCACACACACATGCACACATAATATGTTATGTGTATTAAGTATGAATAATTCTGATATTGAAGTACATAGTCAACTCAAATGATATTTCAAAATATGCATTAAACTATGTGTTTTGAGACTATTTAGCTCATCATTATTAGTGATTCTGAACTGATAAAACAAAAACCATCTCTGTGATGGCACTGAGTCTGGCTGGAAGGGGAGAGATTAGATTATTTCTTGAGATCTCCATCTTTTTTACCAGTTTCCTAAGGACTGTAGTTCATAAGGCAAGACATTTTGTTATAGGGATTGAAAACCTTCTGTAGGTCCAGTGAGCCATGGACCTTAGGAACTTGCCAGGCTCTCATCTTTCAACATTGCCAAGAGTTTGTTAAAACTATCATAGAGGACTACTGGGCCCAGTGGGTCTCAGACTTTCATGTGTACAGGAATTACTGGGAAACTTGCAAAATAATGGATTCTCAGGCTCCACTTTGGATCTGCTGAATCGGAATTTCTGGAGGAAGGCTCAGGATCTGCATTTTAACAAGGTCTTTGGTGATTCTGAGCAAAGGAGCCCTGGACCCCATGATAGGAAACGCAATCCCCTCCAAATCCAACCAATCAAGCTCTGGCTTGACAAAGAGGGTGCTGCCAGTTTGAGATGAAGAAAATTCAAGAACAAGGAATCCTTTTGTAGGAATCTTTCTTTCTTTCTTTCTTTTTGAGACAGAGTCCCACTTTGTCACCCAGGCTAGAGTGCAGTGGCATGATCTCGGCTCACTGCAACCTCCACCTCTCGGGTTCAAGCAATTCTCCTACCTCAGCCTCCTGAGTAGCTGGGATTACAGGTGTCTGCCACCACACCAGCCAATTTTTTGTATTTTTAGTAGAGATGGAGCTTCACCATGCTGATCAGGCTGGTCTCAAACTCCTGACCTCGTGATGTACCCACCTCAGCCTCCCAAAATGTTGGGATTACAGGCATGAGCCACTGCACCCAGCACAATCTCCTTTCTAACAGATTTCGATGAGTGGATAAAAGGAGAATCTGAATCCTATTGGCAGAAATGATTTTCCTCTTTCCTTTTCCTCAGATTTTATAAAAGACATCTCAATAATAGTGGTTTTAACTCATTATCCACTTTGTTTTCTTAGTGGACACTGGCTTCTTAATTTAAAACAGTACCTTTGTCATTGGACATAGCACCCTTCATGTTCTTGGGACAGTTGCATGATTATGTCACAGGGAACTAATTTTCATGGTGGAGTGTGGTGTGGAGGTGAAGTCCTGTCAGTAAAGGGAGAGCACTGTACTTCCCTGGTCTTACACTGATAATTATCAGTGGTGTAGCTACGACAATGACCAATTCACAGGGGAGACACTGCCGCCCTGTTATTATGCCTCTTTCTGTAATTTAAATATCACATAATGTTTTTTAAAATTCATGATTTTTTAGCTTAAAGGGCACATTATGACATTAAAATTAAATAGTGAATTTATTTAAAAATGAATTAGACAACTGCATATGTGATAATAGAAATACTCTTTGCATTTAATACAAAATTGTACTTTATACAATTATATGACAAATACAAAATAATTATACTTAATACAAAGTCTGTGCCACCTGTGCATTTCCAAGCACAGAACCAATCAACTAATTTTTATTACTTTCTACTCTCTTTTTCTCACTTTCAACAAATACTCAGTGAAGCAACAGAAAATACTGCCACCCTTTTCAGAAGGCCCTGATTTCCCATCGTGACATAAAATGAGCAGGTTTGAAGACACAATAATGTAAACGATTACATTTTTCCTCTCCCCTAATGATTATTTCTAATCCCCAGAGTAAATTCCCAGTAAGTATTTCAAAATAGTATTGTTTATTTGTCCTGATTCCAAAAGAAGTATGTATTTTTTTTTTTGAGTGAAAAATTATTAGCCAGGTGTGGTAGTGCATACCTGTAATCCCAGTTACTTGGGAGGCTGAGGCAGGAGAATAGCTTGAACCTGGGAGGTGGAGGTTGCAGTGAGCCCAGATCATGCGCTACTGCACTCCAGCCTGGGTTACAGTGAGATTCTATCACAGAAAAAAAAAAAAATCAGAAAAGTATAAAAAATAAAATCATTTACCATTATAAATGGTAATTAACAATTAATTATTTTCACTATCTAGAAACAATCTCACTATCTGGAAACTATACTATTTGGAAACTACAGTTAACAATTTAGTGCATTTCCTTTCAATTTTTACATGAATATACATGAAATTATATATATTTTTGATTACAAAATTTATACAATTACTTTTTTTAAAATTGTCAATTCAATACCGAGAACATTTTACCAAGCCATTAAATATTCTTTGAGAATGAAATTTAAAATTGGGTCTCGAGTTTCCCACCATCTGGAGCTACCATCATTTAAGTAACTCTTCCCCTATAGTTGGACTTCTCAGTAGCTTCCAGATTTTTTCTAATAAAAACAGGATTAAAAATATTATATTGGCTGCTCTCAGAGTTCTGTTTAGAGAGGAAATTGTCTTTGTTCAGGAAACTTGCATGAGTTCATGCAAGTTTCAGTAGTCAAGGAGCTTTCAGAAAATGAAGATCAAATCCAATTTGAAGGTATTTGTATCCTCTCGATTTAAAACAATCTCTCCCACCTCAACCAAACATAATGAGCTGCACTCCTTTGCTTTGTGTGAGAGGTTTGAGGGAGAATCAAGGAAAGGGTGTGAGTAATGCGGGAGTCCTACATGAGAGCAAATGTCTAGAGGTGAGCAGAAGTGACAGTGAAGTGTTAAGCGCCTAGAAATTTGCAGAAATATCAGAGAAGGGTGCTTTGCTTCCCTAAGGACATAGAACTAAAGGCTTGGGCCAATTTATTTTAATTTTAAAAGGTCAAAATGACCTCAGCTGACATCTATGAAAGAAATAACACTATAACACTGACAAAAGAGCACAAAGTTGGATTTTGCTGTTTTGATTCATTGGCGTGTCTTTTGTCTTTTCATAGAGATTTGACACATACATGTATGTCATCTCGTTCCATGTTTTCAGCTAAAATATACTCTTCATGCTCTTAGAAGTTTATTTATTTATTTATTTATTTATTTTACTTTACTTATAATCACTATGTTGACTTTGCTTTTTATACCCTCCAGTGATTTGGAAGTCACTTATTGTCATAGGTCAGGATCCCCAAGAAACAACGAGAGATCAGCACGCAGAAGTTTGCAAGAAAGTGTACTCAAGGAGCAGCATTTACAAAGACGTGAGAGATGTAGGACTGAGCTGAGAGAGACGGTGCCTCAGCTAAACTTATATGGAGCTCTGAGATTGAGAAGGCCCTTCTAGAATGTTCCAAACTGAGGTGTGGGGGTGGAGGGGGGTTGAGGGGCAGTTAGGTATATAATATTTCTATTCCTGCATTGGCCAGGCATGGATATGGGCTGTGCTTGGAGAGGAATAATGTTTTAGGAGCAAGAAAGCTCTCCAATTGCAAGCAGTTCCTGGGGAGGGGCTGAGCTGTGAGCCTTCGGCAGGCAACACTCCCAGCAGCTAGAGGAATAAATGTCTTCCTTCTGAAGAGGGGATCTGAGCTTATTACGTTTCCACTAACACTTAAAGTAGAAGTGTCAAGTGGAGTCAAAAATACCCAGACTTCTTTTCTCTCATTTTAAAGTCAATAATTACGTTATATTTTAACGTAAAGAATTACTGACTTGCTTTTAGGTTAAATGAAAAATTTAACAAGATTTTATTCCTTTACTTCCCAGTTTGGGTTGATACAATCTGGCATTTTAGACTGACATAACTAACACCACCATGTGGTTATGTAGAAATATTATTTGTCTTTAAAAAGTTATTTTTGTCATTAATGTTGCATTTTATCCCAACATCTATACAGATTTATCTATGTCTAAACTCATAAAGACTAAATATGAATTTTCTCCCCATCTTGATATGAATGAATGCATGCATGCATGCATGCATGAATAAATACAAGAATGAAAGCCTCAGAGCTGAGGAGAATCAAACCTGCTTTGCTGTTAGCCCATAAGCCACCATTCCCTCCCAAACTCACATTGATACTGCAAAGCTTATATTTTAAAAATCTGGGGCCAGGTGCGGTTGCTCATGCCTATAATCCCAGCACTTTGGGAAGCCGAGGTGGGTGGATCATGAGGTCAGGAGTTCGAGACCAGCCTGACCAACATGGTGAAACCCCGTCTCTACTAAATATACAAAAATTAGTCAGCGTGATGGCGTGTGCCTATAATCCCAGCTACTTGGGAGGCTGAGGTAGGAGAATTGCTTGAACCTGGGAGACAGAGGTTACAGTGAGCTGAGATTGTGCCACTGCACTCCAGCCTAGGTGACAGAGTGAGACTCCATCTCAAAAAAAAAAAAAAATCTGTTTGTGAAAAGTTGCATTTTAAACAGATTTTTTTCCCTTTTGGCCTCACAGGAAGGTGACTTCGAATTCTACTTATTAAAAACCAATTTCTAGTTCTTCCAAGCTGTGAGGGACATGGTAGCAACAAACAAGAAGCCAGAATCACATTCACTTTGATCCAGCCACCCACCACATTCACTAGATTGAATCCTTCAACCAACTTGGAAAGTACCTTGATCCTTAGAGATGCCCTGGACATATGCTACAGCGTGATTCTCAGCACAGACCATGCCAGGTTACGAGGCTGAAGCTATGAGATCGACTCCAGAAACCACGGGTAAAATCCAGGGTCAGCAACCTGTCATCACCTCTTGCATGACATCCCCTTTTTAACAAATCTCTGAATCTACCGTCATGTCCATTCTGTCATTCATTCAATTAAGGAGTGTGGAAGGAGAGGAAAGACTCCAAATGGAGTCAAAAGTATTATTCAGAACATGCAAACTAGGGGGTTGCATGATGAACTGCTTTCAGTGGTCAAGGAGCTTTCAGAAAATGAGTGCAAAGAACATGCAAACCAGGCGTCCCAGTAGCTGGGACTACAGGCGAGCACCACCATGCCTGGCTAATACTTTAAACTTTTTTGTAGAAACAGGAATCTTGTTATGTTGCCCAGGCTGGTCTGGAACCCCTGGACTCAAGTGATCCTCCCATCTTGGCCTCCCAGAGTGTTGGAATTACAGATGTGAGCTACCTCGTCCATTGACAAAACGTTTCATTAGAGAAGTCTAAAGCACACCTCCTCAGAAATGGGACTCCAGCGGGGTTCCAGACAGCGCATAGGTTAGTATGCCTACCAGGAGTAACTCGACTTTTTTTAATGTGGTTGTTTTAGCGACTTGACTGTGAATTGGAGGGAATTTGGATGGAGGTGTTGTGGACTTGAATCATGCAATATGGTGGCGTCATTGGTGAGGTGTTTAGAACACTGGCATGACTTGCTGTGTCCAGTATCTATCATTGCAGGCTACTTTAGATACAATTCAAAGCAAGGGATGATGCCCTCTATTCAATAGAATGATACATTGTTCACAATTTGGGCTTTTTTGAATCCTTTTGTTACCAGTTGAAGGTGTCCAGGTTCTTGCCATCTTGAACAAAGAATTGGACAAAACCCACCAACAAAGCAAGAAAAGAATGAAGCAACAAAAGCAGAGATTTATTGAAAACAAAAGTAAGTTCCACAGGGTGGGAGTAGGCCCAAGCATAGGGGCTCAAGAGCCCCATTACAGAATTTTCTGGGGTTTAAATATCCTCTAGAGGTCTCCATTGGTTAATTGGCATATGCCCTATGTAAATGGAGAGGATATTTTCTGTCATAACTGAAGTTTTTCCATTTGATTTAGTCCTAGGAAGTCAGCAGGAATTGGCCTTATGTTCCTGCCTCCAGACCTTACTCTCCTGCCTCACTTTTAGCCTATAAAGATTTAAATCCCTCGGGCTTCCACTGTTTTTTTTTCTGGTAAATATATAAATAAACTGCCAGGTGCGGCAGTTCACACCTGTAATCCCAGCACTTTGGGAGGCTGAGGCAGGCGGATCACCTGAAGTCAGGAGTTCGAGACTAGCCTGGCCAACATGGTGAAACCCCATCTCTACTGAAAATACAAAAATTAGCTGGGTGTGGTAGCACAGCCTGTAATCCCAACTGCTTGGGAGGCCGAGGCAAAAGAATCGCTTAAACCCGGGAGACAGAGGTTGCAGTGAGCCGAGATTGTGCCACTGCACTCCAGCCTGGGTGACAGAGCAAGACTCCATCTCAAAAAAAAAAAAAACCAAACAAATGTGTGTGTGTGTGTGTGTGTGTGTGTGTGTTTATAGATGTAATTTTGCAAAGACATTATCTTTAATTTGGTCCTGTTTCCTTTTCCAGTTGTTACATGTAAGCACTGTTCATATCTGTGAATGTTCATTTTATATTAAATATTTAAAAGTTAGCTTTTAATACAATACATTCTTTAATTAGATAAGACATAATAACAATGTTCATATATACATTTTTTCCCTGAAGCCAATCTGCCCTATTAGTCAAGCAGCTGTTTCACTGAGTAGATGTCTACAAATAACATTACTTTAGAGCTGATGGCAAGTATGATGCCTATGCAGATATTTTTTTGTTTGTCCTTAGAATGCCCTTTTGCTATTTCCAAGGGAATGTGATCACATAAGGACGGATGCAATTAATTAGCCAATTTGAAAGTACTTTCTTCTGACAAGCTAGCCACTTTCTTTAGCAAGAGTGTAAACGAGCAATCGAAGGGACAGGTATTCAAGTCACTAATTAAATTAAGTACAAAACCAAGGACTTCTGGGGATCATGTTTCTTTTGTAAAGCAAACAGACATTTTATCATTAATAGTTACATTGCGGCCATTCATTTAATTGTCAATAGTGCCCAATTTTAAGGGCAAATTCAAAAAACAACATTAGATATCAAACGTATTTTTATGCTAGCACCTGAACATTTCCACCATTGGGTTTTCAACAGCAATTTCCCATGATATTATCAAAGAGATTTTTTTCCTACAATTATGAGTTCTATATCTTTCTAGACCTCAAAAGAGAGAATGTACTGTAGAATGCATCATGCATGCTCATATCCTAGCCATATTGGTGGTGTGACAAGAATGTCACTTGCCACTTGAGAAAGATGTTATCACACAGGAGGATAATTATTGCAACTTGTCCCCTCTGCAAAGAAAGCATATCTGGGCTTGATAATGGAGTCAAGCAGATCCTATGTGATGGTAAGTGAGGGCCACTGCAAGGCTCTCTGCTTCCTAAGGGACTAACAGCCTATTTTGCCTGACACACTTTTATGTGTGTTGTACTGTCCAACGAAACAGTGGTAAATGGTAAATTCTGCAAGTGGCATTGAATATATGGATCTGAAAATCAAAATGAAGTTTCGAGCTGATCTACCTATTCCAGAGTAAAGAATTCCCAAGGAAGGCAGGCAAAGTGCAAAGAGAAGGTGTCAAGGTGGCGGCCTGAGGGATACTAGTGTTTAGCGGCAAGAGGAAGAAGAGTATGTGAAGGAAATGTACATAGCTGGGCAGAGAGGGACAACACAGAGAGGAGAGGGGAGCGACTAGAACCCCAGGAGGTCAGAAGCTGCTGCATCAGGGTTAGTGGTCCCAAGTGAGAAGTGGCTTGGGGTGGGGAGCAGAAGGACAAATAAGCTGGAATGCATGGGTAGGCAGGGGACCTTAAGACCAATCCAACCATTCTGCAAATATGCTTAGGTCTGGGTCCGGGTCACCTTCACCAGAAGAACCTACTCCCCTTCCCATGGGACAGACTCAGGAGGGTCTTGCCCACATACACAAACCAAGTTATAGTTCAGCTGGCAGAATCAGAGAAGCCTTCTCAGGAGGCATGGCCACATGTCACGTTGCGTGTGAGGTTAAATAGGAAATAACTGAGACTGCAAAGCCAAGTTTAGAATCAGAAAAACAACTAATCAGAGCAACAGCAGTGAGAACAATCTGTCCCGGAGCTGGAGCAGAGGCCGCCGGGCTCTGACAGTCACAGGCGCCGCCCTGCACAATGCAGCCACTATAACTGCCCAGCACCAACGTGGCTGAGCTCCAACCACAAGCCTTTTCACCCTGGAAGTTCTCTGTTAGGAAGCAGATTCTGGTAAGCAGGGAGAAGAAGAAGTTTTAACGCAAATCAGTGAGTGAAAAAAAGGAAGAGAAATCAAAAGGTCCAAACTGAAAACCCAAATATTTCCTTAATTTCAAATTCCACAGTAAGTGGAATAATAATACATAATATTAGGGAACTCTGCAACAAAACTGCTTTGCCAAAAGAATATTTGCCTATTTTGTTATCTAAGAGGGAGACGTAGGGTAAAAAACAATTTATGATCTGCTAGTTATACAGCAAAGACTTTATTTTTTATTTATTTATTTTTTGAGATGGAATCTCGATCATCCAGGCTGGAGTGTGTACTGGCATGATCTCAGCTCACTGCAGCCTCCAACTCCTGGGTTCAAGAGATTCTCCTCCCTCAGCCTCCTGAGCAGCTGGGATTACAGGCACCCACTATGATGCCTGGCTAATTTTTATATTTTTAGTAGAGATGGGGTTTCATCATATTGGCCAGGATGGCCTCGAACTCCTAACCTCAGGTGATACACCCACCTCGACCTCCCAAAGTGCTGGGATTATAGGCATAAGCCACTGCACCTGGCCAAGAGTTGATTTGAAAGAATGCTATCCTCCCCTATGAATTAAATTATAGGTTAGATAATAATCAATATTTCTACAGAGATACACAAAGACAAAATACTGATCACTTACTCATTTGTTCTTTTAACAAATGTTTACTGATTGCCTACCTTGTGCTTGACACTTTGTCAGGTGCTAGGCAGACAAAATGGAATCAGGCCCTACAGGGTCCCTGTACTCACAGAGCAGCGTTCTTTAGCAAGGGGTGACAGACATTAGTTAAATAATCATACGATAATTGTCAAACTGAAACCATATTGAAGGGTATTTTATAGTAGGGAGACTTTCTAACCACACCAGACCAGTCTGGCTCAACTTTTACCTAACAAAGTTGTGAGTTGTTTCTCTGTTGCCAAGGGCCCCCAGGTTGAATCTTGCAGAACCTGACCATGCCCAAGTGTGCAACCACAGGAACCTAAATGCTCAGCCTGAGGAGCAGGGACTCAATTAAGAAGCAGACATGGCATGGCAGGATCCAATCAGATTTAAGTGCTGTCATCACCTCATGGCAGGATCAAATAAGCTCATGCCCCCTGGCATCACCTCATTGCCAGATCCAATCAGATCACACCTCATTACCCTATTCTTCTAAACCCTGCCCCAGCCCCTAGCCCCTAGCTCCTGTCTTCTTGAGAGTTAAATTACAAGCTTCTCTTTTCTCAAAAGCCGGTGCCATCATATTGACTTCTATGTGCGTCAGGCAGTGAGCCCATTGATTGTGTGGTGACAATTTGACAAGTAGAACCACAAGAGAAGTTTCTGCTAGAAAACTGACAATTCCAAATAGGGGGAACAACACGAAAAAGGTGCTGTGGCATGAAGAAGCATGACTTCAACAGCCACCAAGGGCATCTGTCCCAGGAGATGGCAGGATAAAGAGTTTTCTCTTTATTCTTAGAGCAATGGAAGCTGTTGAAGTGTTTTAGCACAAGAGCTGCATTCTCAGAATTATGTTTCCAAAGGATCACTCTGGCTTCTGAGTGGAGGAGCAGGGTAAAGTATACTTATAGGAGGGATAGTGTGGCAGTCCAAGCAGTTGCAGGAAGAAGCTACTGACATCACACAGGCTGGGGGTGATGGTTGCCTGGGTTCATGTGGAGATGGATTTGAGAGGTATTCAGGCGGTAAAATGAGCAGAACAAGGTGTTAGAATCAATATGTGGGCAAGGGAGACAGGGAGGTTGGGAATGATTTCTAGATACCTGGCTTGGAGAACAGGAAAGACAGTAGTGTCTTTTGCTGAAAGAGAAGTAGACGAAGAGCATGCACTGGAAGGTGGGAAGACACACAGTTTAGTTAGGAACTCTTGCTGTGCCTTTGTGACGTCTGCATGGAGATGACAGGATGACAGGTTGACAGGTGGACAGATGGGTCAGAGGCGCTGATGGAATGTCTGGTCTAGAGATACACGTTTGTGAGTCATCTGTGCAAATTTGTCATTGCAAAGAATGCCTAAGAAAAGCATACAGAGTGAAGGCAAAGTGCTGGCATCACATGGTGGATATTTAATGGCCAGGTTTGTGCAAAGGAAATGGTGTAGCCAGAGAGGTGAGAGCAAGACAAAAAAGTCCTACATCGCCAAAGCCCAGGAGAGAGAGTGCTCTGAACAATCAGAGTCCTCCGGTTACAGGGTCACTTTTCCTCGTGTAGAAGGGGCAGATGTATATGTTTGTGTGTGCGTGTGGTATGAGAATACCTGTCACTAAAGGAGGGGAAAATCTTTGGAGTTTTGATGGAAAGCAGGAAAGTGAGTTAATCAAAATATATCTTAAGAGGACCCATTTGAGATTCTTTTTTTTTTTTTTTTTTGAGACAGAGTCTCACTCTGTTGCCCAGGCTAGAGGGTCCATCTGAGGTTCTTTATTTTTATTTTTATTATTTTTTGAAACAGAGTCTCACTCTGTTGCCAGGCAGTAGTGCAATCTGGGCTCACTGTAACCTTTGCCTCCTGGGTTCAAGCAATTCTCCTGCCTCAGCCTCCCGAGTAGCTGGGATTACAGGCGTTTTTACAAGAAAAAGTTCTGGCATCACATGATGGATATTTAATGGCCAGGTCTGTGCAAAGGAAATGGGGCCCTCACGCTCAGCTAATTTCTGTATTTTTAGTAGAGACGGAGTTTTACCATGTTGGTCAGGTTGGTCTCGAACTCCTGAACTCAGGTGATCTGCCCACCTCAGCCTCTCAAAGTGCTGGGATTACAGGCATGAGCCGCCACACCCAGCCCTGAGATTTATTTTTATACAGTAAAGCCAGTCTGCTCCATTGTGTGCCTTCTTCAGAAGGATTCAGCTGCTGGGGGCTGGAATCCAAATACTTGGGTTCATTAGGGGTGAGACTTTGCCAGTAGAGAGAAACAAGAACAACAAAAAAAGCTCAAAGGGCAAGGGAATAGAGAGTATTGGCAAAAGGGCTATAAGCTTGCTGAACCCTTGGCATCTGCCAGATGAGGGGAATGTGCAGACAGGACAAGGTCAAGACTGAGGACGGAGCTGCCAGCCTGAAATCCTGATGGAATGTCCTCAGTGGGTGGGAGGAGCTGAGCCAGCAAGGGCGAGGGGAAGTAGTGGTGGTCAGAGGACATTTGTTTCAGTGACTCTCAAGTGGGGTACTACGGAGTGACAGCAAGACCCAATATGTGTGCACTGTGGTGGATGATTGGAGTGGAGTGGAAGAGCTACTGCAGATGAGAACTCGAGGAATCAGAGGCCATTTGGTACAGTGGAGTGCCATGGGTTTGTTGAAGTTATTGGGCATGATGGTGGGACTTGGAGTCCAGAGGCTAAGACTCCAACAAATGGCTGGGAGGGGAATGACCAGGAATTGGCTGGAAGACACTAACAAGAAGGAGTGGGAGAGCTGAAAAACCATGAAGTCCAGAAAAGCGGGAATTTTTGCAAGAGGAAACAATAGTCGTGGATAGAAGCAGAACAAAGAGCAAGGAGAACGGCAGCCCACCTCCATACTAGGGTGCACATGGGAGAAGGACATTCTAGGGCAATCAGAAGCAGTGTCTTCTGGGAAGAGGCAGCTTTCGACTGATGCAAGATGCATGAAGGAAGCTCAGGAAGAGCAGAGGAGGTGGGAGGGTTTCTGTGATGGCAGAGGGGAAAGGGCTGGGAGGCAACTCAGTGCCCAGAAGTGCAGCATTATTGTTGCAAACACAGATAGGAGAATATGGTAGTCCCCTCTTATCGGCATAAGATGTGTTCCAAGTCCCCCAGTGGATGCCTGAAACCATGGATGGTACTGGACCCTGCAGATATTACGTTTTCCCCTATACATACATACCTATGATAGAGTTCAATTGATAAATTAGGCACAGTGAGAGATTAACAACAGTAACTCATAATAAGATAGAACAATTCTAACAATATACTGCAGTAAAAGTTGTAGGAATGTGGTCTCTCTCTCCAAATATCTTACTGTTCTGTGCTCGCCCTTCTTCTTGTGATGATGTGACATACCACAGTGCCTTTGTGATGAGGTACAGTGAGGTAATGACTTAGGCACTGTGATGCAGGGCTGGGCTACTGTTGACTTTCTGACAGTGAGGAGGACCATCTGCTTCGGCTGAACCTGGATCATTGAGCCATGATGTTGGCAGTGGCTGGATTTCAGGAGAAGATGATACTGATGAGTAGCGGGTGGGTAGCACAGTGTGGATCCACTGGACAAAGGGATGATTCATGTCCCAGGTGGGATGGAGTGGGGCAATGCAAGGTTTTGTCACCATTCTCAGAATGGTGCTCAGTTTAAAACCTATAAATTATTTTTTTCTGGAATTTTCCATTTAATATTTTTGGCCTGTGGTTGACCTCGGGTAAATGAAACCACAAAAGGTAAAACTGTAGATAAGGGAGGACACTATCATAAACTGTAGACCAGGAAGAAGGAAAATGCCTGAAAAATTATAATGGAGTGAAGAAAAAGAAACCATTAGGCACGAATCCCTACCAATATTAAGCCAAATCAGACCAAAAAGATCAAGCCCTCCAAGGAGAGTTCTGATTTCTAAGCAAATGGCTTTCAATTTAGAGAAGAGTTTGTTCAAACTGGGGTTCGAACTCCATTTTTAGACAATTCTCTTAACATTTAACCCTAAATATTTATATTATAACTAAAAAAAGATTGTTTGTACTCTAGTGAAAAAAAGAGCTGAATTAAAAAAGAAATATATATATACACACACACATACACACATACACGTACACACACATTTACACACACACACACAATCTAGCCAATTAAAGATTCCAATTTAATCACCTCTTGGCTTTCTCTTCACAATGAACAATCTTCAGCCCTTACTTGTTTGCAGAAGTCCTACTTCCTAATCCTGGTTGACTTTAGGGATAGGATGTCTCCAAGCTCTCCAAATTCCTTAACTCTAGAACGCAGGAATGGACACCGTGCTACCAGAAAAGTTTCACTAGTACCATGTATAACGGGAGGGTGATCTCATGGTTCCTCTGGGGACTTGGTTTTGCATCTTGGCACTGGGAAATCTTTAAAAAGCTGCTTTATGACTGACCCCAGCTTATCTATTTTCATTGCTGGCTCCTTTTTAGACATCCTCCCCTGTAGCCAGTCACATCTCATCTTCTATTTTTATACTTCACTTCCCTCTCCTGGAGGGACTCCTATCCTGCATGTATCTTCAGCAAACTTTAAAAAGCATCCTGACCACTTTTCTAATTTAGTAGGGTTATTTTAAAGTTTGGTCTTCACCAGCAGGGCGAGGCTGGTCTTCCTACTCCTCCATTGAGGCAGTGACTAATGTGCTCCGAGTTTCCTTCATGCCAACACTATGTTTCATGATGTCTGTTTGCAAACATTTCAGCCTGAGTTTTTTCTGCTACTCCTGGGGCTTCCCTGTGCTGGGAGCACTTCTGTGGAGGTCAGGCCTTGGTCAGTGTCAGTCCTTGCTCCTTTTGGCCTTTATCAGTTAAGAGAATCAGCTGGGTGTAGTGACTCACACCTGTAATTCCAGCCCTTTGGGAGGCTGGGCGGGGGGTGGATCACTTCAGGTCAGAAGTTCAAGACCAGCCTGGCCAACATAATGAAAACTCACCTGTACTAAAAATACAAAAATTAGCTGGGCATGGTGGTGTGTGCCTGTAGTCCCAGCTACTTGGGAGGCTGAGGCAGGAGAATTTCTTGAACCCGGGAGGCGGAGGTTGCAGTGAGCCGAGATAGTGCCACTGCACTCCAGCCTGGGTAACAAGAGCAAAAAGAAAAAAAAAGAGAGAGAGAATCAATTCCCTAATGTTTCAAACCTTAGGTCAAACGTCTACAGATGTTAATGTTGAGGAGGGCTATTTCAAAATTAACATGCAGACAACAAGAACTTAATCTTTTAAATCCAAAATCAGGACTTGGATTATTATTATTTTTTTGGTTCTTGTAAATATTGTATATCCCAGGGTCTATGTCTGTTTTGCCCTGCAAGAGCTGGTGATATCTGTCCTTCTTTTTTTTTTTTTTTTTTTTTTTTTTTTTTTTTTTTTTTTTTTTTTTTTTTTTTTTTTAAGTAGACAGGACCTTGCTCTGTTGCCCAGACTGGAGTGCAGTGGAATAATCAGAGCTCACTGCAGCCCTGAACTCCTTGGCCTTGGTGATCCTCCTGCCTCAGTCTCCCAAATAGCTGGGACTGCAGGCACGTGCTGCAATGCCCAGCTAAGTTTTTTATTTGGTGTCGAGACTATGGTCTTGCTATGTTGCCCAGGCTTGTCTCGGACTCCTCGCCTCCAGCAATTCTCCCACCCAGCCTTTGGAGTAGCTGGTACTACAGGAGTGCCATCGCACCTGCCTGGTCACAATTTTTAGTCCAACCATTCCAGAGGGTAAGAGCATCATTAAATAGTGAAAGAAAGAATGAATTCAGAGTCAGAAAATGCTGGTAAGGATGCACAAAGGCAGGTACAAATCCTCCTTCAAGCCAGGACTAATCCCTTCCTGTCCAAGTTCCAACAGCTGATGCTTTATCTCTCTTCCTTTCCTCTGGTCCACATGATTTCTCTGTAAATGTTGTTACAAGCATTTGCATCTAAATCTTGTTTCCCTATGAAACTACAGACCTGCAGAGGGAAGTCCCTGATGGTTACTAATCTATCTCCATTTCACTCGCAGTATTTTTACCTAATGTCTTAAAACAGTCAGTGCTCAGTAAAGATTGCTCAGTAAAGATTGCTCAGTAAAGACTGGTCACAGTGGCTCATGCCTGCAATCTCATCTCAACACTTTGGGAGGCAAAGCAGGAGGATTGCCTGGGCCCAGGAGTTCGAGACCAGCTTGTGCAACAAAGTGGGACCCAGTTTCTACCAAAAAAAAAATAATAATAATAAGCTGGGCTTGGCTCACGCCTGTAGTCCCCACTGCATGGGAGTCTGAGGTGGGAGAATCACTTGAGCCTAGGAGGAGGAGGCTGCAATGAGCTATGATTGTGTCACTGCACTCCAGCCTAAGCAACAGAGTGAGACCTTGTCTGAAAAAAAAAAAAAATTGGTGGAGTGCAGTGGCTCACGTCAGCAATGCCAGCACTTTGGGAAGCCAGGGTGGGAAGATCACTTGAGGTCAGCAGTTTGAGCCCACCCTGGCCAACATGGTGAAAAACCCCTCTACTAAAAATATAAAAACTAGCCAGGAGTGGTGGCACACACCTGTAATCCCAGCTACTCAAGAGGCTGAGACAGAAGCATCACTTGAACTCAGAAGGTGGAGGTTGCAGTGACCTGAGATCATACCACTGTAATCCAGCCTGGCCAACAGAGCCAGACTCCAACTCAAAATAAAAAAATAAATAAACTGCTGACTGAGTGAACAATGAAAGAACACATGCAATTTAGGAAAGTTTAGTCTTAAGTTGATTTACTGCTTTGGTAAAGTAATTTAATTTTAATCAAACTCCCTTCTTTCTAATTCAAAACTTTAATTGATTTCAATAATAAGAAGATGTAAAATAACCAATTTGAAATCTAGGGATATAGATGTTTGGATAGAAAAGGGGAAATCTTTGTGGATTTTCTTTAAAAAACACTCGAATCAGTTTTTATGAATGAATGTAAGGGGAAGTTATATGTCTACCTGCCTCTTTCAAACCTGGGCAGAGTGTTTTCAAGTATCTAAAAGGAAGCTCCGTAAGTTTCCCATAATAGAAAATCAATGAGAACAATATGTCTGGATCCCACTAGACATTTCTAAATGATCTTATTATGCAGAAAAAAATCATACACAAGGAAGTATTTCTGGATAAAAGAACACATTAAAAATGAACAAGATAATTTGGAAAAAATTAGATCGAATTAAACATGCAAATGAGATACTTTGTTATACTGTCACTACACATGCAGAATCACCTAGACCAGGCTAAGAAAGCTATTGTTTGCAATAACGATGATCACAGACACCACTAATTCCTCTGAGTAAATAACCCTTTATGCGTCCAGCCGTCTAATCCACTGTGCCCAAAGAGATGTAGCAGGATCACAGAACTATTCAAATTCACAGCTTCGCGTCGTCTCTACAGAAGTTATACAATGGCCAATGCAAAATGAATCTTCAACATTTTGATGAGAATAAATGACAACATGTAAAACATAATCATCTGCTCAACTACCTATTTTAAGGTAGTTTAATACGTTAACTAAAGATTCACCTGTAGCTGATGTTTCTTATGTCATGTGGAATGCGGAAAAGATATTGTGAACCATGGCCTCCTGCGGCACCTCCCAGCGGCTTCTGTCTACATGTTAGCTCATCAGGACCCAGTCCTGAGCTTCTCCAGCCAGACCCAAGAGGAAGGCAATAAACCAACCTATTGTCTGGTGGGGTCTGAAATGATTCCTGCAATTATAGACCCCACAGGTCTAGAGAGGAGCTTGGAAATTTATGGCACACTGAGTTGCAAAACACTCCTGCCCCATGAAAAGTTGGACCAGCCTAAAGAACATCAACACTAACAAAGAAAACATAAACCCTTCCCCGATATTAAATATAACTACTATCACTTGTTGACATGTTATTGTTAGGTACTATGCTAAATGCTTTATATATAATATCACATTTCATTCTTCACCACCTCCTTATGGGGGACATTATTATTCCCATTTTATAAATGGGTTTGCAGAGAATTAAATGACTTGCTCAAAATCATCTAGCTGGGAAGCTATGATGCTAGCATTTCAAACCAGAGACAATTGATTTCCAAGCCCTGGCCACAGCCAACCCTTAGAACATAGAACGCACACCTTGGTCCTTTTACATGGTAGCCCTGACTTGAACCCCAAACTGCTTAGCAGAAAACTTGGGATCCTGCCTAGTTCTCATCAGCCCCCTCTATATTTTCCTCATGTGCTTGGTGGAAGAATCTGAACGTTACTCTTTAAAATAGTTTGTATGGGGAATGATAAATAATAAAAGGTAACATTGAATGAATGAATACCACGTGCCAGGCGCATGTAAAATGTATCCCACTTGATCCTTACAAATCTGTGAGCTAGACATTGTTATCCCCTCTTACAGACGAGGAAACAGGATCAGAGGAGTAAAATGCTATGCCCAAAGGTACACTTTTATTCAGTTTAAGAGCCAGAATTCAATACTGTGTTTTCTCCTTAGAGTCTGTGTACTTGGATACTACCATATTCTGACTCTCAGTCAACTTGATTGCATACAGCCTGTGATCATTTATTTGTTGACAATTCTTCTCAGATAAATCACCTTCCTTTAAATTAAAAAAGAAAAAAACATTTTCACCTTCCTTTAAATTAAGAAAAGAAAAATCACTCAAGGGTATTTTTTTTTTTTTTGCTTCCAGGAATAAAGCAGCCTGAAAATAAGTGATGTATATTAGATAGTAGGTCTTGGTTTCTAAAATTTAATAGTAGGGCAACAAATTTTTGTAGAAAATTACTGCTTCTTACAAAGATAAGAGTAGAAAGATACAGAGGAAAAAATCACGCTAGTGCACAATCTCAGTTTCTTCCACAAGAAACCAGATCTGGAGAGATTAATATGTCACCAAATAAAATAAAGTGAAAGAAAAATGGAGTAATTAAGGATCCCATCTCCAGTTTCATATAACACAATCATGCTAGTTCCCTACTGGCAGAAATACACTGTCATTTACTGCCAGGGATTATCACTTGACACAATATATTTTATAGAGTTATATTGGAAAACAAGCAGAAAAGAAGGTATCCTGAGATTCACATATTAGAAAAATCTTGAGTATAAGTATGGCAGCTCATCTGCTAGGTTAGGCTGTTGGTGTGTTGTGTGAGATGTAAATGAACTAGAATTCCCTTCTGATGTCACCAGTACCATCTTCCTCTTTCTTTCAGAATTGGAGAAGTGATTTGGATGTGAGGTTCTCCCATGCAAAGAAACTCTGGTCAGGAAGCATAATACAATCAGGGTTTCCATTTCAAGAAATAAAGACAAAATGATATAAATGAAAAAAATATAAACTTGTTCACCTGTCCCAGCACATCCTAAATCTGAAGGCACTCAAACCCCTTCAGTCATGAACTGCTTAAACTTTCATGGATTCCTGTATGTATTTGCTTCAGAGCAAGTGCCATGAGGTGGCATAGTTGGGGATGGCGTACTCCTGTTCCCCTATGACAGTGATGGGCAGGGGCAACAAGTCCATCCTGTCTATGGGCAGTAAAGACCATCTACCTAAGAGAGATGAAGTAGCTGGAGAAATGAAAAGGTCTTTCCCACAAATTTCCTCTCCCCAGGACAGAGCTAGAGCTACATACAATGAGTCCAAAAGAAGCCATCCATTCGTAGGTGTCACATACATGTAAACATACAATGTGTATGTAAATATACACATTTGCATATACAGATTTATTACAAGAAATTGACTTACATGATTACAGAGGTCCCAAAATCTGCACTTGGCAAGCTGGAGACCAGGGAGAGCTGATGGCATAGTCTCAATGCAAGTTCAAAGCTCTGAGAACCAGGAGAGCTGACAGAGTAAGTTCCATTCTGAATGCCAGCTGGCTTGAAATTCAAGAAGACTGGATGTTTTAGTTTGAGTCTGAAGGCGAGAAAAGGACCCATGTTCCAACTCAAGTAGTCAGGCAGGAGGAGTCCTCTCTTACTCAGCCTTTTTGTTTCGTTCAGGTCTTCAGTTGATTGGATGGGGCCCACTCACATTAGGGAGGATAAACTGCTTTGCTAGGTCTACCAATTCAAATGTGAATCTCATCTGGAAACACCCTCACAGACATACCCAGAATAATATTTGACCAAATGTCTGGCCACCCTGTGGTCCAGTCAAGTGGATACATAAAATCACCCTAAAGTGTGCTGAGGGGCTAGATAACAAATGCCTGGAAGAGATGCCTTTTGGGTTGATACAAGAATGATAGACTTTAAATTCTCAACCTAAGAGGCTCTAAAAATTAACTAGTAGGCATTATATAACTACAGATATTAGTCTATCTGCTGTTTCCTGTAATCAGAGAAATTTCCAAAGAACTTGGATGGGCTTTACAGGTAGAAAAGGAGGAATCTTATGATTCACGTATTGGAAAAATCTTGACATAAATGTGGTAGCGCATCTTCTAGAACAGGTTGTTGATGTGTTTTGTGAGATGTACCTAAACTGGAATTCCCTTCTGATATCACCAGTACCATCTTCCTTTATCATTCAGATCAAGTATTAGATAAACTTGGGTTGATGGCTTTCACTACTTCCAGAAAATACACCAATCATTTTCTTTCCTCCTCTCTCCCTGATTTGACAATCTCATTTCTTTCCTCCCTTTCTTATTTTCCCCAGTCTTTTTGTTCTGAATATCATAGTTAAGATGAATATCAAGTAAAATTTGTTAGACAATGTTGCTGCTTTCAAAGAATATTTGTCCTACAGATGTTGAATCTTTGATTATTCCAATGACTGTTGAACATAAAATGGTTAGTGTTACATATAAAAAGAACAAAAATTTTGAGAGGCCAAGGAAGGAGGATCACTTGAGGCCAGGAGTATGAGCCAGCCTGGGCAACATAGCAAGGCCCTTTCTACAAAATAAAAAAATTAGCCAGGAATAGTCCTAACTACTCAGGAAACTGAGGCGAGAGGAATACTTGTGCCCAGGAATTTGAGGTTGCAGTGAGTTAAGAGTGCACCACTGCACTCTAGCCTGTCTCTAAAAAACAAAAACAAAAACGAATGTTCTCACTGCAAACCCCTTGCAGGGAAATAATTCCTTTTAGAGTGAGGATTAGAATCTCTGCAACTGGGAGAAAGCTTAAAGGCAACTGCTGTGATTCGTCCTTCACTCTTGCTTACCGTGCCCAATTTTCTCAAACTTCCGTGATAGATGTTTCCCCGGTGACTGTCATGGAAGAAATTGTGATTTTCCTAAGCCTACTTAAGCGCTTCTAGTCTTGACTTGAGTCTAACACTTTTGGGACAAATTTTGATTTTTCTAGGAATAGTATATAACTAGTTTCAAGGTTTGCCAATAACTGGGATATATATCAAATAATGTATAATTATCATAAAATCTATGATTATGCTTTTGTTGGTGTGCTATTATGTATAATTAGCAATTTTTAGATTAATAGTCCAAAGAGCAACTATATTAATAATGTGTCTATAATATGGCCCACAGAATATAATAACTCTTAAGGAGATACTTGCCTCTGCGCTTTTTCGAAATTTATACAGTGAAAACTCAGCTCATCTGACTTCTCAGCTGTAAACCGCTTAACAAATCCGGGGCGAATTTTTTAAATGCCAACCCTGCTATCTGAAGAGCCTGCTATAGTGCCAGATTCTGCTGATGAAGAATGTTTCTCACAGCCTGCGTACCAATTCTGAAAAAGGATCCAACAGAAAGCAGAAATATAAGACAAAGGGGAAGACTGTAAACCCGAGAAAGGATATATTCTTTCCTTTAGCCGTGGTGGTTCTGTACTCGTGACTGACTGAATCCAAACTTTTCAGATTTCCCCATTATTATTTTTTTTACTTTTCTCTTTTTCAGAGACAGGGTCTTGCTCTGTCACCCAGGCTGGAGTGCAGTGGCATAATCATAGCTCACTGTAACCGTGAACTTTTGGGCTCAAGCAATCCCCTTGCCTTAGCCTCCCAAGTAGTTAGGACGACTCCTGGCTACTTTTTTTATTTTGTAGAGCTAGATTCTTACTATGTTTGCACAGACTGGCTTTGAACTCTTGAGTTTAAGTGATCTTCCTGTCTTGGCCTCCCAAAATGCTGGGATTGTAGTCATGAGCTACTGTGACTGGCTAGATTTGTTCACTTTAGAAGTGTTACTTTTACGATTTTCAACTTGAAAACATTTTACACTATTCACTGTTAGCTGAATCCTAATTTTTAAAAAAAGTCATGTATAATGTTATATATTTAAGCCAACTTTACAAATCGAAGTTAGTAATTGTCCTTTTCCCCCCTAGAATATAAAATATTCTGTGCTATTTCTATGGGAATTGAAAATATCCATTAGGTATGAGTGTCAGGCCAGGATCTACAATAACTTACTTTACACCCAGTCTAGTGGAAGAGTCAGAGAAATTAGGGCCACGCTGTTCAAAAGAAGATAGCAAGAGCCACATACATAATTTCTAATTTCCTAGTAGCCACATTAACAAAGGCAAAAAGAAACAACCAAGATTAATTTTTAAAATGTATTTAAGCCAATATATCTGTAATATAAGCTTTCAACATAAAAGCAATGTAAAAATTATTAATAAAATATTTACATTCTTTTTTTCATACTCTGGCTTTAAAATCTAATGTGTATGTTATGCTTACAGCACACCTCAATTTGGACTAGCACATCTCAAGTACTCAGTAGCCACATGCTGTTGGTGGGTACCATATTGGATAACACCAGTTGGATTAGATTGGACACCATCTGCTTCTTAGACTTTTGTTAGACAAATTAGTTGATGGCTTTTTTCTTCTTTGAGATGGACTCTTGTTCCCTCACCCAAGCTGTAGTTCAGTGGCATGATCTGGGCTCACTGCAACCTCTCCCTCCTGGTTTAAGCAATTGTTCTGCCTCAGTCTCCCAAGCAACTTGGATTAAAGGCACTCGCCACCATGCCAGGCTAATTTTTCTATTTTTAATAGAAATGGGGTTTCACCATGTTGGCCAGGCTGGTCTTGAACTCCTGACCTCAAATGATCTGCCCGCTTTGGCCTCCCAAAGTGCTGGGATTACAGGTGTGAGCCACTGCATCCAACCAGATGATGGATTTAAAAAATGTGAGCCATTTAGTGATGCAGAAAAACATACGGAAAAATGCATAAATAATGAGTGCATTTTGATGAGTTTTCATGAAGAACACTGCTGCTTAACTAGACTCCAGATCATGAGATGGAACATTAACAGAACCCCACAGGCTCCCTCATGTTCCCTTTGAATTTTCTTTTGATATCACAAATACCAAGACCTTGCTTTTCTTGCCTCTCACTCTACGAAGCAGACTCACTTATATATTAGGTTGGTGTGAAAGTAATTGGTGCACATTGAAAGACAGTCCTTTGGCTTTCAGGGAAGTTCCAGTCCTCATCATGAACCTACGTTATGGATACTCACAGACTGAAGAAGCCCTCAAGGAGACATGCCAGAAAAGGAAAGCTGATTTAAAAGAAGGATGTCCCTGACTACTTAAAATATCGGGTGTATGTGTATTTCTCTTCCCTCATTTAGTTTCAGATATAGGCTGATACAGATTCAAATACCTTCTGAATCTGCTTCTTTCTTCACGTGGTCATTAAATAGGAGTGGAAGAAGGATGAGAAAATAACTCTTAGTTAAATCAACTTCTATGGAATGTTGCAGAGCTGTGATCCTTTTTGATCAAGCCAAGTTTTCTCTTGGCCTAAGACAAACTGGGTATACAACATACACTCTGTAAACAGTACATGGCTAGGAGAGCAAGAGACCGAGCAAACATCTCCAAGCATCTTATATGTTTTTCTAAGAAAAATTTTTGGAAAAGTAACTCAGGTTTATAGATGTAGTGCCTTTCTAGAGCTACACAGGAGGACACAGAAAGGGTGAGAGCCTGGCGTGCAGTGGCTCATGCCTGTAATCTCAACACTTTGGGAGGCCAAGGCAGGTGGATCACCTGAGATCAGGAGTTCGAGACCAGCCTGGCCAAGATGGTGAAACCATATCTCTACTAAAAATACAAAATTAGCTGGGTGTGGCAGTGGGCATCTGTAATCCCAGCTCTTCAGGAGGCTGAGGCAGGAGAATCATTTGAACCCGGGAGGCGGAGGTTGCAGTGAGCTGAGACTGCACCATTGCATACCACCCTGGGCAAAAAGAGTCAAACACCTTGTTCCTGTTGCGACTGCAACGGCTCCCTCTTTCTCTCTCTTTCTGCCCAAACCTTCCTTGTGGGGTGCCTTTCTTTGAGGGCAACTGTCTTGATATTTTCAAGCACCCAAAAGATGAAGGATATCATGAGGGTGGGTCTGTCATGTAGTTATTTAAGTGGTTAAAGACAGAAAATGATACTGGCTAAAACACCCAGTCTCTCCATAGCTTAGTGACTGTGATGGTTAATATTGAGTGTCAACTTGATTGGGTTGAAGGATGCAATGTATTGTTCCTGGGAGTGTTTGTGAGGATGTCGCCAAAGGAGATTAACGTTTGAGTCAGTGGACAGGGAGAGGCAGAGCCACTCTTAATCTGCGTGGGTACCATTTAATCAGCTGCCAGTGCATAATATTCATATGTTGGAGAATTCCAGCCTCCATTTTCTCCCATGCTGGATGCTTCCTGCCCTCAAGCATCAGACTCCATGCTCTTCAGCTTTTGGACTCTGAGACTTAGACCACTGGTTTGCCAGGGACTCTTGGGCCTTCAGCTGCAGACTGAAGGCTGCACTGTCAACATCCTTACTTTTGAGGTTTTGGAACTCAGGCTGGCTTTCCTGCTCCTCAGCTTGCAGGTGGCCTACTGTGGGACTTCACCTTGTGATGGCGTGAGTCAATTCCCTAATAAACTCCCCTTCATATATACATCTGTCCTATTAGTTCTGACCCTCTAGAGAACCCTGACTAATACAGTGACTATTCTGTCACATCTTATTCTGAACAGAGTGAAATCCTTTGGTGTTGAGGGGAGGCTGAGTATTCCCTGTTCCATCATTTGTTCTATTTCGCAGGATAGGATTGAACCCCTGACATATCCGAACGTGACGACAAACTGTGGTATCATGCAGTCTCACGGCTCAGCAGGGAAATGGGCAGGCCACCTAGATGAGTCAAGGGACTAAGCTTTTCCAATTCCCATTTTTTAGTAACAAAGCAAAACAAAAAACTATATAAAATTTTAAAACTATATAAAATTAAAAACTATATAAAAAAATTTAAAAATTTAAAAAGTATATAAAAAAATTTTTAGTTTAAAAACTATAAAAATTAAAAACAATATAAAACTATATAAAATTTAAAAAACTGAAAAGAAAACTTGATATATGGAAAAGTGTATCATAGGGATAGACGATGGCAATTGTACATAGGTGGTCCACAACAGCTGGCTACCATCATCATCCACTGTATTTTGAAGTCTTGTCTTGTAATGAGTGGTTGCTTTTTGATGGGGCCGTGGCTTTCCTCAAATGGTCAATATGTTCACATTGATTTTCTATGTGGTGCTGCTCTTTTAAAAATTCTTCCCTGATTTGATATACATGGAAATGAGCATTCCCTATTTTGCCTAACGTAATGCAACCATCTTGTGACAGTGATTTTCGGGCTTTTGTGTGATTAATTAATTAATTAATTTTTTGGAGACAGGATCTCGCTCTATCACCGAGGCAGGAGTGCAGTGGTGTGATCACAGTTCACTGCTGTGTCTACCTCGCAGCCTCAAGCATCCTCCTTCTTCAACCTCCAGAGTAGCTGGAACTGCAGGCACGTACCACTACACCCGGCATTTTTTGTATTTTTTGGTAGAGATTGGGTTTATGTGGCCCAGGCTGGTCTCAAGCTCCTGGGCTCCAGCGATCCTCCCACCTCAGCCTCCCAAAGTGCTGGGATTACAGGCATGAGCCATGGCGCCTGTCCTGATTTTCAGAATTTTGTATGTTAGAGAATTAATTTATACTTTAGGTATTTTGATCTTTTGAAATTTACACATTAAGGATTATGGTTTTTGGCATTGTGTCTTCCAGGATTATAATCCAGACCTGAAAAATACTTTGAAGTTTTACTTTCTCTGGCTCTTCCACCCCTTTCTGCCCAAGGATATAGCCTTTACTACCTAATGAAGCTCTAAAGTGTTGCTGAGTTTGAGCAGACTCTGTAGATAAAGTTGTACCAGAGCTTCTCTTGGTGCACATTTTCTGCCTGTATGAAACCACCCTCACAGAGTTAAAAAGAATTGCATGCCAGATTCTGGATAGAAATATAATACTTATAATTAAGCATTCATCAGACTGCACTGTGGCCCACTTCCCGTAGCTGCTTACTAACCGAAAATCTAGTGTGCATATCATGCTTACAGCACATCTCAATGTGGACTAGCCACATCTCACTAGACACTGACCATTTGCATTCTCGTTGGTACTAGATACTAAATTCTCATTGTTTCCATAGCTAGTCTCTCTGACATTAGAATCATAAGGCTTTTTTGTTTAAGAATTTCTTAAGGTGTTTTTCAGATCCTGAATTACAGCAAAATGGGTGATGCCAAACAGTTTGAAGACCCCAAGGAGGAACGGAGTCAACATGAGAATACGCTTTCTTCATCTCTCTATCCTGTGACTTCACCCTACGCTCTTCAACCAATCAATGATCTCTTCACCTCAGTCCACTACTTGTTCAAACCTCATCCCTATTCCTGGACTCCTCATGGAGGCAGATTTGAAGTTTCCTCCCGTTTTTCATTTGGCTGCCTTATTAAACCTCCTTCTCTGCTGCAACCTAGTGTCTTAATGTATTTGCTTGCCACGTGAGGACTAAGCTCTGATTTTTTTCATTTTGCCCAAATTCCTGTCTAAGGGGTCTGGGGAGTCATCCCGTACAAACTATAAATTCTCATCAGATGGGTTTTATGTAACCTTATATATTGTGATTTACTTTCCAATCTGACTCTGGAAAGAGTCTAGCACCTTTTAAAGGTCTGAATAGGAAACATTTGTCATCTATTCTCTCTAAGGACAGGCACTGCAAGACTTCAAAATAACCTTGGTCTCCACGATCTTTTATCTTAACCTGAACATTTCCTTTCTAATCAATTGTCAACCAGAAAATGTTCAAATTTACCTACAGGCTGGAAGCACTCCCCGCCTCCCCCCCCGCCCCTGCCACCCTTTGAGTTGTCCCACCTTTCTGGACCAAACCAATGTATTTTTAAGAAATACATTTAAGATGCATTTAATTGACATCTCATGCTTTTCTAAGTGTATAAAACCCAGCTGTGCCTTGCCCACTTTGGCACATATCCTCAGGACCTCCTGAGGGGTATGTCACAGGCCATAGTCACTAGTATTTGTCTGAGAATAAATCTCGTCAGATATTTTACAGAGTTTGACTCTTTTTGTTGACACACATGTCGGGAAATAAACCTGGTACCGTTTTGTAGGTAAGCCTATCACTCCCATGAATTTGACATCTTCTATATGCCCACAACTCCTAGATCCACATATGCAGCACTGGACTTTCCTCTGAGCTCCAGACCCACAATTCAGCTTTACAGTAGACCTCTCCAACCACAAGGTTTGCAGCAATGCCAGGCTCAGCAATTCATCCCCAGTTGAGCAGGGGATGCTTCCTCAACAATCCTGTCCTCTTCTAGTGTTTTCTGCCTCAGTGATGTGATCCCCAAATATCTGAGACAGGTCTCAGTGAACTTGGGAAGCTTATTTTGCCAAAGTTAAGGATGTATACCTATGACACAGCCTCAGGAGGTGCTAACGACATGTGCCCAAGGTGGTCAGGGCACAGCTTAGTTTTATCCATTTTAGAGACACATGAGACATCAATCAACATATGTAAGATGTACTTTGGTTCTGTCTGGAAAGGCGGGACAACTGGAAGTGAAGAGGGGGCTACTAGGTCATAGATAGGTAAGAGACAAATGGTTACATTCTTCTGAGTTTCAGATTAGCCTTTCCAAAGGATGCAATCAGATATGCATTTATCTCAGTGAGCAGAGGGATGACTTTGAGTTCTATCTGTCCTTTGTCCACAAGGAAATTCCTTGTGAGAGAGGTGTGTAGCTTTTTTTTTTTTTTTTTTTTTTTTTCTATGTTTTTAGGCATAGAATGGGAGGCAGATTGGCCCTAAGTAGTTCCCAGCTTGACTTTTCCCTTTGGCTTAGTGAATTTGGGGTCCCAAGATTTATTTTCCTTTCACAGTGAACAAACAGCCTTCTCTTGTCCCTAGTCGTGTCTGACACCTGGGATCTCATGCATCAGTACTCCAATTTCCAATCCATCACCAAGCCCAGTTAATTCTAGCTCCTGCAGATCCTGAATCTATCCATACTCCTCCACCACCCTTGACTGTGCCATGAGGATTATTCTTATACCAGCCATGTCACTGGAGTGGATTTAGGTTCCGCATGCCGACTAAGTAACTATTAAAAAGGCAAGTCTAATAGTCGTTTCAAAGTCTTTCTACTTTTCTAAAACAAACTCCAAAGTTCTTAACAGCAATGCATTAGACTCTGTATGAGCTGACAACTCTTTCTTCCTTTCCCACCTCTGCTCGCCCCACTTTCTGCTGTCCAGACACTGCAGCCCATTGTAAATCCTTCCATTGTGATGTGCTGCTTCCTGTCTCAGAGCCTTTGAATGGACTCAACCCTCTTCTTCAAATGCTCTTCCACGTCTAGGGAGACTTCCTTGATCCCTAAGAATAGGTAAGGCCTACTATTATGTGTCTCACTATTTATTCACATAGGTATTAATAAGTTTTTCTCCAGTGTCTTCACTGGTCCATAAAGATCACAAGAACAAAGACTGCTCAGCCTTAGTCCTGTTGGGGCTCAGAACATATTATGGGCATCATAATTATGGCACTTGGCACATTGAATACTTTAAACTGAGGAACAATGGAAGGCCTCAGAAACAAGATCCCTCTGACCTCTTGAGGCAGGAGAATAGAGAATTAGGGTAGCCAAGGGTTGGGGCATAAGCAAAGGAAGAGCAGTTTGCATAAGCAAGTGAACAGCTGGTGCAGCCAGTTCTAGGCAAGATCGGGCAGCATACAGGCCACTTCTTCATGCCTATGATAACAAGACAAAAAGTCTCCACTTCAGCCTCTGATTGGTCGCAGGCCAATCGTTTATAGGGTGTAACAAATGAGAGGCCTCTATAGGGCATCTAAGGGTGTTACCAAATTCTTTGGCTTTATAAAAATCCTGGAGAACATTGTAATAGAGGAGGCTCTTGGACCTCTTACCTAAGCCTGCCCTCACTCTGTGAATTGTACTTTTTCTTCTTCAGTAAAGCTGTGGCTTTTTTACTTCATTCTTTTGTTGCTGTTTTTTGTTCCTTTGCTCTTTTGTTGCTTTGTTTGTGCATTTTGTTCAAGTCTTTCTTCAACCAGCCAAGAACTTGGACAACTCATCATCAATACTTTCCACCCAGGAACACTCTTACATCATGTCTTTCACCCCTCTTCTTCCCTAAAGCCAGCCATAGAAATCAGATTTCCTCCTCCTCAAGGTGAGTCATGGCACTAGACAAGGATGCCCTCTCACACCAATCCTATTCAATATAGTATTGGAAGTTCTAGCCAGAGCAATCAGGCAAGAAAAAGAAATAAAGGGCATTCAAATAGGAAAGGAGGAAGTCAAATTGTCTCTATTTGCAGATGACATGATTGTACATCTAGAAGACCCCATCGTCTTAGCCCAAAATTTCCTGAAACTGATAAGCAACTTCAGCAAAGTCTCAGGATACAAAATCAATGTGCAAAAATCACAAGCATTCCTATACACCAATCACAGACTTAAAGAGAGCCAAATCAAGAACGGACTGCCATTCACAATTGCCACAAAGAGAATAAAATACCTAGGAATACAACTAACAAGGAACGTAAAGGACCTCTTCAAGGAGAACTACAAACCACTGCTCAATGAAATAAGAGAGGACAAAAACAGATGGAGAAACATTCCATGTTCATGGTTAGGAAGAATCAATATCGTGAAAAATGGCCATTCTGCCCAAAGTAATTTACAGATTCAACACTATCCCCATCAAGCTACCAAAGACCTTCTTCACAGAACTGGAAAAAACCACCTTAAACTTCATACGGAACCAAAAGAGAGCCCGCATAGCCAAGTCAATTCTAAGCAAAAAGAACAAAGTGGGAGGCATCACACTACTGGACTTCAAACTATACTGCAAGGCTACAGTAATCAAAACAGCATGGTACTGGTACCAAAATAGAGATATAGATCAATGGAACAGAACAGAGGCCTCGGAGGCAACACAATACATCTAATACCATCCGATCTTTGACAAAGCTGACAAAAACAAGCAATGGGGAAAGGATTCCCTGTTTAATAAATGGTGTTGGGAAAACTGGCTAGCCATGTGCAGAAAGCAGAAAGTGGATCCCTTCCTGACACCTTATACTAAAATTAACTCCAGATGGATTAAAGACTTAAACATAAGTCCTCATACCATAAAATCTAGGCAAAACCATTAAGGGCATAGGCATAGGCAAGGACTTCATGATCAAAACACCAAAAGCATTGGCAACAAAAGCCAAAATACAAAAATGGGACCTAATCAAACTCCACAGCTTCTGCATGGCAAAAGAAACAATCATTAGAGTGAATCAGCAACCAACAGAATGGGAAAAAAAATTTTGCAGTCTACCCATCTGACAAAGGGCTGATATCCAGAATTTACAAAGAACTAAAACAGATTTACAAGAAAAAAACAAACAAACCCATTCAAAAGTGGGCGAAGGATATGAACAGACACTTTACAAAAGAAGACATACGTGAGGCCAGCAAACATATGAAAAAATGCTCATCATCACTGGTCATTAGAGAAATGCAAATCAAAACTACATTGAGATACCATCTCATGCCAATTCGAATGGCAATTGTTAAAAAATCTGGAGACAACAGATGCTGGAGAGGATGTGGAGAAATAGGAACACTTTTACATTGTTGGTGGGAATGCAAATTAGTTCAACCATTGTGGAAGACAGTGTGGCGATTTCTCAAGGACCTAGAAATAGAAATTCCATTTGATCCAGCAATCCCATTACTGGGTATATATCCAAAGGATTATAAATCATTCTACTCTAAGGGCACATGTACATGAATGTTCATTGCAGCACTGTTCACAATAGCAAAGACCTGGAACCAACCCAAATGCCCATCAGTGATAGACTGGACATGGAAAATGTGGGACATATACACCCTGGAATACTATGTAGCTATCAAAAACAATGAGTTCATGTTCTTTGTAGGGACATGGATGAACCTGGAAACCATCATTCTCAGCAAACTGACACAAGAACAGAAAATCAAACACCACATGTTCTCACTCATAGGTGGGTGTTGAACAATGAGAACACATGGACACAGGGAGGGGAGCATCACACACGGGCCTGTTGGGGGGAAATAAGGCAGCAACAGTGGGGGTTGGGGAGTTAGGGAGAGATAGCATGGGGAGAAATGCCAGATACAGGTGATGGGGAGGAAGGCAGCAAATCACACTGCCATGTGTGTACCTATGCAACAATCTTGCCTGTTCTTCACATGTACCCCAAAACCTAAAATGCAATTTTAAAAAGTAAAAAAAATTAAAAAAAGTAAAGAAAACACAAAAAAACAAAAAAAACTAGACTCCTCACCCCCAAAGCAAGTCGTAAGACATAGGATAGTCACTCTCTCTCTTCTCTCTGGAATGTCCTCATTCCAGACCTGTCCTGCCCTATTCTTGGGAGGAGGAAGTGATGCTCAGAGAGGCCAAGACAAATATGGGCAGATAGTTTTTGCTAGGTTCCCCTCCTCAGCCTATGACCACTAGATCACAGCCTTTTTGTTCAATCACGTTTCTACATGGCTGCCCATTCTTCATTGAACCCGAGCACAAAAATAGACAATATTCCTGGGTCTTTGAGTCTTCATTTCTGAAGGCTTCTATGTTATATAAATCTGTGGTTAAATAGTTATGCTTTTCTCTTGTCCACCTGTCTTTTGTTATGGAAGTGTCAGCTGTGACTCTTATAATAGGTGAGGAAAGGCATCAAATACAGCTGACACTCGTATAAAAAAAGACAGGTTAAAAGCACAGTCCCCCAGAATGTCATATCTGCCCAAGACTTCTGACACCAGCAACAAGTTCAGGGATCCTCAGGGCCACCCTCACTTCAGATGAGACAGCCACAAATTTGGAGATCCCCATGGATTCCCTCAGGTTTGATAATTGGCTAGAATGAGTCACAGAACTCAGGGAGCATTATATGTAGGATGACAGTTTTATTACAGCAAAGGATACAGTTCAGAACTAGTCCAAGAAAAAGATCATAAGGCAAGATCTGGGACTGGGAGGGTCCCAAACACAAAGCTTCCATGCCCCTGGGACATGTTACTCTCCTGCTGTTGATATGCTGCTATATGCAGAGTGTTGCCAATATAAGAAGCTCACCTAGGTTTTCACATCTAGCGATTTTCTCCAGGCTCCACTACATAGGGATGACTGATTGTATCATGGTCATATGGTTAAACCCAATCTCTAACCCCCACCCCTTCTTGGAGATGAGGCTAGCATCATATTGCTCAGAGTCCTGACCCCCTAATCACATGGCTGGTTTTCTAGTATGGCCAATGCTCACCTTAAGACTATCCGTGTGGCCTGGGCCTCACACTGAGTTATCTCTGAGTGTAACGTGTAACACACCAACGGTCCACCCTGAATCACCTCATTAGCACAAGCTATCAGGTATGGCTTAAGGGGTCCAGGATGAGTAACAAAGACACTCCTATTACTCTAGAAATTCCAAGGGGTTAAAGGCTAACTCCGGAGAGCAGGAAACAGAGACAAGACTTCTCTTTGGGTAAAGTTAATTCATCACTATGCAGTGTCTTTGAGCTGGCAGTACCTAGGAGAGGCAGACTTCATTCCTTCTCTTGCTGTATATATAAAGCCAAAGGGCAAGAAAAAGCAGATTGGTTCTTAGGAAGATTTCAGACTTTGAATGCCATTGGCATACTTTATTTTGTCTTTGGTTACTTAAACCTCATGGTATAATTCCCTACTAAAAAACGTAAAAGGCAGAGAGACAGGGAAGATTAAATATCACTAGATACATACGAATGAGAAGTTAACACCCCAAATCACTGTAGCAGAGCTTTGTTAAACCAAAGATTACAATAATTTTACTTTACCTTTCTCCAGTGATTTATAGTTTCCAAAGTTCTTCATACACCCTATCCCTTGAAATGTTAAAGACACAGAGCAAAAAGAATATAAAGAAAGAATGCAAAAACTGAGTGGCAATTAACAGAGCAAAAAGGTTGCTCAACTTATTTAAGAATTACATTGTGCTAGAATCCATTTTTTTAGCGCAGCAAAAAGCATCATTTACATAACAATCGATATGCTAATTAAGATTCATCTAGAAAATCTGCTGTGCGACAATGCTTTGTTAATACATTTCAAGATATTTTATAAATTTGAAAGTTTAAAATTTGATAGACAGCAGGTTTTGTCAGTTCTTTAAAATCAAACAGTGATACGAAAAATTAAGTGAAGCAGACAATAACATTTTCTTCTCAGAAGGAAGCTATTTCCTATTTAAGCAGCATATTTGCCCTTTTCCCTCCTAAATGAATGGAGATTCCATTATGTCCTTTTTTGAGACAGTATAAAAATTCTCTGTATATGTCAATATATTTTATATTTGTTCCTCTGCCTCTAATGTGATTTTTTTCCTTCTGACTGCTTTATAATTTTTCTCTTTATTATACGGTTTTGACAGTTTTTAAATTTTTAAAAATATATATTTTTTTACTATAATAGCTCTTTTTATTTTAATAGCTCTTCCTGGCTACATGGATGAATTGCATAGCGGTGAAGTCTGAGATTTTAGTACATCCGAGTAGTATACATTGTTCTCAATATGTACTTTTTAATCCCTCATCCCTCTTCCCCCTTCTGAGTCTCCAGTGTCCATGAAATTAATATCACTCTGCATAACTTTGCATATCCGTAGCTTAGCTCCCACTTATAAATGAGAATATATGGTACTTGGTTTTCCATTTCTGAGTTACTTCACTTGGAATAATTGCCTCCAGCTCCATCTAACTTGCTGCAAAAGACATTATTTCATTCATTTTTATGGCTGAATAGTGTTCCGTGGTGTAATATACCACATTTCCTTTATTCAGTCATCATTTAATGGGCACTTAGACTGGTTCCATATCTTTGCAATTGTGAATTGTTTTACAGTAAACATATGCATGCAGGTGTCTTTTTGGTATGATGACTTGTTTTCCTTTGGGTAAATACCTAGTAGTGGATTGCTGGATTGAATGGTACATCTACTTTTAGTTCTTTGAGAAATCTTCATACTATTTTCCACAGAGGTTGTACTAATTTAGCAGCCCACCCGCAGTATAAAAGTGTTCCTTTTTCAGCATATCCATGCCAACGCCTATTGTTTTTTAATAATGGCCATTCTGGCTGGGGTACAATGGTATCTCATTGTGGTTTTATTTTGCATTTCCCTGATTAGTAATGTCGACCACTGTTTCATATGTTTGTTGGCCATTCGTATATCCTCTTTTGAGAAATGCCTGTTCATGTCATTTGCCCACTTTTTGATAAGATTATTTGTTTTTCTCTTTCTGATTTGTTTGAGCTCCTTGTAAATTCTGGATATTAGTCCTTTGTTGGATGCATAGTTTGCAAATATTTTCACCCATTCTGTGAGTTTTCTGTCTACTCTGTTATTTCTTTTGCTGTGAAGAAGCTTTTTAGCTTAATTAGGTCTCACTTATTTTTGCTTTTGCTGCATTTGCTTTTGGGGTTATAGTCATAAATTCTTTGCCAAGTGAGTGTCCAGGAGTGTTTCTCCTAGGTTTTCTTCTAGGATGTTTATGGTTTCTGGTTTTAGATTTAAGTTTTTGATCCATCCTGAGTTGATTTTTGTAAATGACAAGAGATAGAAATCCAGTTTTATTCTTCTATGTGTGGTTATCCAGTTTTCCCAGAACCATTTATTGAATAAAGTGTTCTTCCCCCAACTTACATTTTGTCAAAGATCAGTTGGTTGTAAATAGTTGGCTGTATTTCTGGGTCCTCTATTCTGTTCCATTGATCTATGTGTCTACCTTTATACTAGTACCATGCTGTTTTGATTACTATAACCTTGGAGTACAGTTTGAAGTTGGATAATGTGATGCCTCCAGATTTGTTCTTTTTGTTTTAGGATTGCTTTGGCTAGGTGAGCTTTTTTTTGTGGGTTACATATAAATTTTAGGATTGCTTTTCTAATTCTGTGAAAAATAATATTGATATTTTGATAGAAATTGTATTGAATCTATAGATTGCTTTGAGTAGTATGGTCATTTTCACATTAATTGTTTCAACCCATGAGCATGGCATCTATTTTCATTTGTGTCATCTTTGATTTCTTTCAACAGTGTTTTGTAGTTCTCCTTGTGGAGATTTTCACCTCCTTGGTTAAGTATAGTCCTAGGTAATTTTTTGCAGCTATTGTAAAAGGAAATGAATTCTTACTTTGATTCTCAGCTTTGTTATTGTTGGTGTATAGCAGTGCTACTGTTTTTTTTTTTTTTTTTTAGACGGAGTTTCGCTCGTTACCCAGGCTGGGGTGCAATGGCACAATCTCGGCTCACTGCAACCTCTGCCTCCTGGGTTCAAGCAATTCTCCTGCCTCAGCCTCCCGAGTAGCTGGGACTACAGGCATGTGCCACCAAGCCCAGCTAATTTTTGTATTTTTAGTAGAGATGGGGTTTCACTATGTTGACCAGCATGGTCTCGATCTCTTGACCTTGTGATCAACCCGCCTGGGCCTCCCAAAGTGCTGGGATTATAGGCGTGAGCCACCACGCCTGGCCTACTGATTTGTTTACATTGATTTTGTAACCTGAGACTTTACTGAATTCACTTATCAAATCTGGGAGTCTTTCGGTGGGGTCTTTAGGGTTTTCTAGGCATATGATCGTATTATTAGCAAACAGAGATAGTTTGACTTCCTCTTTTCCAATTTGGATCCCCTTTATTTCTTTTGCCTAACTGCACTGGCTAGGATTGCCAGTGCTATGTTAAATAGAAGTGGTGAAAGTAGACACCCTTGTCTTGTTCCAGTTCTCAGGGGGAATGCTTTCAGCTTTTTCCCCTTCAGTATGATGTTGACTGAGGGTTTGTCATACCTGGCTCTTATTATTTTGAGGTATTTGTTGAGGGTTTTTATCATAAAGGGAGGCTGGGTTTTATTGAATGCTTTTTCTGCATCTATTGAGATGATCATATAATTCTTGTTGTTAATTCTGTTTATGTGATGTATCACATTTATTGACTTGCATATGTTGAACCACCCCTGTATTCCTGGGATGAAACCCACTTGATCATAGTGAATTATCTTCTTGCTGTGCTGTTGGATTCAGTTCGTTAGTATTTTGTTAAGAATTTTTCCATTTATGTTCATCAAGGATATTGGTTTGTAGTATTCTTTTTTTGTTATGTCCTTTTCTCGTTTTAGTATGAGGCTAATATCAACGTCATAGAAAGAGTTAGGGAGGAGTCTCTCTCAATTCCTTTGAAATAATTTCAGTAGGATTAGTACCAATTCTTTCTTGAATGTCTTGTAGAATTTGGCTATGAATACATCTGGCACTGGGATTTTTTTGTTGGCATTTTTCTTTTTTGCTGATTCAATCTCATTGTTTGTTATTTGCCTATTCATGATTCCTTTTTCTTCCTCATTCAAGCTAGGATGGTTGTATGTTTCTAGGAATTTGTCAATTTCCTCTAGATTTTCTAGTTTATGTACATAGAGGTGTTCATAGTAGTCTCAAATGATTTTTTGTATTTCTGTGATGTCAGTGGCAATGTCTCCATTTTCATTTCTGAGCTAATTTGAATCTTCTCTCTTCTTAATCTAGTTAATGGTCTATCAACTTTATGATTTTATAGAAGCAACTTTTTATTTCATTGATCTTTTGTATTTTTTGTTTCAATATCATTCAGTTCTGCTTTGATTTCCTTGAGGTGTAATGTTGTCAATCTGTGATTTTTCAGACATTTTAATGTAGGTATTTAGTGCTATTAGCTTTCCTCAGAGCACTGCTTTTGCTGTATCTCAGAAGTTTTGATAACTTGTGTCACCAATATCATTCATTTTGAATAAATTTAAAATTTCCATCTTGATTTCATTGTTAACCTAAAAGTCATTCAGGAGCAGACTGATTACTTTCCATGTATTTGTAAAATTTTGAGGCTTCCTTTTGGAATTGATTTCTGGTTTTATTCTGCTGTAATCTGAGAATATACTTGATATGATTTTGATTTTTAAAAATTTATTGAAACTAGTTTTGTGGCCTATCATATGGTCTATCTTAGAGAAAGTTCCATATGCTGATGAGAAGAATGCATATTCTGCAGTTCTTGTATAGAATGTTATGCAAATATCTGTTAAAATCATCTGTTCTAGAGTTCAGTTTAAGTCCAGCATTTCTTTGTTGACTTTCTGCTTTGATAATCTGTCTAGTGCTGTCAGCGAAGTGTTGAAGTCCCCCACTATTATTGTGTTGCTGTCTATCTCTTTCCTTAGTTATAGTAGTAATTGCTTCATCAATCCAGGAGCTCCTGAGTTAGGTGCATTTATTTTTAGTATTATAATATCTTTTTGTTGGGTTGATCCTTTTATCATTATGTCATGACCTGCTTTGTATTTTTATACTGTTGTTGCTTTAAAGTCTGTTTTATCTGATATAAGAATAGCTATTACTGCTTGCTTTTAGTTTCCACTTGCATGGAATATCTTTTTCCACTCCTTTACCTTGAGTCTGTAGGAATCCTAAGGTGTCAGGTGAGTCTTCTAAAGATAGCAGTTATTTAGTTTGCAATTTTTAAAATGTATTCTGCTACTCTGTATCTTTCAGTTGGGACATTCAGATCATTTACATTTAATATTACTATTGAGGTGTTAGGTACTGTTTCTTCTAGGAGTAGGAATCTCTGAAGGCAAGACTACTGTGAATGCTGCTGCTCCTCTGGACCTAGCTGCCCAATGGGGCTGCCATACTCGACACTGGTGCTGGGAAATGTCTGCAAGGTGTCCAGTGATATGACCTGTTCTCAAGTCTCCCAGCTGTGAATATCAGCACCTGCTCTGATGGGACTGGCAGCAGAGTGACATAGACTCTGTGAGATTCCTTCATTATAAAAAGCCTTAGTGTGTTGACTTTCTCAAATGCCAGTTATAATAGTAATGACCTGGTCATGTAGACAGAGTCAGGGCCTCCTGGTTAGCTAGAATGATGCAGGCAATGGGGTAGTTGAGGTCACGCACAAGCTCTCTCCTTCCTGCATGCTGTGTTGTTTTGTGCCTGCAGATGCTGCAATGTAGCGGTCCCCAAACTTTTTGTCACCAGGAAACAGTTTCATAGAAAACAACTTTTCCAGGGATCTGTACGGGCTGTGGATGGTTTTGGGATGAAACTATAGCCAGATTCTTATAAAGGTCATGCTACCTAGATTCCCTCATATGTGCAGTTCACAATAGGGTTTGGCTCCTAAGAAAATCTAATGCTGCTGTTGATCTGACAGGAGGCGGAACTCAGGTGATAAGCTTCCTCACTCACTGCTCCCCTGCTGTGCAGCCCAGTTCCTAGCAGGCCACCGATCAGTATTGGTCTATGGCCGGGGACTGGGGACCCTTGCTGTGATGGGCTGTGTGCTGGGTGGTCTTTAGCCAGGAGGCGGTGCTTGCAAAAGAGCACCAACTACTGTACTAGCAGTGGGATTTGTGTTTGCCTTGTGTTACCCAAGGGAGATATTCTGGTGACTCACACAATAGGCAGGGCCATAGAACTCCCAAAAGTTTCAGTTTTTTGTGTTAAGCTACCAGGGTGGGTGGCAGGGCAAAGCTGGATGGTAACTGGGTCAGGCAAGTTCGCACTCTGGCTCTCCACATACATACAGGTAGGTGCAAGCAGTGGCCCCAGTAAGGATTACAGGGTAATCCTGGAAGCAGAGGTAATGGTCCAGGGAGGAGTCCAGTTGTCTGTGCTGCACAGAAGAGTCTGTATGGAAAGTGGGAAGTAGCAGGAGGCAGTAAGGCCCACCCAGCTCCCACACACTTGGCAAGGCAGATCTTACACCTGCAGTGTTCACTAAAAACAATTGGCTAGGTTCAAGGTAATCTGCACTCAAGAACTCAAAACCGCCCCAGGCCATAAGCCTTTCTGGGGAAGACAGCAACTGCTGCTTTCGGGCCACACCCCTGCCGGTGTGCCCAAGAAGCAGGGGTGCCCAGTTCCTTTGCCTGTGGCTGCAGTACACTTCCCACTTGTCCCTCACTTCTGGCCAAGGGAACGTGTCTCCAGTGGAGATTATTTTGTGAATATTTAAAAGTTGGGACCTTTTAAATATTCCATGTTTTCAATACATTCTCTCCATTCTAGCTAGTTAAAAAAATCGAAACATCTCTCAACCTCATCTATGCTCTGGGATTTTTTTTTTTTTTTTTTTTTTTTTTTTTTTTTTTTTTTTTTAGCTTACAGCTCTGTTGCAAGGCCTCATGGAGTTTTGCACACCATATGGACAGCTTAGTATTCTGTCAAAAGCTGAATAGATCTTTGTGTATGTTTCTGGAGCTCTCCACAGTTCCCTATTCCCCAGTATTCTGCCCTGCAAACTCCATTCACCTTGATATTCCCAAACTCCAATCCCTCTCTTGTCAGCTCAATGAAACCATTATGTTCCACTTGGTTTCCTCTCACTGAAAAATGAACTGACAATAGACAGATTAATAGGAGAAAGAGGGATGCAAATTTACTTAGTGTTCATAGCATGGGGGGAATTGCAGGAGAATGATTACCCTAAAACCCAGTGAGGACCACATGTTATACACTCCTCACAGTTGAAGAGGAGACAGAGAGGTAGAAGTGAATGCTTTTCAGGGGAAATTACTGAGCCCAAAAAGCAATGGCCTGAAACAAAGTTCTTCTGGGCCCTAGGGGAGTTCCTGGGAAGGTGAGGAATGGAACTTCACTGTGAACAAAGATTGTCTTATTATGTAGATAAAGCCTCCCAGGTAATCTCTCAGAGCTGCCCTCAGGAAAACAGATGAAAAGTTTGTTTAGGAATGGTAACTTCCAGTTTCTTCTCTTCTCTGGTAGTTAATCCTTCCTGGTTATTTGATGTGATTCCTAGGAAGAAGGTCTTAAGACAATTGTATTCTTTTCAGAAAGAAGCTTTGCTAATCAGACAGGGAAATTCCAGAGATAGTCACTCTTGGTTCTTAGGGAAAGTAAGAGAATCAGAGAAGCAGGGAAGCAGGGAAAGGTCAGAGAGAGACCTTGAGGCTGCTTCCTTCCTTCAGCCAGCAAGTCAAAGTGGTATTTTGGGGTACTGCTTGCTAAACATAATAGTTGTAATCTGTAAAGCACCTCTATGTGAAAACAATAATGATAATCAGTTTCACCGTTTGTGTTTTGCAATGGCTAAGAACTGTTGTTTCAAATCCCATCAAAAAGTGGGCTAAGGACATGAATAGACAATTCTCAAAAGAAGATATACAAATGGCCAACAAACATATGAAAAAAATGCTCAACATCACTAATTATCAGGGAAACGCACATCAAAACCCCAATCAGATACCACCTTACTCCTGCAAGAAGGGCCATAATCAAAAAATAAAAACATAGTAGATGTTGGCACGGATGTGGTGAAAAGAGAACACTTTAACACTGTTGGTGGGAATGTAAACTAGCACAACCACTGTGGAAAACAGTGTGGAGATTCCTTAAAGAGCTAAAAGTAGAACTACAATTTGATCAGCAATCCCACTTCTGGGTATCTACCTAGCGGAAAAGAAGTCATTATATGTAAAATACATTAATATTTACACATGCATGATTATAGCAGCACAACTCATAATTGCAAAAATATGGAACCAGCCTAAATGTCCATCAATCAATGAGTAGGTAAAGAAAATGTGGTATATATATACCACGGAATACTCAGCCATAAAAAGGAATTAAACAATGGCCTTCTTAGCAACTAGGTAGAATTGGAGACAATTATTCTAAGTGAAGTAACTCAGGAATAAAAACCAAATTGTATGCTCTCACTCATAAGCGGAGGCTAAGCTATGAAGATCCAAAGTCATAAGAATGATATAGCGGACTTTGGGGACTCAGGGGAAAGGGTGGGGGGGAGCGAGGGATAAAAGTCTAAACATTGGGTACAGTGTACACTGCTTGGGTGATGGGTTCACAAAAATCTCGAAAGTCACTACTGAAGAACTTTTTCATGTACCCAAATACCACCTGTTCCCCAAAAACTCATTGGAATAAAAAAAGAATCTCCCCTACAAATAGAAACTGTTGTTGCAGATGTTTTGTCCAATTTTCTAGTTGTTTATGGCTAGTTCAGTATCAGGTCTTCTTTCATGGCTGAAAGAGGTAATCTATCGTTTCTCTTGGTTGCATCACTGAGCCACAGAATCACATAAAAATGACCTATACCACGGGCTTTTTAGATACATGATTCAATAAATTTCTTCTTTATTTTACGACAGTGTCAGTTGGATTTTTCTCCTGCCTACAACCAAACTGTGTGTAAGTGGGACTCTAAATAATGACTTGGATTCGCTGCCAAAAATGGAAATAGTTATTATTCTACAATTTTACCTATTTTTTTAAATTGATCTATATCAGCATTGCTTTAATTTGTCACCTTCTACACACATTTATTGAGTACTTAAATATAATTTAGATGCTATGCTAAAAACTAAGAGTAAGGGTAAAGAGCTTCCTGCTCGCAAGACACTCTCAGTTTATAAAGGAAAATCTGCATATAAGCAAATAAAAGCAATACAGTTTGTTTTGGGTTGAATCACATCCACCAAAAAAGATATGTTGAAGTCCTAACCTCTGTTAATTCTGAATGTGATTTTTTTTTCTGAAATAGGGTCTTTGCAGAGGTAATCAAGTTAAAATGAAGTCATACTGGATTAGGGTAGGTCCTAAGCCAATGACTAATTTCCTAACAAAATGGAGGGAAATCTCAACACAGATGAAGAGAGAATACCATATGGAGAGAGGAAAATGCCATGTGGAGGCAGAAGCACAGAGACACACAAGGGAGGTCACATGAAGACAGAGGCAAATATTGGAGTGATGCAGCTACATGCCAAGGAATACCAAAGATTGCCAGAAACTAGGAAAAGCTAGAAAGAGGCCAAAAGGAGGACTTGGAGAGCCTTGAAGAGAACAAGGACATGCCTATACCTTGATTTCAGATTTCTAGCTTGCAGAACTATGAAAGAATAAATTTCTCTTGCTTTAAGCCATCCAGTTTGTGCTCCTTTGTCACAATAGCCCTAGAAAACAAACACACAATTTTGTACATACAATGGTGAAGTACAAAGTAAAGATGCAGCTGCTAGGAGGGATTAGAAGGACCTGATAATAGATTCTTATCTAGGTACTTTGTATCAATCAGGAGAAGCTAGACAAGGAGGCAGAGCAGAAAAATATTTGAAGAAATATGGCCAAAAATTCCTTAAATTGATGAAAGTCATAAACCCACATATCCAAGATTCCTAAGTCTCAGTGACTGAAGACAATAAAGATTTACTTCTTATGCACACAAAGTTTACTGAGGCTCTGGGAGATCTCCAGGACAGCTGCCATCCAAGATCTGCCTCAGCTTTTGAGGCAATGTCACACCATTCTCAGTATGGTCCCCAGTGCAGGACTCTTCAGAAGGGCGGTCTTTGCTCCAGAGTTATGACTTTCAGTGGCAAAGACTCTGCCCTGTCTGTACGGTGGCTTAATGGTCCCTGCTGTCCAGTCCTGCTTTCTCCCTTTCTCTAACTTTTGCTTCACAATTAAATGTATATACCCTAACTGTGTCACCACAACTACTTCCTGGAGAATCTAACCTGTGACATGTCCCTTCCTTTTTCAGCCCACCATTGTGGGAGGAATTTGGAAATCAAAGTTACACAAATTGATTTTGCCACTTTTTGCTCACAAAGAAGTGTTTTACACTAAATTGAGAGCACCTTTTAATGAAAACAGGCCTAGGTAGGAGGCAAATATTCATTTAGCATAGTAAGAGGCTGTCTTAGTCTGTTTTGTGTTGCTATAAAGGAATACCAAAGACTAGATAATTTATTTAAATTAAAGGTTTATTTGGCTCATGGTTCTAAAGACAGCCAAGTTTAAGACTGAGCATCTGCATTTGGTGAGGGCTTCAGGCTGCTTCTATTCATGGAAGAAGGTGAAAGGGAGCTGCATGTGAAAAGGTCACATGGGAAGGGGGCATGTTCGAGGCTCTTTTTAACAACCAGCTCTCACAGGAACTAAGAGAGTGAGAATTCATTCACCTCTGAAAGAAAGCATTAATCAATTCATGAGGGCTCTGCCCCCATGATCTACATGACCCCCATTAACCCCAACACCAATATTAGTGATCAAATTTCAATACGAGGTTTGGTGTTTTCAATACAAACACCTAAACCTTACCAGGGGCATTATTTTGTAAGACAAATGGCCTAAGTCATAGTAATAGGAGGAAAGTGTCATCATGTAGTCTTCAGAAGAATATGAATTCTTAGTGGAGTCAGAGGAAGACAGCTGTGATCTATCCCTGGGGAGAGAAAGAGTCCAAATGATCTTGTTCAACATTTGCCTCTTTTTCTTCCTTCAGAGCCAGGCCACAGCTGGGCAGAGGAAAACCCATTAACACCCAAGTGAGGTTTTTGTTGGCAGATTTTATAAGCTTAAATAGGACCTGAGATTAAGGCTGTTAGATTTTGTGGGATAATTTTCCCCTAAATTGGCCATATAAAGAGATCTTAGCCCTCAAAATCCCAACCAACAGTTTTCTGGTACTGTGCTACTTTAGGATGTTTACTAGAATATCTAAGTAATAATATTTTTATTTTTTCAAAGGTTGCTTTTATGCCATCCCAGTTCAGTGTGGTTTAATCTGGGGAGAAAAACACATGGCAGTATTTAGAAAGGGGTTGCTTCTGTTCCTAGCACTTGGCTGGTCATTGTCTGAGTTTTTGTACCAAAGGAGAGAACAACTCTCCAATCTTACTTCTCTTAATGCTTCTTCCCCCAAAAGGGACATGTTTGATGGAAGGAGAAGGGATCTTTGTTGTATTGGTGATACATATACCTGTCTGTGCATGTAGGATTTCTTTGGTGTAATCTGGTCTATTTTAATTTTATGAACCTCAGTTGTTTGCTTGTTTTATAAAGTAGTTTCCTAAAGTCTGAAATATGAGTCTCATAAAACTCAAAATGTTTCCACAAACCCCTTGGGCATAAGGTATTATGCTATCTTCCCAGCCACATGTCCTGCCCTTTCTCCTGGGCTCCATCAGCTCATGTCACAATAACTTTCCTGCAGTCTGCAAAATGTATTTGGTCAATATTATTTCCTCTACCTGAAATGAGATATATCCATTGTCAATCTGGCTAAAATGTTTCTCGGAATTCAGCTTAAATCACCTCCTCCTAAGAGCTGTCCTGGGAGCTGACTCTTTGTTTCTCCTGAGGCTGGCAGTTTTCCGTCTTCTGCTCTGACTCTTCTCTCCTCTAATCACCTAGACTGAGCACTGATGACTTAGTGATAGGGTTTATATAAAAGACTAAGATTTTCTTGTAAATATGGTACATGTATCTCTAGCCCTGTTCCTATCACTCAAATGAAGTAGAAAACATCCCTAAAATGACAATGCTTCTTCAATAAATACTGTAATAGTCTGTTCTCATGCTGCTAATAGAGACATACCTGAGACTGGTAATTTATAAAGAAAAAGAAGTTTAATGGAATCACAGTTTCACATGGCTGGGGAAGCCTTGCCATCATGGCAAAAAGCAAAGGAGGAGCAAAGGCAGCTCTTACCTGATGGCAGGCAAGAGAGGGAGTGTGTAGGGGAACTGCCCGTTATAGAACCATCAGAGCTCCTGAGACTTATTCACTATCACAGAAATAGCATGTGAAAAACCCACCCCCATGATTCAATGACCTCCCACCAGGTCCCTCCCACAATATGTGGGGATTATGGGAGCTACAATTCAAAATGAGATTTGGGTGGGGGACACAGCTAAACTATATCAAATACCTTACTGAAACAAAGTAGTTGTATAAATACCCTCATTGCTACACTCTTTAAAATGTATTACTGAAAAAGGAAGTCTTTATTTAGTTCAGAAATAAATGATGGGCCTAAATCCTGGAAGAGAAATGAAGGGACAAATTTAATTAATCAAATATCAATTTTCAAGAGTCTCTTTCTTGGTTTTATCAAAATTTTGCTTCTGAATCTTTATTTGTCTAATGAAGGACTAGGCTAACTTTCTAGTCCCAGAGATGGAGTGTGGGCAAAATACAAGTACGTTTTTTGCTTCTTCTCATCCTCGTGAGATGCAGAGGGGAAAAACAAGAAAGGTAATTGGTGAAATAGACAGTGGAACATTCAAGTTTCTTACAGTGCGGGATAGGGTAAGTGCCCACTGGCAGCAGAGAAGTAGGGATAGATTTGTTTCCAAAATTCATAGATTTCTAAGGAATGACAGTCTTTCTTGACAGTTGGATCAGGAGAACACTGGCATGGCGGTCTCAGCAGTAGAATGGGCTGGCTGTGTGTCCTACCACCTCAGACTGCTCTGACAGCTGAAGATCATTATCCCTGGATTATGGAGTCAACTGGATACACCCCTGGTTTTGTCAAGACTGGTGTGGCATTTGGGGTACAGGCTGCCTACACACATTATTCATTAGCCTTTGTTTTGCTTTAATTTTCAATTTAAACATTATTTTGTTTATCTTTAAATAAGTAATGTAATCATCTGTTACACAAAAAGTACCAAATATATCATGAAAATTAGTCTCTTTCCTACCCTCTGTAGCCAGCCAACTCTCCTCCCCAGGTAGGACAGCTGTATTTACCTGTTTATCTTCCTGAGCTTTTTCTCCACTAACAGTAGCATAATATTCACAGGGGTCCGCATCTTGTATTTTTAACCTAATAGCTCTTTGAGATTATTTCAAACCAACACATATATGTCATTTGTCACTTTTTTTTTTATTTTTTTTTTTTTGACAGAGTCTTAATCTGTCACCCAGCTGGAGTTCAGTGACTTAATCTCAGCTTACTGCAACCTCTGCCTCCCAGGTTCAAGCAATTCTCCTGCCTCATCCTCCCAAGTAGCTGGGACTACAGGCGTGTGCCACCATGCCAGGCTTACTTTTGTATTTTTAGTAGAGATGGGGTTTTTACCATGTTGACCAGGCTGGTCTTGAATGCCTGACCTCAAGTGATCCATCCACTTTGGCCTCCCACAGTGCTAGGATTACCAGAGTGAGCCACCGCACCTGGCCTGTTATTCTTTTTTTTTTTTTTTTTTAAACGGGTGCATAGTATTTCATCAGTAAATAAATCAAGATTTATTTAAGCAGTCCCCTCTTTAGAGATTTTTATGTTGATTTTGTTCTCTTGCAATTACAAATAACGCTGACATGAATATTCTTGAACACATGCCATTTCCTATATGTGTAGGTATGTGTATTTAATCTTTGATATTAGCAATTTATTCTACAGAGGTTGTACCTATTTAAAATTCCAAGAGCTTCAGAGTGCCTGTTTCCCCGTACTTTAACAGAGAGCATTATCAAACTTTTGATTTTTGACGTTCTGATGAGTGAAAAATGGTATCACATTATGGTGACAAATTGCATTTTTCTTATGTGCAGGGCTGCCATATGGTTGTGCAAGTTGTGTACTGTATAAATATGGGAAGACAGTTTTAAATACACCCTGATGTGAATAGCGCGTTCTCAAATTCTTGATGTCCAATCTGTATAACTATGAGCAGTGCCCCTATTCTGTGTGAGGATGAAGTTGAGTCAATGTCACATGACTGAAAGTCACATGTAGCAGTTCCTTTGCTATTAACTGGCATATTCCTTATACACTTCCTATACGTTCCTGGATTTTTTTAACTTATAGGAATTTTGCATATATTATATAATATTCCCACATAGGTCGTAGTATACATTTGAAATGTATTTTTCTAATTCATTGTATTTTGATTTTGTGTATGTATAGCGCTTTCATGGAAGGTTTTTATTTTTTTTTTTGGTTGTAGGCTTAAACATCAATCTTTTCATTTATGGCTACTTTTATTTTGGGCCTTATTTAGAAAGCTCTCCTTGATTCCAAAATTTTTGTTTAGGATATATTCTCCAGTATTCTTATGTAAATGTAGGAAAAAGGAGTCCTTTTTTTTTTTTTTTTTTTTTTTTTTTTTTGCAGTACAAGTCCAATTAGTTTGTGGAGAAGAAATGATAGAAACAAAGTATTGGTAGGCAAACGAGATATTAATAATTGTAGGCAAGAATCACAGCTGGGTGCTAACATTAAGGGTGAACTTGTGATGAGAAACAGGTAGGATATTGCACAGATTGAAAGTACCTCTCAACAGGTACTTAGTAATTACAAACAGAAAAAGAGTAACGTTATAGTGGAGATACCACCTTAGCAAGTGATGAAAATGCACACCATCCATAGAAAGAAACTGACACTATGTGCCTCCCGATATGATGTGCCTGAGAAGGGCACCTCAGCCCTTCTGTCAGAGTCTTGCCAAATAGACACAGTCTCAATCTAATCATCAGCAACCATTGACAAACCCAAACTGAGAAGCATTCTACAAAATAACTGGTCAATACTCCTCTTAAGAGTCAAGGTCACAAAAGAAAAAAAAAAAAAACTGGAAAAAGACTGGCGAATTGTTTATTTTGAAGGAGACTCAGAAAATGTGGCAACTAAATGCAATATGGGATATTGGACCAAAAACAGAGGATATTAGTGAGAAGGAGGCCCCTTCCAGGTTGTGAGAAGCCCGATGACCTTGTATTTTTCAGACTCTGCTTTTCCCTTTAAATTCAATCTGCCCTCTTGGGTTTTTTTTTGTTTTTTAATTTTACTTTAGGTTTCACAGAGGACACTGAAGATCCATTAAGCCTGGATCCTAAATCATTAGTCCCCAAAAATGAATTTCCCATTCTCCAAGGGTAAGGAAACATTAGCATTCAACTTTCTGAGGTGAAGGGCATTCCAGTCCTTCTATATTTGCATTTCTTCTTTCTAAGGCAAAGGCAAAGTAAATAAACAGGACAATCTGAATGATAATATCCTGTCACTGTCTCCCTTCATAAATATTTGTGTTTCTACAAAGAAAATTTATTTCCCATGTTGAGGTTCCCTACTCCGTAACTGCTGGGTTGAGACGTATATCTGAATTAGAGTTTCAACAACAGTAAACTTCTCACATAGAAAACAGCACCTTTCTGCATGTGATATGTTGTAGGGATACCCAAGAATTAAGTTGAATAAAGTTTTAAAATTGAAGTAAGTAATGGCTTTAATATCAGTTTTGTATGTACTGAAACAACTCATGATTAATTCTCTCTTTAAAAAATGGTGGGCTCAATTTATTAAATAAGTGAATCTAACTCTTGTAAAAAAAAAAAAAAGAGATGCAACTGCAGTCTTCTGTAAAATAATAAAAACAGAAACACACACAGCATTAAAAATATAAATAGCAGAAAATAAGTTGATGAAAGATTCAGGTTCCCAACAAAGAGAACCACTGATTCTCTAATTTATATAAATAAGGTTGTTTCTGAATGACAAGAGAAAAGAATTTCTGAAAAAATATGATGGCTTTTCATTGCTTTTTCTCTCTGGGTTTTTTTTAGTTATTTCCTCGATTTTGGCTATTTCCTATGATCCGGTAGTATCAGACTGCTAGAATAGATGAAGGGGCCAGTAAATCTCTCCTGAATTATATACCAATAAACTATGGAAATAGGGACATATGAAATATTCAGATAATTTTTAATTTCTGCATTTTAGGCATTATTCTCATGACCATTTGCAACTTGCATGTTGGTTCTACAGTAATTCATATTATCTGAAAGTTCTTTATACTTGATATATCCCTTACTTAAACAGGGTTGGCCAGGTGTGGTGGCTCATGCCTATAATCCCAGTAGTTTGGGAGGTTGAGGCAGGAGGACTGCTTCAGCTCAGAAGTTCAAGACCAGCCTAAGCAATATAGTGAGACCCCATCTCTACAAGAAAATTAAAAAAAA